>NC_088701.1:21292743-21593637 GCF_028017835.1 Emys orbicularis
GGCCAGGGCTGCGCCAGCACCCATCACGCGCTCTCTCCAGCGGGTGCCTGGCACAGCCGGCTCCTCTCATCCCTGGCGTGGCTCCGATGCCCTCAGCTGGTGGGGAGGGGGGGGGCGAGCTGAGCGCCCTCCAAACTCAGCTCAGGTGTGGGGCCGAGTCCCGGCCTCGCTGAGCTAACGGGACTCTTCCCTCTCCAGCCCCGTCTGCAGGGAGGCTGGTCCCTGAGCCGTGATCGGAGCAACTAATTAGCAATGACAGAGAACTCGTGGTGTTTATTAAACACCTTCCCATCAGCCCTCTGGCCATCCTGTGCTGCGCGGTCCCTGAATTCTTGACCGTGGGGGTTACTGTCGGTGGCTTTCCGCAGTCCATTCTCCAGCGCAGCAGCCTCCGTGGGGCGGGCTGCAAGGGGCTGAAGAGGCAGTGCAAGCTAGTGGCTAGAGCAGCGGACTGGGAGTCGGGGGCTCTGTCCCCCCACACCCCTCGTGAGACCTGGGATGAGGCAATTGGGCTCACCTGCGAAGCGGGACTAGCAGCATTAGCCCTTTGGCCTGAGCAGTGCAGTCGATTGCCAGGCCTGGCCGGGCGAGCTGGCCGGTGCTCCGAGTCAGGACAGAGTCCCCTATCCCTGAACGCAGCGGGACAAATGACAGCAAGCCGTTTCCTTGCTCAGAAATCCCCAGGTCTGCCCTCCGGCAGGCTCTGTGCCCAAGGAGCGCCGTCCCTCTGCGACCCGCTCACAGCTCCTGCTCCTGGCTTCCTTTGCCTCCAGCGCTCACAGGCTGCTGTATCTCCCTTGCCCCACAGAGACCCTTCAGTCCACACGGCTCTGCTGTGACCTGCCATGTGGCTACTGCCTTGGCCATAACTGCTCCTTCTCACGACCCTCAAGGAGAGCGCTTGGCCGCCCGTCGGCTTTAATGAGGCCTGTGATTGGCTTTGGATCTAAGGTGACTCACCCGAGGGTGGCTTCTAAGCACCTCCCAGCACCACGTGATAAACAGGGAGCATCTGGGCTGGAAGGAACCAAGGCCTTGTTTAGGGCTAAAGAAGGCCACCCTCCCCTCCCGTGACGAGCAAACGCAGGAAAAGTCTGGGGCAGCTCAGCTGGGCTTTTTGGTGAAAACGCCTGAACGTGGGAGTGCTCCTCTAGTGTTATTTAAATGTGTTACGGTAACAGCTAGTGTCGGGGTGGGGGTGGGGGCGAGCATTATGCTAGGTGCTGTACAAACACAGAGTGAGAGACATTCCCTGCCCCCAAGAGCTCATGGCTTAGATGGCTAAGAGTGGGAGGGGAAACTGAGGCACAGAGAGGATTTTTTTTTGGGGGGGGGAGGATACAGCACTTTTCATCCATCGCTGTCAGAGCACTTTACAAAAGAGCTAAATAGCATTATCCCCATAGTACAGGCAGGTAAACTGAGGCACGGAGCAGCCTTGTGACTTGCCCAAGGGCAGTGGCAGGGCTGGGAACAGAACCCAGGTCTCCTTAGTCCCCGGGGAGAGCCCCTACCCACTAGACCTCGCTGCCCCTTGGCTCCCTGCAGTGACGGGTTCATAAGACATACAGTGCCCCCTCCAGCCAAGACGGGTCGTGTCAGTAGCCGTCTGCCCAGCCACGGGAACTGCTTCTGAGGCAGAGGAACGAGAGGTAACCAGAAGCACAGAAGCATGAGGCGGGTGAACAAGGTGGCAGAGCAGTGCCAGGCCTCGGAAGGCTTCCTGCGGCGCAACCTACCTGCTGGCAGAGGGGGACAATGGCCTGTCTGGAAGGCAGGGAGCCAGGGGGTTCATGCCACGTCCCGGTGAGCACACAGCATGCGGCTACACGGACCTGGCCATCCCTGCCCGGCAGATCCAGGGTATAGACCCAAACGCCCAGGCATCCGAGCGCCGGTCCCTTTGATGCCCTGCGTCTGCTCCCCCTCCGCGCAGCGGGGGTGTTAATCAGGGGCGTCGTCCCCGTGGAGCGCCGGTTTTGTACCAGCCAGGCTTGCCTTCGATCTCCGCTGACTGGCATTTCAAACGCCGCAGCCTGGGAGAAGCCACCTGCGGGAGGCCTAGACAGACGGAGCGCGCGGCGGGAAGGGATTAAAAATGTATTTTGTCTGGGCGCCGTGGCCGTCGGCACCGAGGGAGCTGTCGGCTTCCATCGCCCGCGGAGCCGCACGCCCGTTGCGTGGCGGTGCCCCCTCCTCCGCCCGGCGCAGGGGTGTAACGGGGTGCTAGCTGCCTGCCCGTGGGGGCACGGGGGGTGACACACAACCGGTCAGGGGCTGCCGGGCTCATTTGCTTGTTTCGTCCGTCTCAGCACCGTGCGTCTGCTGGAACGTGGGCTCTGGGAGGGGCTAGGTAGGGCTGGGATTTTGGAAATCTCTGGCTGTTGGAGCCAAGGGGTGTCAGCAGGTGCCCGACCTGCTTTTGGAGCATCTCAGCCTGGGTCGGAACATGTTCTAGCTCACCCACCAGATATGGGCTGGATGTAGGCATCCCAGGGGAAGAGCCTCTGGATTCTCACCCTGGTTCCTTCTGGTCTCAACTCGATGCCAGCCTGGCCACCATGGAGAGCCAAAGCTCTCTCTGCATTGTGGTCGTGCCAGGAGACCCAGTCGGGGATTGGGGCCCTGTTACCCGGGTGCAGTGCGGTCCCTTCCCCTAAGAGACGGCAGGCGGGCCCGACAGAAGGAGAGAGCCCAAGCCGGTACTGTTGGCATGGATCATCCTCCAGCCACAGCCAGCCAGGGCGGTGTCTCCCCAGCACTGCCCGTGGCCGGTGGTTCCGTGCCCTCGTGCCAGTTCCCTGCCCTCCGTCCCAAGGGGGGTAGATTGCGAGCGGCTAGGACGGCGCTAACCCTCCGCACCCATCCCTCGCCAGCCGACACTTGTGTAGCCGGGGAGCTGCATTTCAAGGCTCGCTGAGCCGGCGTTGTTTATGGCCTCGTTTGGCTGTTTAATTGACAGGACCTGCCCTCGGCCGGGGGGTGGAAACCAGCAGCTCCTCTCCTGTTGGCCGTCAGGGTCTCTGAGGCAGCTAGAGACATTTCCTTCCCTCCCGGCTATACCAGAGCAATAGAGATGAAGGCCTAGATCCTCAGTGGTAGGTAAGCGCCTAACTCCTATTGGTTTCAATGGGAGTTAGGTGCCTAAATTCCATGGCCGTATCTCAGGCTTTAGCATCCTCCAGAGAGCAAGAGCCCTGCTTTGCTCTCAGCCTTGTCGCTGCGGCAAAATCGCCTCGACTCCCGCGACCACTGCTCTGAATCCCTCCTTAGGACTGTCACAGGGTGAGCTGGCCCTTTAAGGGGAGGCGGGCTCAGCCACACCTGGGCCAGGTGGCGCCTGATCCCTGCTGGCCCTATGGCCCTAAACGGACTGACTTGAGCCCCTCCCCTCACTTGGGAAGGGGACTAAACCCCGCTCCTCTTAAAGGGCCAGCTCGCCCTTTGATGAGGACCTGGAACTGGGGGGGGCTTTCAAAGCCAGCTCGCTAATTGGTTTCCTGCTAATCAGATTTATCTTGCAGCCCTGACAGCTGGGGCTGGGGGCAGTCAGATTTCACGTTCCAGGGCCTAGCTGATCTCTCACCCCATGGTCAGGAAGGAATCCCGGCCCCCGGCCCACTGGCCAGGTGCATTCTGGGCTTTTCTTCCCACCACGCAGCAGATATCGGCTGCTGCTGGGGGCAAGATGCCGAACCTGACGGGCCAATCGCAGCAGCTGAGTTTGTCCCAATCTTGGTAGCTGATTTGCTGCTTGAGCGGTTCCGCACCAATCAGGCTGGGGGAGGGGTGATGTCATAGCCGGGAAGGGTTGTTACTGGTGCCGAGACAGGATTTGCCCAGCAATACAGTGGCCGAGTGTTGCACCAATAGGCCCGCCGGGTGGTGGGGGGAAGCAGCAGCCCCATTGGTCACCGTTGTGGATAAAGGTGCACAGGCATCTTTGCACGACTTTGAAGTGCTGCACGGGCACTTTGCACGCCCCGTACGTGCACGCCCGGCTTCCAGAGGGGGACCCCGCTCGAGCATCCTTCAGGGCAAAGGGAGACCGAATCCACAGGGCAGAGATTTGCACCGACCGGGTGCAAGGCCCGGGACAAAGGAGAATTAGGTCCAGTCTGGCTGAAGTGGGTCCAGGCGGTGGCATGACACTGAGCCAAAGGGCATCAGGCAAACTCCTGGCAGGCGGGATCCATCAGGCTGTGACGTAGTTCTCCAGCACTTGATCTGGGGCCAGGCTTTCAAAAGAGTTCAGGTCCTTTTGAGGCACCTGAATAGCCCGGGGTGACCCCCACGGCTGGATTATCGGAAGAGCTCGCAAACTGCCTAAAGGGGAAGCTGTGCTCTAGTGCAAATGTTGGGTGCTGCTCTCTGGCCCTTCATCCCGGGGGGGGGGGGGGGGCTGTTGAGACAAGGGAACAAGGGGACGGTGGCTGAAGTGGTGCAAAAGGAAGAGGGTTTTGTAGCTTTCCAACCCAAAGAGACGTACAGCCCCCGGCAGCCTGCCCGGCACTGGTTTCCTCCGGGCCCCAGCAAAGCTGCATGGCAGAAACCTCGAAGGACCTTCACTGGGCTGTGGCCCGTGGTCCTGCTCTAACTGGTGCTGGGATTCTCCTTCGTTAACACTAAAGGGGGGGGGCGGTTGTGTCAGGGGAACGCTCGGTGACGCTCGTCAGGCGCCCAGCCAAGCGCAACCAAGCCAGTGGGTGCCTGCAGGTGCCAGACTGTGGCTTCTCCCAGCCTGCTTGATGCTGTCACCCGAGGGCCGTGTGCCAAGGTGTGGGGGGGGGCTGCTAGGCTCCCCTCGCCCTTCCCCCCCACACACCTGCAAACCTGGCGTTGTGTTTGCCATCTGGGCACGGCCGGGGGGCAGTGTCCGAGGCTCGGTCCCAAGCTCCCTGCTCCTCCGAGGGCGACCACTTCCGCTGCCGCGGCCCGGTCCTCATCGCAGGCCGCAATCCCTCGCATGTGACTGTGTCCCCAGCAGGGGGCAGCGTCTCCAAGGAGGCCTGGGCAAGGTGGCAGGGTGTAGTGGGACTTGTCGCACATGGCGACGGGGTGTTTTGCCCGGCCCCCTCCGGGGCTGCTACGGCCGCTGGCGCAGAGCCGGCGCGACGTGCCCGTAGGGAGCAGCGTGGGTCTGAGTGGGGGGCATCAGGAACTACCCAAGAGCACGATTTCTTTGTGGATTGGCCTGGGCCGTGTCCCAGGATCCAGGGCCCCCGTCCCGCCCCTGACCGAGAGGACGGGGCATCTGCCTCGTTTGGGGCTGGTGGCTCCCGAATACTCCGAACCCAGGGGTTCCCCGCAGCTGTTCTGAACCCCAGTCGCTTCCCAGCTTCAGGGCAGGCCGCGAACCATCCAGATTTTGCCTCCTTGCCAGCGTGGGGCGTGCAAGGGGGCCCACGCCGGTCATGTCCGCTCCTCTCCGTCATGGGCTGGAGTCCTGTGATCGCCGAGGCCAGAGGGCCATGCCAAGTGACAGCAGCGCTTACATAACCACCCGAGATGACGGCGCCAGCCTGGGGCAGAGAGAGTCGAGCCTGTCGCTGCGACTCACAGCGCCGGGCAATCACCGAGTCAAGGCGGCCGTGGGGGAGGAGGAGGGCGGATTGCAGACACAGTCTCGCTGGATTCTTCGGCTAACCCAGCCCCTCGCCCCTGCTTTTTACTGTCTCCCGCCTGAGACTGAAGGGGGGGGGCAGTTTACTGGTCTCCTGCCCCCCGCCTCATCTGTCCCTGTGTCCCTGCAGCACTGGGATAGTCAGAGGTGCCTAAGGGAGTTAGACACACAACTGGCTTTCACTGGGGCTTGGGCACTTCAGAGAGACGGATTCAATGCCCTTTGCTTTACCACCTCGGACAAGTCACTTAGCTACTCTGTGCCTCGGTTTCCCCATCTTTCAAATGGGGATAACACTCGGGGGGGGGGTTGAAGAGCATGAGGTGCTCATATAGGGTGGTGCTGGGAACCATACGGGAACCCAAGATAGCCACGGACGTGCCTGACCAGGATGTTAGGCAGGTCGGGTAGCATCCCCCGTTGGGGGCCAGGGCATGAGAGAGAAACGCCCCTAGGTGGGGGCGACGGAGCTGTCAGCTGGCAGGAGTGGGGTGGCACCAGCTGGAAGCCATCCACCGTGGGACCAGCGGCCAGGGTGGCTGCATGGGAGGTGGCACCCGCGGGTACCTGGCTGTCAGGAAACAGCCTGATCTCCAGGACTCCAGAGCCAACGGGGCTGTAGCCAGGGCCCTTGTCTCTCCAGGTCGCACGGCAACGCGCCGGGCACTGTTGCTTAGCAACTGTTCCATGGTAACCCAGAGAGAAGGAATGAGTTCCACTGTGCGGAGCCCGGCTGGGCGAAGCCCATGGCAGGGCCTGTCCTGCCGGCGGCAGCCTGGGCCCAGAGTCGCCCCAGAGCCCAGACCCTGGGCTGGGGCAAACCAGCAGAGAAAGGACATTAACCAGCCCCCCCCCCCCGCCCCCCGGCTCTCTGCGTCGCAGGCGAGACCCCATCACTGGGAGCCAAATCCAGCCAGACGCAGCACTGGGTGGACACTGCCCTCGCTTTCCACAGGGGCCAGTATATACCGTGTGGTGGACCCGCGGTATCCATGCTGGTCTATATGGGAAGGGGTGGCGTATATATGGGGCTAGTATATATAGTGAAACTGGGTCCTGGATCCATGCTGGGCTATACGGGGCAGCGGGGTATATATGGGGCTGGTGTCTATAGTGTTTGTGGTGTGCAGCGGCGTGTATATGGGGCAGTACGTACAGTATAGCCCAGAACTACGTCCGTGCTGTTGCGTCCGGAGCCGGGGTGGGTCTGCGTGGCGCTGTGGGGCGGTGCCGTGGTGGCAGATCCCGCAGCCGTGCCCCCCCCCCCCCCCCGTGTAAATGCCTCGATGGAGTTTTGCTCCGGTCGCTTTCCCGCGGCGCTCTCCAGCCGCTGATCGGTGCCTCTGTCATCCAGGGCTCAATAACCCAGTGTCTGCCCGAGCGGCCAGGCCTGGGTGTAAATAGCCTCTCTGGGCTGCGTCGCCGCGTCCGGGCGCCCCCTGGCTCCATTCAGCTTCCAGCGTAAAGACCCAGGCTCCAGGCCCTGCCGTTCCCAGGCTGGCACCACGCCCTCCCCCCGCCTCCACTTCCCCCCCCGGGGGCAGGGGGGAGCTGCTCCCTTAGCAGAGCGCCGGGCCCCCTTGGCCAGCCCAGCACCCAGGTACACACCGAGGGGGCCTGATCCAGAGCCCGGACGCCTGCCTCAAGGCCCCTTCGCACCAGTCTGGCTGGTGTGAAGAGGCCAGAGCCCCAAATTCCCTGGTGGTTCAGAGCTGGGTCCGTCCCTTCATCACCACGGGTTGGGGCTCTGTCGCCGGGGGGAGCGGGCGCCAGCACTGAGCTGCCTGGCCCACCAGGGGCATCTCCGTGGGCCTCATGCCCCCTTTCTTTCTCTCCTCAGAGGCCATAGCAAATAGCCAGGAATGGACCCTCAGCCGCTCCATCCCGGAGCTCAGACTGGTAGGTGTCTCGTTGCCCCCCCGTCGCCCCCCCTCCAGCCACCAAGCAGGCGGGACATACGGAAACATGGGATTTATGGCAGTGAGACCTGACCCCCAGGCCTGGGTCGTCCGCCCCCCCCACCCCGCACCGTTCTGCCCCTCAATCCCGACCGCAGCCCTGGGGTCCCCCCACAGCTCTGCTGGTGCCCCTCAATCCCGACCCGCAGCCCCCAGTCCTGGGGTCCCCCCCCAGCTCTTCCGGTGCCCCTCAATCCTGACCCACAGCCCCCTGCCCTGGGCTCCCCCCCCCCCCAGCTCTGCTGGTGCCCCTTAATCCCGACCCACAGCCCCCAGTCCTGGGCTCCCCCCCAGCTCTGCTGGTGCCCCTCAATCCCGACCTGCAGCCCCCAGTCCTGGGTTCCCCCCACAGCTCTGCCGGTGCCCCTCAATCCCGACCCGCAGCCCCCTGCTAGCCCATGGCACCGAGCCTGGCAGCTGACACTTGGCATCAGTTCAGACGCCCGAGCTCAGAGGCCCTGTGACTCGTGCCGTGGGATGCGCCCGGGGGGGCTGTGGAGACGGACGCCGCCCCAGGCCTGCTCCAGGACACGTGGAGCACCTAGCCCAGTCACAGGGGGCAGCAGAGAACTCCGGGGGGCCCCCCAATGGGGGATGGGGGAGGGATTGGGGGTGCACTGGGCTCCTGGACACAAGGGGGTTCCTTCCCTCCTGCCTCACGTAAGGGAGAGCCGGTCCCCTTGCCCCTTGGCCAGTGACCCCTGGGGGGGCCAGGCTGGGGGGGGCGCTAGTGTGACTGGAGTGGAAGAGCCGGGTGGGGGTGGGGTGGGGGGACACTGTCTAGCACAGGACGGAGCGTGACCTGCCATGACCTCTGCCCTTTGGCCTCCCAGGGCGTCCTGGGGAGCATCAAGAGCGGGAAGTCGGCCCTCGTCCATCGCTTCCTCACCGGCTCCTACCTGGGCCTGGAGCCAGCCGAGAGTGAGTGCCGGGGGGCGGGCGGGGCGGGCGCGGAGCCGTGTGCTGGGCTGGGGCCCCACCCTGGCCTGGCCCTGCCTCGGGCTGCTCCTCAACTTCTGGGCCCTGCAGAGACCAGCAGGGGTGTGTCGGGGTGTGAGCATCCAGGCCAGCAGAGTGGAGAATGTGCCGGTTCCGTGGCCGGACTTTGCCAGTTCCGTGGCCAGGTCCTGCCGATTCCGTGGCTAAACTGTGCCGGTTCCGTAGCCAGGTCCTGCCGGATCCGTGGCTAAATCATGCCAGTAACAGTTCCATGGCCAGGTCCTGCCGATTCCGTGGCTAAACCATGCCGGTTCCGTAGCCAGGTCCTGCCGGATCCATGGCTAAATCATGCCAGTTCCATGGCCAGGTCCTGCCGGTTCCGTGGCTAAACCGTGCCGGTTCCGTAGCCAGGCCCTGCCGGTTCCGTGGCCAGACCCTGCCGGTTCTGTGGAGAGATCCTGCCGGT
The DNA here is from genome assembly GCF_028017835.1 of Emys orbicularis. Classification (NCBI taxonomy): domain Eukaryota; kingdom Metazoa; phylum Chordata; order Testudines; family Emydidae; genus Emys; species Emys orbicularis. The sequence continues at coordinate 21,301,730 of NC_088701.1, forward strand.
TTCATGGCTAAACCATGCCGGTTCCGTGGCCAGATCCTGCCAGATCCATGCCGGTTCCGTGACCAGGTTCTGCCGGATCCATGGCTAAACCATGCCCGTTCCGTGGCCAGATCCTGCCGGTTCCATGGCCAGGTCCTGCCGGTTCCATGGCTAAACCGTGCTGGTTCCATGGCCAGGTCCTGCTGGTTCCGTGGCCAAACCGTGCTGTTTCTGTGGCCAGAGTGTGCCAGTTCCATGGCCAGATTGTGCCGGTTCCGTGGCCAGACCCTGCCGGTTCCATGGCCAAACTGTGCCAGTTCCGTGGCCAAACTGTGTCGGTTCCGTGGCCAGACTGTGCCAGATCCTGCCACTTCCGTGGCCAGACCATGCCTGTTCTGGGGCCTGAATGTGCCCCTCAGCCTAATTTTTGCCATACCTGGATTTTCTCCTAACTGGGCATTTCCCAGCAGGGCACCTTGACCTCTCCCCTCCTCCCCTGCCCCCGCTAGCCCCACGTGGGACGGCCCCATCGGGTGCATTGTGGGGAGCACCCTGCGTTGGCTCTGTCCTAGCTGGGCCCCCCTGCCTGGCTCTGTGGATCCCCATCTCCCACCACTCCGTTCTCCTAATGGGCAGCTGCTGCCCGGGGGTGGGTGCGGGGCACTGGCCAGCTGCTGGCACCGAGGGAGCTGCAGACAATGGCCCTGATTGAGTCCCGCGCAGCTGACGGGCTGGGCACAAAGAGCTGGTGGCAGCTTCCCCCCGGCCATTGTCCAGAGCCCGAATGGGCCCAGATGAGATAGAGGGGCTAAGTCACCAGGGCCAGCAACCAGCCAGTCGCAGTCATTAGCCCCCGTCCACACACGGGCCCTGTGCCCAGAAGGTGTCGGCCTCCAATGTCCTCTTTGCTTCTGTAGTCCACAGGCCTGGCCCTGAAGGGGAGAGCGTGGCACTGGCGCCCCTCACTTCCGACCCACAGCCCCTGCTAGCCCAGCCCTGGGCTCCCCCTTCTACAGCTCTGCCAGCACCCCTCTCTCCCGACCCACAGCCCCTGCTCTCCCAGCCCTGGACTCCCCACCCCCAGCTCTGCCGGTGCCCCTCACTCCCGACCCGCTGCCCCCTGCTCTCCCAGCCCTGGGCTCCCCCCTCTACAGCTCTGCCAGCGCCCCTCACTCCCGACCCGCTGCCCCCTGCTAGGACTTTTGAGCAGAGGCCAGTAACTTGAGCTTTGCGTCACCTCGGGGGCTGATTTTGTGACCCCAACCAACGCCTCCCCCGAGCTCTGGGACGAGGCTGCCCGTGCCCGGGAGGGAGCTGAGCCCGGCGTGGGCAGGCAGGGGCCGTCGGGCACAGGGGCCCTGCTCAGCACCTGCTCTCTCCCCCTCTCTGTGGATCCAGGCGGACAGTTCAAGAAGGAAGTGGTGATGGACGGGCAGAGTCACCTGTTACTGATCCGAGAGGAAGGGGGTGCCCCGGACGTCAAGGTAACCGCTGGGGGAGGGCTGGGGAGGGGGAGCAGCCGCAACCTGGGGGGGGGGATCGCAGGGCACTGGATGCTCCGGCGGCTGATCCCTGGCTCCTGGTGTCTCCACTCCGGAGACGCCCCCGCAGCTCTGGCCTCAAGGCCGGGGGCGGGGGGGGGGGGTTCCCTGGTTGTGTGTTGGGGACCCCTCCCCCCGGCACAGAGAACCAACCCCCCTTCCCGCTCTCTCCCACCCCACACACACAGTTTGCCAGCTGGGTGGATGCCGTGGTCTTTGTGTTCAGCCTGGAGAACGAAGACAGCTTCCAGGAGGTCTCCCAGTACTACAACCTCCTGACCAGCTACCGCAGCCCCTCGGAGGTGGCCGTGGCCCTGGTGGGCACGCAGGGTGAGTGGGGCGTGGGCAGGGCTGGGGCCCTGGGCAGGGGCGGGGAAGATGGCACGCCCAAAGTGCGCGCTCGCTGCAGGCCGTCACGATGTAGGTGGTGGATATCTGAGGCAATCCCAGGGGGGTCAGCAGGGGGCGCTGTACACAGGGAGTGGGGCAGGGAGTCACTAGGGGGCGCTGTACACAGGGAGCGGGGCAGAGGGTCACTAGGGGGCGCTGTGCTGCAGGGAGCGGGGCAGGAGGTCACTAGGGGGCGCTGTGCTGCAGGGAGCGGGGCAGGGGGTCACTAGGGGGCGCTGTGCTGCAGGGAGCGGGGCAGGGGGTCACTAGGGGGCGCTGTACACAGGGAGCAGGGCAGGGGGTCACTAGGGGGCGCTGTACACAGGGAGCGGGGCAGGGGGTCACTAGGGGGCGCTGTACACAGGGAGCGGGGCAGGGGGTTACTAGGGGGCGCTGTGCTGCAGGGAGCGGGGCAGGGGGTCACTAGGGGGCGCTGTACACAGGGAGCGGGGCAGGGGGTCACTAGGGGCGCTGTACACAGGGAGCGGGGCAGGAGGTCATTGGGGGGCGCTGTACACAGGGAGCGGGGCAGGAGGTCACTAGGGGGCGCTGTGCTGCAGGGAGCGGGGCAGGGGGTCACTAGGGGGCGCTGTACACAGGGAGCGGGGCAGGGGGTAAGTAGGGGGCGCTGTACACAGGGAGCGGGGCAGGGGGTCACTAGGGGGCGCTGTGCTGCAGGGAGCGGGGCAGGGGGTCACTAGGGGGCGCTGTACACAGGGAGCGGGGCAGGGGTCACTAGGGGGCGCTGTACACAGGGAGCGGGGCAGAGGGTCACTAGGGGGCGCTGTACACAGGGAGCGGGGCAGGGGGTCACTAGGGGGCGCTGTACACGGGGAGCGGGGCAGGAGGTCACTAGGGGGCGCTGTGCTGCAGGGAGCGGGGCAGGGGGTCACTAGGGGGCGCTGTACACAGGGAGTGGGGCAGGGGGTCACTAGGGGGTGCTGTACACAGGGAGCGGGGCAGGGGTCACTAGGGGGCGCTGTACACAGGGAGCGTGGCAGAGGGTCACTAGGGGGCGCTGTGCTGCAGAGAGCGGGGCAGGGGGTCACTAGGGGGTGCTGTGCTGCAGGGAGCGGGGCAGAGGGTCACTAGGGGGCGCTGTACACAGGGAGCGGGGCAGGGGGTCACTAGGGGGCGCTGTACACAGGGAGCGGGGCAGGGGGTCACTAGGGGGCGCTGTACACAGGGAGCGGGGCAGGGGTCACTAGGGGGCGCTGTACACAGGGAGCGGGGCAGAGGGTCACTAGGGGGCGCTGTGCTGCAGAGAGCGGGGCAGGGGGTCACTAGGGGGCACTGTGCTGCAGGGAGCGGGGCAGAGGGTCACTAGGGGGCGCTGTACACAGGGAGCGGGGCAGGGGGTCACTAGGGGGCGCTGTACACAGGGAGTGGGGTAGGGGGTCACTAGGGGGCGCTGTACACAGGGAGCGGGGCAGGGGGTCACTAGGGGGCGCTGTACACAGGGAGCGGGGCAGAGGGTCACTAGGGGGCGCTGTGGTGCAGGGAGCGGGGCAGGGGGTCACTAGGGGGTGCTGTGCTGCAGGGAGCGGGGCAGGGGGTCACTAGGGGGCGCTGTGGTGCAGGGAGCGGGGCAGAGGGTCACTAGGGGGCGCTGTGGTGCAGGGAGCGGGGCAGGGGGTCACTAGGGGGCGCTGTGCTGCAGGGAGCGGGGCAGGGGGTCACTAGGGGGCGCTGTACACAGGGAGCGGGGCAGGGGGTCACTAGGGGGCGCTGTGCTGCAGGGAGCGGGGCAGGGGGTCACTAGGGGCGCTGTACACAGGGAGCGGGGCAGGGGGTCACTAGGGGGCGCTGTACACAGGGAGCGGGGCAGGGGGTCACTAGGGGGCGCTCTCCCCTCGTAGTCAGCGCTGGCCCCCATAGCCCCCAGGATCCAGAGGCGAGAGCTGTATCTGGTGCATTGGGCGTTAACCCTTCGCACACCGGCACTCCGGAGCGTCTTTCCCCCTCCCTGGCCGGGCGCCCGGCTCGTGACTTGGTCCCCACCCCGAGGACCCTCGCGGCGGGCGGCGCCCGGCCGCCAGAGGGGGGCAGTGGTGTGGAGCTGGGTGGTGCCTGTCCACCCCATCCGTCCGTCCGTCCGAGTGAGACGGGGCCGTTCTTTCTCCCACCCCCCAGACAAGATCAGCTCCACCAACCCCCGGGTGATCGAGGACCCGCAGGCCCGGGCGCTCTGCAGCGACATGAAACGCTGCCTCTACTACGAGACCTGCGCCACCTACGGCCTCAACGTCGACCGGGTCTTCAGTGAAGGTAACCGCCGGCCAGGGGGGCTGAGCTGCTCCTTCCGTGTCTGCCACGGGCTGGGCCTGGCTCCTGTGGGGCCGGGCCAGGACCCCAGGCAGCTCTACGTGGCTGGGGCTGGCGTGGTTTGTTCCCCCATGGATCCCTGTGGCCGTGGCAGGGGTGGTTTGTTCCCCCTAGGGGTCCCCATGGCCGTGGCTGGGGTGGGCTCTCCCCCGGGGGGTCCCAGTGGCTGTGGCTGGGACGGTCTGTCTTCCTGGGGGTCCGTGTGGCTGGGGCAGGCTCTCCCATGGGGGGGGGTCCCTGTGGCCGTGGCTAGGGTGGGCTTTCCCCCTGAGGGGTCCCTCTAACCGTGGCTGGGGCGGGATCTCCAACGGGGGGGGCGTCCGCATGGCCGTGGCAGGATCTCCCACAGGGGGGGTCCGTGTTGCTGTGGCTGGGGCGGGCTCTCCCTCGGGGGGGTCCGCGTGGCCGTGGCAGGCTCTCCCACAGGGGGTCCATGTTGCCGTGACTGGGGGGGCTCTTCCACGGGGGGGGGTCCGTGTTGCCGTGGCTGGGGGGGCCTCTCCCTCGGGGGGGTATGCGTGGCCGTGGCAGGCTCTCCCACGGGGTGGGGGGGTCCGTGTTGCCGTGGCTGGGGGGGCTCTCCCTCGGGGGGGTACGCGTGGCTCCCTGTCTCTCACGGGACTTTCCTTCCCCTCCCAGTCGCCCAGAAGGTCGTGACTCTGAAGAAGCAGCAGCAGCTCCTGGCCTCCTGCAAATCCCTGCCCAGCACCCCCAGCCACTCGGCCGCCTCCACCCCCGTGGGCGGGATCCACCCTGGACAGGTACGGCCAGCCAGCGCCTCCCTTAGCCAGCAGGGGGCACCGCAGCCCCCGGGGCGCCCCCTCCCCAGCCCCAGCTGCCTCCAGGCCTGCAGCCCCCTTCACGGAGCCGGCGGCGGGACAGTTCCAGCCCCAACGGCACCGCGATGCCCAGGCCTTCCCGATCTGCCCGCTGAACCAGGGCAACTGGGACAAGCCTGGCTCTGGGGGGGGGACAGGCAGAGCTGGCACTGCCCTGGCTGGGGGGGGGGGTACACGAAGAGCTGGCACTGCCCTGAGGGGGGGCATAGGCAGAGCTGGCACTGCCCTGGCCCTGGGGGAGTGTGTGTCGGGGGGGTTATAGGCAGAGAATAAAACCCAGGAGTCCTAACTCCCAGCCCCTGCTGCTTTAACCACTAGGCCCTACTCCCCTCCCAGAGCTGGGGACAGACCCCAGGAGTCCTAGCTCCGCCCCCGCCCCTCGAACCCCTAACCCCCCACATGCTCACTGCATTCCCTGGCCCCCAGCCCGTCGGGGGCATTTCCGTGGCCCAGGGGGGAAGGGGCCCATGGGCAGCGGGTGGCTCCAGGCAGGGGGACGCTGACGCCCGGTGCCCGGGGCTCTTTTCCAGGCCAGTAATGGAGGCCACGCGAGCGATTACTCCTCCTCCTTGCCATCTACGCCCAACATCAGCCACCGCGAGCTGCGGAGTGAAGGCTCGGTCGGGATCGGCACCCCCAGCTCCCTGCACCGCGGCGCCAAGCGCCGCACCAGCCTCTTCACGGTGAGCCCCCCTCCCATCTCCGGAGCTCCCGCCCGGGTACCGCTCATGGTGCTGTTCCCCGGAGCCCCGTGCCGCTGCCGGCCACACACCGCCGTAGGCTGCAGCCACGCCCCACAGCCGCCGGGGATTGGGAACGCATGGGAAGGTGGGGCACAGGCATGTGGGTTTGGCTCCCAGACAGCTCAGTGGCGCCCCCTGGGGCTGGGACAGGTCAGTGGTGTTTCCTGGGGCCGGCTCAGTGGTGCCCCCTGGGGGCCGTGTTCTTTTTGCTGAGGGCTCCTTGTGGCGTTGCAGAACCGCCGGGGGAGCGATTCGGAGAAGAGGAGCCTGGACAGCAGAGGGGACAGCACGGGCAGCGGCCGCGCCATCCCAATCAAACAGGTGAGAGCCGCGGGCACAGCTGGGACCCGGCCACCTCGTCCCGTGGCAGCTGGCATCCCCCCCCGTGCCCGAGAGGTGCGCCCAGGATTTTCCTTTGCCACACACAGCAAATGCACACCCGGCCAACACACACACACACACACACACACACACACACACACACACACACACAGCAAAATACACACCCAGCACACACACACACAGCAAACATGCACACACACATACACAGAGCACAGCACACACACACAGCAAACACACACACAGCAAACGCGCACACACACACACACACACACACACACACACATACACAGTACAGCACACACACACACACATACATACACACACACACACAGGGCACACACACACACAGTACAGCACACACACACACACACACACACATACATACACACACACAGAGCAAACACACACACACCCAGCACACACATACACACCGCCCGGCACATACATGCCCGCCCAGGAACACCCACGGGGATGCACACAGCTCTGATGACTTCAGCCCAGCCTCCCTGGTATTCGTGCATGTCCAGCTTGGGGTCTGACCCCGACTCGGGGAGCACCCAGCCAGCCCACCGCACACACGGGCAAACACTGTCTCCACCTCCCTGGCCCTCCCGGAGCGGCTGACTGCCCAGATGCCAGGGGGTAAGCGGCATTGGCTGTAATCCACCCGCTGAGCCTGGGGACGGATTGGGGAGCGCAGGTCGCAGCTCCGCGCGGACCCGGCCGCAGCCAGCGCGCTGCGGTGACCAGGTCTGCGATCCTGCGCTGGGTGGAGGCACCCAATAACCACGGCGGGCGAGGGGTGTCCAGTGAGCACGGGTGAGCTATGAACGCGGGCAACCTTCCCCGGGCAGCAGCCCCTGCCACGCTGAGGCCCGGGGCTGTGCCACACCCAGCCTGGGCCGAATGCAGGATGACCCACAGCCCTGGTCGTGGCTGGATACCGCTGCGGGGGTCCCTGAGAGGAGGCGATGGCCTAGTGCACAGAGCACTGGACCGGGACCCAGCCGACCTGGGTTTTATTCCGAGCTCAGCCACCGACCGGCTGGGTGACCTGGCACAGCCTCGCTCGTAAAAAGGACGGGGGGGGGCCTCCTTGGCATGGATAACGCACTCTGCGGCCCCGGGCAGGCAGCCCCGGGAAAGGCACAGGGTTCGTGCCGAGGCCGGCGGGAGGAGGTGGCTCGGGGCTGGGCAGTCCCCCTTGCTCACCATGGGATGAGGCCCAGTGTGACCCCCACCCCCAGAAGGCAACGGGGTCACTCCAGGGATGGTGCTGTCACCATAGCATATGGGAGGCGGAACTGCATTCGTTTGGTCTCTGGGACACTGAGCACACCCTCCCCCCGGGCTGTGGGCTGCACCCCGAGTCACCCCGCTAGCTTCCCTTGACGTGGGCAGTAGCCTGGAGGAACCCCCCCCCCCCTCACCCCCGGCCTTGGCTAACCTGCCCCACTCCCCACAGAGCTTCCTGCTGAAACGCAGCGGCAATTCCCTCAACAAGGAGTGGAAGAAGAAATACGTGACCCTATCCTGTAATGGGCTCCTCTTCTACCACCCCAGCATCAACGTAAGTGCCGGGCCGTGCCCCCCCGCACCCTGACCCCTCGCCAGGTGTGGCTCGTTCAGCGGCTCTCCCGGTTTCCCCATCTCCCCCGGCCCGCTGAGCGCCAGCACTCGGGATCGGGCGCCCAGTCTGCACCGTCCCGCCAGGGGAGAGGGGACACCGGACCGGGGCCAGGCCAGGCGCCGTGGGGATGGGCACGCAGGGCGGAGAGCCGGGTGGAGTTTGCTCTGCGGGGGCTTTGTGGTGACTCCCCGTCTTCCCCCTCCCCCTAGGATTACATTCACAGCACCCACGGGAAGGTGATGGACCTCCTGCGCACCACCGTCAAGGTGCCCGGCAAGCGCCCCCCCAGGGCCATCTCTGCCTGCAGCCCCTCCTCCAGCATCAACGGCCTGGTGCGGGACGTGAGCGGGGGGCAGGCGCCCGAGGGTGGCGGTAAGTGACCGCAGGTCCCAGCTCGGTGCGAGAACCCGGCCTGGGCTGCCTCCCAGCCGGGGCGTCAGCACCTGGACCATGGGTGGTGGGCAGCCTGGGTGTCTCCCTGCTGCCGCGCCAGCCTGGCACCCCCAGGGAAGTGGGGGAGGCGGGGGGCCTGATGCTCGTGTGTGTAGGTGAGGCTGGCACACTGGGGGGGCAGTTGGGAAGGCACGAGGGGGCCTGGCTCTCGCTGGGGAGGGAGGCCGGGCTGGGTGCCCCAGGAGGGTCTGGCATTCTAGGGTGACTCCAGGCCCCCCCAGCCTGAGCCCTATGCCCAGCTGTCTAACACAGCTCAACGGTGACACCTAGTGGCCCGGTGGATTGCTCCTTAGCCGTGCTTATCGGTGCTGGCTGGCATGCTGGGTCCATATGTCATCGTACGGGTCCAGCACGCCGTCTCGGCTGGATCCAAGGTCCTCCGCCTTGGGGAGACCCCTCAGCTCCCCTTCTCCCCCCACAGCTAGCCTCTCCCCCGCGGTGCTGACCATCCCGACAGAACAAGCGGCCAAGGCCTCGGGGAAGGCGGACCGGCCCCTCCAGCGTTGCGCTTCGGCGGCCAGCGCCAAGACCTCCGGCGGGGGTAGGTTCGGTGCTGCCCCCTGCAGCTCCCGGCGCCCCTCGCCAAAGGCCAGCGAGCAGAGCGGGGGCAGAGAAGGCCACTGGGGGGGTACGTGGCGGCCGTGGGGCATGCTGGGCTCCCAGCAGGACCTCTGGTGATGGAGGCGCTGACGCTTCAGGCCTGATGCTGCCCAAGGACCCCAGAGATTGAACCTGGAACCCCGATCACGCCCAGGGGCCCGAGAAATCCCTCTCCAGAGCCTGACAGGGTGGCTGGCTCCCAATCCCTGAGAATGCCAGTGGGCTTCTCCGGGCACCGGGGAGGTCGGAAGATGTGGGGGCCATGGGGTGACTTCTCCTGCCTGTGTCTCCCTGCAGAGGGGTCCCCGGCCGGAGAAGGGATGTCCAGCCCCAGTCCCAGCCCCGGAGGCAAAGACCCGCCTCCTTCGCCCATGATTGACAGGAAGAAGCATCGCCGGAAGAAGCTGATGACCCCCTCGAAAACCGAGGGGTCGACGGGGCAGGCGGAAGGTGAGGGAGGCTGTCGCCGCGGTAATGCAGGGAGACGCCCCTTGGCAGCCTCGTGAGCAGCACCCCTGGCCCGGGGGCCCCAGAGCACCCTGGGAACGGCCTTGAAAGTGCCCAGAGCCGAGCAGGGAGGGGCAAGGGGGGGGTCCAGGGGCCCTCGAGGGAGAGGACAAAGAGATTCGGCCCGTGGGACTCCTGGACACCTTCGGTGGGCTCCCAGGGCACGAGTGGGGCTGCGTCTACACTGCAAAGCAACAGGGCTTGAACCCCGGGTCCCGGCTTGACTCCGGTTCGGACCCTCCACCCCTGGGGGGTCCGGAGCCTGGATCCAAGCCCTGGGCTAGCGCGATTTGTGTGTAGACAGGAGTGGGTTCGGCTTGAGCCCGCGTTCGAACCCTGCAGTGTAGACGTACCCATGGAGACCCGCCCTGGCGGAGAAGGACTGCCACGGAGCCGGGGGAGCAGGGCGACTCTGACCCAGAGCAGCGTGGCATGGGGTACGCCCAGCCCAGAGCAGCACGCCCAGGCGATACCGGCCCATGCTGACAGCCAGACTCTGCGCCGTTTCATTCCCGCTCTGCGAATGGCTTCCCAGCACGCGCCCCCCACAGCTCTCCCCACGCCCCCCACCTCTCCTGGGGGGGCGGGCTCACACCGCTCACAGCTTCCTCCCTCCCCCACCAGCGCTTTGCCTCCCCTCCCCCCGGGTGGGATCCCCATCTTCTGGCTTTTTCTCTTGACTGTCTCCCTTTATTCTCTCCTGCCTCCCGCTGCCCCCCCGGACCCTCCGCAGCCAAGCGCAAAATGTGGAAATTAAAAACCTTTGGTAGTTTAAGAAATATTTATAAAACAGGTAACGCGCAGCGGCCGTCACGCGGTGCTGGTGTCACTCATGCATGTCGATGTGCTTCCATCGTGGGGTGCCGCCGGCCGCCTGGCTCCGGTGCCCCCCCCCCGGGGCGGGGAGGAGCCCGGCCATACCTAGGGCAAGGGGCAGGGCAGACAGCTGGGTGTCGAGCTCCATGCCAATGCCAAAAGTGCTGGCTGGCACAGGATGAAGGCAGGGGCACTGCTCTGACGACTTGCCATTGGCCCCTGCCCTGCCAGCTAGCTACATGCCCGCATGCTGTCTGTACGCTCATCCCAGCCGGGTTCCCCCGCGTCACAGCCACCCTCTGGCCAGCAAGGGGCGGTAAGTGCCACTTTGCTGGCGCTCCCGCCCCCGGACCGAGCTGCCAGCTCCCTCCTGACACTACCCAGCTGGCCCCAGCTCCTTTAAAGGGGTATTTTGGGTCCTCCCTACAAATAAACCTGGAAGCAGGGGGGTGCTCGGCCAGGCAGGGAGCCCCTGACGCCCAGCCTTGGCGCCCCCTGTCCGGCAGACAGACCTCCCCCAGCCTGACCGTGGGTTGCTCCGGTGGGGTGCCCAGGTGGTGATGCTCCCCCCACCCCCCCCGGGCTGGGGGCTCCCTTTCCCTTCTGCAGAGGAGGAGAACTTCGAGTTTATCATTGTGTCGAGCACGGGCCAGACATGGCACTTCGAGGCCGGCAGCTTCGAGGAGAGGGACGCCTGGGTCCAGGCGATCGAGAGCCAGATCCTGGCCAGCCTGCAGTGCTGCGAGAGCAGCAAAAACAAGGTATGTCGGCCCCAGCTGCTCCCCAGGGCCAGCCGCCTCCTGGGGCATTTCCCAGAGTCCTCTCTCTGCCATCCAGCCACTGAGCCGCCAGGACAGTCTGGAAACTCCCTGCCCTGTCACCTGGGCGGGGCCCTGCCTGCCATCAGTCAGTCCCTTCAGAGAGGGAAATGCAGCCACTTCTGGGGGACAGCGGCCAAAGTGTACATCTCCCGGCATAACCCTGTATTGGGGGTGGAACTGGGCCAAACCCCTTTCTCTGGGGTCTTTAATGTCTGTGTAGGGAACCCTCCCACAGGGAGCGATTCACCCCTGAGCAGAGGGGGAGCCCAAGGTGGGTGCCGCTGACGTCCCACAAGGGTCTGCCAGGACTAGAACTGGGGGTGTTTCAGTTCGGATGTGGCTCCCCTTGAGCCCCATGGCCTCCGCCGGGGTACACCTCGGGGGGCTGGTCCATGTCCTGGCTCCGGGATCTCCCAGCTCCCCGGCTGCTTGGCCAACTGCCCCCCCCCGCTTTGCTCCCCGCAGGCCCGGATGGACAGCCAGAGTGAAGCGGTAGCCATCCAGGCCATCCGGAACGCCAGAGGCAATTCCCTGTGTGTGGACTGCGGGGCACCGAGTAAGTCTCACTCCTGGGGGGGCTGGCGGCAGCGAGGCTGGTGCCGGGGGGGGCTCTCCCTGGCCGGCTGTCTCCCAGACCGCGACGCTGATGGGGAACTCTCCTCCCTCCCTCCCCCCAGACCCCACCTGGGCCAGCCTGAACCTGGGGGCGCTGATCTGCATCGAGTGCTCGGGCATTCACCGAAACCTGGGCACCCACCTGTCACGGGTGCGCTCGCTGGACCTTGACGACTGGCCCCTGGAGCTCACCCTGGTGCTGACGTCCATCGGCAACGAGACGGCCAACAGCATCTGGGAGAAGAACACCCAGGGACGCCGGAAGCCCACCTGCGAGTCGTCCCGGTGAGCGCCCTCCCCCCCGCCCCACGTGCCAGCCCCATGCCCACCCCCAGGGGCTGGGCAGGAGCCGCTGGGGAAAGAGGCAGAGAAGGGAGAGTGCAGCCCCCCCTGTGGGGTTTGCCACTCGGCCGGTGTTTCCTGGGGGCGACAGGTAATGGCTCAGGAATGGGGGAGGAGGGGGTGATGCTGAAAGGCCCCTGGAAATAACAGTCCTCTCTCGCCTAGTAGGACCCTGTAGGCACCAGGCTATGGGCATTACCAGCCTGCTGGGGGGTGGAGGTTGCAGGCAGCATGGGTTGGGCACTGCCAGGCCCCTGGGGGGGTACCCAGTTCTGGGCACTGCAGGTCCCTGGGGGTACCTGGTTCCAGACTTTGCCCAGGTCCCTGCGGGATACCCGGCTCCAGACACTGCAGACCCCTGGGGGTACCTGGCTCCAGATTTTGCCCAGGTCCCTGGAGGGTACCCGGCTCTGGACACAGCAGTTTCCTGGAGGTGCCCACTGCAGGCCCCTGGGGGTACCCAGCTCTGGGCTCTGCGTCTCTGCCCAGTCTGTCTGCATCGCTGGGCACACATCACCGCTCGTGTGCGTCTCTCGCCGCAGGGAGGAGCGGGAGTCGTGGATCCGGGCCAAGTACGAGCAGCGGCTGTTCCTGGCCCCGTTCCCCAGCCCCGAGATCCCGCTGGGGCAGCAGCTGTTCCGGGCCGTGCAGGAGAAGGACCTGGGCACCGTGCTGCTGCTGCTGGCGCACAGCACCAAGGAGCTGATCAACACCTGCTCCGGGGACAAGGACCGGCGCACGGCCCTGCACTTGGCCTGCGACCTGCCCCATGTGGTCATCACCCAGCTGCTGGTCTGGGTACGTCCGGCTGCCTGGGTCAAGGGGGGCTGGGGGATCCGCTGCCCTCGCTCATAGCAAGCAGGGGCCAGCACACTGGCATAGCTTGGCAGGGGCCCATGTGCCCCCTGGCACTGTGGGCTGCGGGGCCGGGGTGCCAGCGTTCCAGCCACGAGCAAGCTTATAGCCTGGGCATTGTGACATCACTGCCTGTTGCTCCGGAAAGGTCTGTGACATCACTGGCTGTGCGGGTCCCCAGAGACCTATACAGGGTGGCCAATCCGAGCCAGCGGCACATCCCGGTGCCCCTGGCTGCTTGTTAGCCTGGGATTTCACCTGCCGGAGGGGCGATGCCTGGCTCCGGGATCCCCCCGGGGGGTTGGTGCCCACTTCCGGGGCAGGCTAGCTCTGGTCCGGAGCCACGCCCCTCATCCCCGCCTCTCTGTCCGCAGTACGGCATCGACGTGAAGGCCCGAGACGTGCTGGGCCACACGGCCCTTTTCTACGCCAGGCGAGCCGGGAGCCAGGAGTGCGCCGAGATCCTCCTGCAGCACGGCTGCCCCAGCGAGGGCCACGGCACCGTCGCCACGCCCGGCCTGCGCCGGAAAAGCAGCACCACCAGCATGGGACGGTGTGACACTCGGACCGCCCTGGTATAGCCAGCCAGCCCCGCCGGACTGCCCCGTGTGGGGCCTCGGGGCTCAGCCCAGAGCGGGGGGGAGACTGCCAACGCCTCGGCCCTCTGCAGAGCCCTCCCCAGCGGGCTGCGGGCCTGCCTGGGGCCGCCTGGACCGGGTGCGCCGGAGCCCGAGCCCGACGCAGGGCTGGAGGGGAAGGACGCGGGGGTGGCCAGGGGACAACTCCAGTGGCAGGCCCATCCCACGCGGGCCGCACCTGCCGGACACTGAAGGGACATTCAGCCCAACAGGCCCAGCTTTTCCGGGCACGGCTGGCGAGGCGGGTGCCCAGGTGAGGCCACCCCTGGGTGCTGGCTGGGCAGGACGCCGGGCGTCCCCATCCTCCGGCCACTGTCGGACAGTTTGTATTTTTGATGCTCTATTTATTACTCAGCCCCTGCTGGTGGGGCCCGTTATGTCCCTGTCTCCTCAGGGCCCCTGCTGCCCCTCCCTACTGCGCCAGCACATCTTCCCAAGGCCTCCTGTGTGGCTGGGCAGGGGATGGGAACACGCAGGACAAAGAGAGGCAGCTTTGTCAGAGCACAGGGCCGAGAGCCAGGACTCCTGGGTTCTGTTCCTGCCTCTGGGAGGGGAGTGGGGTCTAGTGGTCAGAGCACAGGGCCGAGAGCCAGGACTCCTGGGTTCTGTTCCTGGCTCTGGGAGGGGAGTGGGGTCTAGTGGTCAGAGCACAGGGCCGAGAGCCAGGACTCCTGGGTTCTGTTCCTGGCTCTGGGAGGGGAGTGGGGATCTAGTGGTCAGAGCACAGGGCCGGGAGCCAGGACTCCTGGGTTCTGTCCCTGGCTCTGGGAGGGGAGTGGGGTCTAGTGGTCAGAGCACAGGGCCGGGAGCCAGGACTCCTGGGTTCTGTTCCCAGGTCTGTCACTGACTTGCCCTGTGACCCCCGCGGGCCGCACCCTCCCACCCTTCCCGTGGGGTTTAAGGACACGGCCGGGGTGGGGAGGGATCCTTCGTTCCTGTCCGTAATGAGCTTTGACGGTGAAACGTGCTCAGTGTTGTGCCAAGGTGTTTGGGTTCCCAGCCTGCCCCTGGATAGACAGGGACCTGCAGCAAGGGGAGAGGGCTGACGTTAGCGGGGGGGGGGGGTGATGGCCCCCCCACCCCCAATCCATCTGATCCAGCTGCCACAGCCCTGAACCTCCAGTCCCTGTGCGCCCCCTCCCATTCCATGAAGGGGGGGGAGGGGAAGCATCTCGTCCCGTTCCCCTGCTCTCTGTCTCCACCATGGCGGGGACGCGGGGGGGGGGGGGGGGGCGGGGAACACAGCTGTGCCCCCCACCCCGTGCGGCTGGGGGCTCCCAACTAGGTGCACTGGCCCTGCGCAGACACCAGAGGGCGACAGTCTCCTTGCTACCGTTTTGTGAGGCGAGTGGGAGTGGGGCCCTCAGCCAGCCCCTTGCGGTGTGTGGGGCTGGACGCCGGGGTTCCACTGGGGTTTCTGGGAGGGGAGTGGGGGCTGATGGGTTAAAGGGGGGGGGCTGGGAGCCAGGATGCCTGGGTTCTATCCCCAGCCCTGGGAGGGGCGTGGGAGCTGGTGGGGGCTGGGAGTCAGGACGCCTGGGTTCTCCCTGCTGTAGAAAAGGTGGGCCCTGGATGGCTCAGGCAGAGATGCAGAGCAGGTGTTCCCTTGTTATTTACCAGCAGGGTCACCTCCCCCCTCCCCACCCCAGACAGAGGCGCCAACCCACCCACCCCTTTGCCAGCCTGCGCCCACTGAGCCAGGCTCCCGTTTCATGCTCCAAACCCAGCCGGAGGCGCTGGGCTGCCCCACGCCCACCCCTCAAAGCCAGCACCTCTCTGAAAAGCAGTATCCCTTTGCAGGCCCGGGCGAGGGGGGGGGGGGGGCGCTGCCTGGCACGGGGCATTGACACCCCCCCCCTTGGGTCATCCATCCAGGAGCTGGCACAGCGCCTCCTTAGGGCCAGGCCCAGCTTCCAACCCATTCCTGTTGTACAAAGTTCCCATCCCCTTGCCCCACCGACCGGCCTTTCCCAGCCTCCTCTTGGGACCCCATTTTAATTTATTTGCTTCTGCGAGCATTTGGCTCGTGCCAGAAATCTCCCTCCCTCCCTCCCTCCCGCTCGCTGTCTCTTCGACGAGGCTGGGTTGGCAGCTCCCCCGGCACACTGTTTACAGGGCACGCGTGGCCCTTCGGTGTTGTGTGGCCCCGGCCGAGGCCTCCGAAAGTGGCTGTTGTGAGTGACGTGGTGTCAGGCTTTATTTCGATACGTGATCAGGGTAATACAGACCCCCCCAAACACACACACACCAATCGGCCATCCCTGCTGCTGCCTGGGGTGCTGGCTGGCACGTTACCCCCCATGCTGAGTTGAAAGCCGCTCCTGCTGTTTCTTGCTTTAATTCCAGGCCTGGGCAGGGGTTGATCTTCGGGGGCCGGGGGGTTCAGGCCGAGTGGCTGGGCCCGACTGTGAGTTTAGAGGGCCGAGAGCTCCATTGCTCTCCGCTGGGCCCGCAGTCGGCCCCCAGCTCCCCCCCGTTCTTCCAAACCAGCTGGGCGGCTCAGTTCATGAATGTACGGCTACCGTGTTGCACAAAGAAAGTCTTGCCCTCCCTCTCTGCGGTGGCCCCGGGGGGCCAGAGCCAGGCCTAGGGGGCAGGGACGCTGCCCTGTCCCTCCAACCGCCAGCGCTGCCGTAGGCTCCAGGGGTCGGGGCAACCGGTCTGAACCGGGCGGGGGGGTGTCACTGACCGGCCTGCGCGGCATCGCAATGGCTCTACCCCTTGGGAGGCGGGTAGCAGACGTTGGCAGCGAAGTGGGGGTCTGGGAGGCTGGGGGAGGAAGCAGCCTGCTGCAGGGTCCACCCCGGCCCCGGGCGTGGCTGGATCGGGGCGGAGGGGCGGGGGACGTGTGTGTGTGTGTGCGGGGGGTGGGCATGGCCAGCCGGCACTGACACCAGTGGCCGTGTACAGCGTTTTAATCTCTTGGATTGTAACTGTAAGTACGTAACAATGTCAGACTTAGAGCTGTAGCGTGTGCCTGGTTATTTCTGCTGGGCGCGACCCTTCCTGCAGAGCAAGCAGGGGCTGGGGCGGGGGGGGGGGGGGCATCAGGCAGGGGAGATGGGGGGGAACAGGACCCCTGTAGCTCTCTCTGCAGCAGCGTTTTGGTTGCCCACAGGAAAGTGGCCCAGCGAAGCCGGGGGAGGCGCGGACTCAGCTTCGTGCCGTGGCTGCTGAGGGCTCCGGGGCCGAGCAGCAGGAGCCACCCGTACCTGCGTGGCACGAGCAAAGAAAATCGGAAGGGTGGCGGGGGGGTTCTGAGGCTGCCAAGGGGGGGGCAGGGCTTGGGTCGCTGCCTTGCCCCCTGCTGGAACCAGGCACCGGGTCCTGAGCCTCCCCCGGCCGCTTATGGCCTTGGCGGGAGCAGCTGGGAATTCGCCGACAGGATCCCAGAGTGGCCAGCGAGTGGATTCTCGCAGGTACCGAGGTTAGCGCACGCTGGCGCTGCCCCAGCATCCCCATGGGCAGTGGGCAGGGGGGCCTGCCAGCTCAGGCAGCAAAGGGCAGACTGGCAGGGACAGGGTGGGGGCTGACGGGAAATGGAGCCTTCCCGTTAGCAGCACCTGCTCCCTTGGGGACTGGGTCAGCAGAGAGCCCGTGGCCCGAACGGGCCCCACAGCCTAGCACCCCCGAAGGAAGGCCACCGGGATACACGCTGCCTGTCCTGGGGATACACAGGGGATGTGTCCGCCAGCTGGCTCGATCCCCCATCGCTGAGAGGCCCGCCCCCCGTGATCAGTGCAGTGGGCTCCCCCCCCCACCAAGGACAAACCCTCGTGTCACCTGGAGGTAGCTAAAGAGAAGGGAGGTTTGTAATGATGATAGGACACCTTATATGTAGACAGGATCTGCCCCCCCTTAGCTGGGGGTTCCCCAAACTCCCTCAGGGGTTGTGCCCAAGAACACCCTCCCCCCAAACCCACTGAGGTGCCCTGCCTGAGAGCCCCCCCCAACCCATATCTCTGCTCTGAGCTCACGCTCCAGCACCAAATACCTCCTCCCTCCCCTCTGTCACCTTTATACACCCCCTGGCACCGTGGGTCCAGGCACCGAGCACCTCACACTGGTTCTAAAGCGCCGCCAGTGTAACCCGGTCCTTGGGGTTCAGCCCCCTTCGCTGGCGTCCCTCCGCGGAGCCCCCGCCAGTCACCCCTCCCTGGGCGCCGTGCGGTTCCAGGCCGTTAGAGCTGGCTGGTAGCGGGGCTGGTATCCGTGCGGGCGCAGGTGTCGGCTCAAGTATTCCAACAGGTACATCTCCTCCGGGCTGACGTAGTGGAAGGAGATGGATAAATCCGAGCAGCTCTTGGCACCCTGTGGGGACGAGACCGAACCAAGCTCAGGCCGGCTGGGCCCGGGGACAGCATCCCACCCCAGAGTCAGCGGGGCGGCCTTGGACCCACCACGGCTACACCCCGAGGGCAGCAACTGACGCCACCCTGCCCCAAGCCGCTGCCAGTCACAAGTCCACCACCCCCACCTTCGTGCCCCGATGCGCAGACGTGCGGGGAGAGGCCGGCCGTGCAGCACAGCACGTGGGGAAAGGGGGTCCCTTTAGGGCCGAAGACATTACATAGAATCATAGAAGATTAGGGTTGGAAGAGACCATCTAGTCCAACCCCCTGCTCAAAGCAGGACCGACCCCAACGAAATCATCCCAGCCTGACCTTAAAAACCTCTAAGGGAGGAGATTCCACCACCTCCCTAGGTAACCCATTCCAGTGCTTCACCACCCTCCTAGTGATATAGTGTTTCCTAATATCCAACCTAGACCTCCCCCACTGCAACTTGAGACCATTGCTCCTTGTTCCGTCATCTGCCACTACTGAGAACAGCCGAGCTCCATCCTCTTTGGAACCCCCCTTCAGGTAGTTGAAGGCTGTTATCAAATCCCCCCTCACTCTTCTCTTCTGCAGACTAATAACCCCAGTTCCCTCAGCCTCTCCTCGTAAGGCATGTGCCCCAGCCCCCTAATCATTTTCGTTGCCCTCCGCTAGACTCTCTCCAATTTGTCCACATCCCTTCTGTAGTGGGGGGACCAAAACTGGACACGATACTCCAGGTGTGGCCTCACCAGTGCCGAATAGAGGGGAATAATCACTTCCCTCGATCTGCTGGCAATGCTCCTACTAATACAGCCCAATATGCCGTTGGCCTTCTTGGCAACAAGGGCCCACTGCTGACTCCTATCCAGCTTCTTGTCCACTGTAATCCCCAGGTCCTTTTCTGCAGAACTGCTGGTTAGCCAGTCGGTCCCCAACCTGTAGCGGTGCATGGGATTCTTCCTTCCTAAGTGCAGGACTCTGCACTTGTCCTTGTTGAACCTCATCAGATTACAGGTCAACCCCCCACTCTCACGTCACTTGCAAGTGTGGTCAGGGGCGGCTCTATGTATTTTGCCGTCCCAAGCATGGCAGTCAGGCAGCCTTTGGCGGCATGCCTGCGGGAGGTCCCACGATCCCGCGCCTTCGGCGTACCCGCCACTGAATTGCCGCCGAAGCCGCGGGACCGGCGGACCTCCCGCAGGCATGCCACTGAAGGCAGCTTGACAGCCGCCCTCACGGCGACCAGCAGGCCGCCCCCCGCGGCTTGCCGCCCCAGGCACGCGCTTGGTGCGCTGGTGCCTGGAGCCGTCCCTGAATGTGGTGCCTGGGAACAGGCAACAGGGGATGGATCACTTGATGATTCCCTCTGGGGCACCTGACAGTGGCCACTGTCGGAAGATAGGATACTGGGCTAGATGGGCCATTGGTCTGACCCAGTGTGGCCATTCTTATGTTTAATACATCACAGCCCGGTCTGGAGAAAGCCCAGCAAGGCAGAAATGTTTTACCCTAACGAGCTGGTGACTAAGAGGGACCATTAGTCACGCTACTGGCTCTTACAGCCTATTAAGGGTCTGGCTATAAAGGATTCATTTATGTTATAACCAAGTTGCTGCCGTGGGTGATAGGTGGTTAGAAGCTCCTCAGCGTTACGAGAAGCGTGTTGGTGGCGCTAATATTGGCGTCGCTATTTATTCAAAGGCCTGGTCTGCTTTTGTGAGCCCTTTATCAGCGGTTTAGAAACGGCTCCGTCACACGGAGCGCAGCCCAGACAACGCCCTGATGGAGAGATGGTGGCTCAGCCCTGCTAGAGAACACAACTACGTGAATTCAACCAACTGTGCTAGGAAAGAAACCTGCCCCGGGGGTCGGAGAGCTTATAACTGGGGGAAACAGCTGATCTGGACCGCAGTAAGAGACAGAATCCTGCCCCCAATGGCCTGCAAAGGGGTGCACACCTCAACCACTGGATGACTTTCTCCGGCCTGGATTAAGCAGAGGTTCAACACGTGGCTCATGAGGGTCCCCGCTGCCCTTGAAGCCAACCGGCTGGGTCATGGGGATCGAACCCAGGACCGCTTGATCTAAACGCCTGAACCAGCAGACCCAGATCTGTTGGCCAAGGCTGCAGCAGGCTCATGTGGCCCAGCCAGCACTGGGGGGAAGTGGGAGGACAGAGCAGGACACTGAGCCCCACGGCATCCACACAGCAGCATCAGCACCATCTGTAGTGAGTGGGCGGAGCTGGGCTGGTGGGCGGAGCCAAGAACAGTGCTGGGAATCATGGGACCATGACGGTCTGGTCTTAAGAGCTACAAGGCCCAGTATTCCTCTGACCAGGCCACCCACCTCTCGGCTGCCCCCAGGGCCGGCTCTAACTTTTTTGCCGCCCCAGGCAAAAAAGAAGAGCGCCGCCCTGCCGTAACACCCCCCCCCCCCACAGCGCCGCGCCGCCCAAACCCCCGAGCGCCGAGCGCTGCACCGGGCCGCCGACCCCCCCCCCCCCCCAAGCAGTGCGCCGGGCCGCTGAAACCCCCACCCCTCCCCCCAAGCGCCTCGCCGGGCTGCCCAAACCCCCGGAGCGCCCCCCCTCATCCCCTGAGCACCGCGCTGCCCAAACCCCCGAGTGCCGAGTGCTGCGCCGGGCCACCGAACCCCCTCCCAAGCGCCTCGCCGGGCCACCCAAACCCCCGGAGCGCCCCCCCCTCATCCCCTGAGCGCCGCGCTGCCCAAACCCCCGAGTGCCGAGTGCTGCGCCGGGCCACCGAACCCCCTCCCAAGCGGCGCGCCGGGCCACCAAAACCCCCGGAGCGCCCCCCCCCATCCCCCGAGCGCCTCACCGGGCCGGCCAAACCCCTGGAGCGCCGCGCTGGGCCGGCCAAACCCCCGACCCCCCTGGAGTGCTGCGCCGGGCTGCCCAAACCCCAACCCCCCCCCCCCCCCTCGAGCGCCGCGCCGCCAAAACACCCCCAGCGCTGCCCGGCCGAAACAAAACCAAAAAACCAAAACCCTCGAGCGCCGCCCGCCGGAAAAAAAAAAAAAAAAAAAAAAAAGCTCCGCGAGCGCCCCCCGCCACCCCAACATTGGCCGCCCCTTCTAAGGTGCCGCCTCAAGCACGTGCTTGGTCGGCTGGGGCCTGGAGCCGGCTCTGGCTGCCCCCCACTCCCGCCCTGAGCCGGGACTCCCGGACACTCACCAGCAGGATGGGGTAGAAGGAGTAGGTGGGATAATAGTGATCAAGCTGGAGATTCTCCATCAAGTGCCTCTCTGGGGGGAAGGGGTGGAAGGTCTCCTGCCCCTCGGTGTCCCGGGAGTCCCCCGCCTGCACCCCCATCTTTTCCATGCACTTGCCCAGCTCCAGGTCCTCCACCGGGCTAGTGTGGGTGCACACCTGGGTCCTGAAGCCCTCCACGAAGCGCCTCAGGGCCTCCTTGCTGAGGACGTAGCCGGCCCCGCCGCTCATGTAGCCCTGCTTGACGAAGGGCTTGAAGCGCTTCCCGAAGTAGACGGGCTCCTCAGGCGTGTGGTTGGCCAGCAGCCAGCGCAGGTTGTCCAGCACCACGAAGGTGTCGTCGTCCGCCTTGAGGAACCAGTCTGCCTGCTCCAGGTGGTGCTGGTGGACGTACTGGAAGGCCCGGATGGTTTTCCAGTACAGCTGGTCCCGGCCTTCTTTGACATCCAGCCCCACGGCGGGGAAGCCGTCGTCCTGCACCGAGCTCATGAACAGCACCACATTGCAGTGCCGCGCCCACGTGGCCTGGACGTGCCGGGCCTTGGTCTCCAGGTTGCTGGGGCCCGTCATGACCCAGCACAGGATCCGCACCTTGCTGTACAGCTCGGCCGCAGTCGAATTGTCCTCCACTGGGAACAGAAGGGCAACGCCTTATTTCTAGGGCCCTACCAAATTCACAGTCCATTTTGGTCAATTTCACAGTCATAGGATTTTTTAAATTGTAAATTTCATGATTTCAGCTATTTAAATCTGAAATGTCACTGTATTGTAACTGTGGGGGTCCTGACCCCAAAATGGGTTGTGTGTGTATGTGTGGGGGTGGGGATTATTGTAGAGGGGTTGCAGTATTGCCACCCTTACTTCTGCACTGCTGCTGGCGGCGGCGCTGCCTTCAGAGCTGGGCGGCCGGAGAGCGGCGGCTGCTGGCCAGGAGTCCAGCTCCAAAGGCAGCGCCGCTCGGATACTCTACACCCCAGGAGAGAGAAGGGGGCACAGTGGTGCACCCCGGGGATCCCATCACAGTGGCGCAGTGAGCGGGGTGAAATACACAGCTTGTTGTACTGAGCAAGATTTGCATTTCATACACTGGTGTAAAGATTGTACAGGAGGCTTTAAGTGTGGTGGCTAAGGACAGTCAGGAGGTGGCTACCGGTTTGTTATTTTCTGTTTGCTTATTTCGGGAAAGGGAAGTAGGGACAGAAAAGCCGGAAACGAGTGAAAGCGGTGAAGTGACTGCGCAGTTGGAGCTTTTTAGACTGCAGGTCGCAGAAAAAGAGAGAGAGAGAGCACCAGAGACTATTGCAACTGATTTAGTTGGGGATTGGTCCTGCTTTGAGCAGGGGGTTGGACTAGATGACCTCCTGAGGTCCCTTCCAACCCTGATATTCTATGATTCTATGATTGACCTGAAAGAACTGCAGATAAAGGAGAAGGAAAGAGAAAGAGAGTGAAAACACCAACTGAATCTGCTAGAGAAGCAGAACCGGAACTCACCGACCCCAGCGATTCCCATCCCTCCAAAAATCCACAATTGGGACCACTTGTGTCCTGCATACAGTGAGGCAGACGATCTGGCTGAATATCTGACCACCGTCGAAAGGCCGTGAGCAGTGCATGAAATCCCTGATGATAAGAGAGTTCCTACCCTGACTGCAAAATTAACTGGTGAAGCTCTGAATGTATTCAGTGAAATGCCTATTGAAGATGCTTTAGACCAGGGGTAGGCAAACTATGGCACGTGTGCCAAAGGCAGCCCGCGAGCTGATTTTCAGTGGCACTCACACTGCCCGGGTCCTGGCCACTGGTCCGGGGGGCTCTGCATTTTAATTTAATTTTAAATGAAGCTTCTTAAACATTTAAAAAACCTTATGTACTTTACATACAACAATAGTTTAGTTCTATATTATAGACTTATAGAAAGAGACCTTCTAAAAACATTTAAATGTATGACTGGCACGCGAAACCTTAAATTAGAGTGAATAAATAAAGTCTCGGCACACCACTTCTGAAAGGTTGCCGACCCCTGCTTTAGACTATTGTAAATTCAAAAACACTGTTTTGCAAAGGTTTCCGATTCCCCCTGAAATATAGTGTCAAGGTTCCCTCCCCACTCTGAACTTTAGGGTACAGATGTGGGGACCCGCATGAAAGACCCTCTAAGCTTACTTTTACCAGCTTAGGTTAAAAATACGCTGCCACCACCAAGCGTTTTAACCAAATATTTATGGAGAGCCACTTGGAACTCTGCCTTTCCCCAAATATCTCCCAAGTCCCTTGTGACGTTACGAGTGTAAAATAGTATTTCATTGAAAGGTGACAGGGCCAGAAAGAATTAATTAACTCAGACTGACCTGACCCATGGGTGAACTGTAGAAACTGGTTAGGAAAATATGTAAATGAATAGAGCTTTGAAATGCAAGTCTGCATTGTTAGAGGTAAAAGGGTAGATGTTTGCTCAGGGCTTGTGATGTAAGCAAACAAGTCTTGTCTATTGCTATAGTTTTAAATTCAAAGATCGAAAAAGGAATATTAACATTTATGATGATACTTGAGTGAAATAGTATTATTGTTTATATATCTCTTTGAAGGTTGTGGTAACCTGGATCTGAACTGTTTAATGGATAAATTACCCTGTGCTAATTGCCAGGATGTTTGGAAGGAGAATTAAGCCTATTGTTTTCTCAGGCCGAAAGGCTGCTAGAAATGTATAAGAACCCTGGGACACGATCCTGCTGCATCTCAGATCTGCTTTGGGTTTCAAGAGGGGGAAACCTTAAGCCACAAGGATTGAGATCCCCAGTCATTGACTGGAGTCACCCTGAATATGGACATTGGACTATAACCTATGGACTATTTCTAAAAGGACTTTTGGGAACTACAAGCTCACCTCTGCTATGTATCTGAACCTCAAGAATTGAATTCAAGTCTGTCTGTATATTGATCTTTTAACCAACACTCTCTCTCTTTTCTTGTTTAATAAATTTTAGCTTAGTTAATAAGAATTGGCTATTAGCGTGTATTTTCGGTAAGATCTAAGTTATAATTGGACCTGGGTATGTGTCTGATCCTTTGGGATTGGAAGAATCTTTTCTTTTATATGAATGAGATCAGATTTTCAGTAATCCTCATCATATCTGACAGGTGTGTCTGGCTGGAGGCCTGAGGCTGGGCACTTTAAGGGAACTGCGTTGTTTGGACTTCTGAGTAACCAGTGAGATACTATAGAAGCTGCTTTGTGCTGGTTGGTAAATCTAAGTATTGGAATATCCACCAGTGTTTGGGGTTTGTCTGCCCCGTTCTGTTTGCAGTTCACCCTGATTGAGTGACCTCAGCTGGCTCCCACGGGCAGCACCGTCACATCCCTAAACCCCCTTTCCTGGGCAGGCTTGAGAAGAATTTCCCCCAGGCCCCTACACCCCTTTTCCTGGGAAGGTTTGAGAATATCCCCTCACCAATTAGTCCTGGTGAACACAGATCCAAACCCTTGGATCTTAAAACAATGAAAAAATCAATTAGGTTCTTAAAAGAAGAATTTTATTAAAAGAAAAGGTAAAAATCATCTCTGCAAAATCAGGACGGAAAATAACTTTACAGGATAATCAGATTCAAAGAGCCCAGAGGAACCCCCTCTAGCCTTAGGTTCAAAGTTACAGCAAACAGAGGTAAACCCTCTAGAAAAAGGAACATTTACAAGTTGAGAAAACAAAGATAAAACTAATACGCCTTGCCTGGCTGTTACTTACAAGTTTGAAATATGAGAGACTTGTGCAGAAAGATTTGGAGAGCATGGATTGATGTCCAGTCCCTCTTAGTCCTAAGAGCGACCATCACCAAAAACAAAGAGCACACAAACAAAAGCCTTCCCCCCCCCCCCAAGATTTGAAAGTATCTTGTCCCCTTATTGGTCCTTTGAGTCAGGTGTCAGCCAGGTTACCTGAGCTTCTAAACCCTTTATAGGTAAAAGGATTTTGGTGCCTCTGGCCAGGAGGGATTTTATAGTATTGTATACAGGAGGGTTGTTACCCTTCCCTTTCTAGTTGTGACATATAGAGAGTTAAATTTAGGAATCTTAAGAGGGATATTGGTCTGAGTAATGGGAAATATGAGAACAAAATGAAAGATTTGATGGGCAAGTGGGCGAGGGGTAGAGGTGTTACAAGCTTTGAGGGGATGTTTGCTCTGGTTCCTCAAGAGCATTTCCTAGGCCTGTGTAAGGCTGATGGAAAGCAGAGTCTATGGGACAAAGATGTAAAGTCTGTGGCGGAGGCGGCATCTCTCGCTGGTGCCTTTGAACGGACCCAGGTGTCTATTGAAAGCAAACCACCAAAAGAGGGGTTTAAACCCGGTGGGGAGGGAGGATCCCGTTTTATCTCTAGCAAAAAGGAGAGTGGCTGGGCACTGACCTCCCCAAAACCATTCCTCTAACCCTCAGCCCAAATATCCTGTAAAAAAACAGAAGAGCCCAAAAGGTACCAGCCGTGAAATGCCGCTGATCACCTGAGGAATAAATGCCCTGTGCTAGGAGGAAGCAGGCAAATAATAGCTCGTGTTAGTTCTGCTGTCCGCCACACAGATGTAGGAGCTGGATTTTATAATGTACTATAAGAATTAATGTATAATTTGATTTCATCTTGTCAGCCACCCTTTTTGAATAGCAGAAAGGAATGACAGACCAGAACAATCTTTATGAGTGATTATGGTCACCCTTTTGTTTTAAAATAAGTTATAAAGCTACTATGGTTTCCTATATGTATTACAAATTAGGAAGTAAGAGACAGGATTCTCTATTGTATCTATGTTAAAAAGATTAGAGGAATGTTGAGGGCCTGAAGCCCCAATGTGAATTGTTTTAGTTATAAGATTTAGCAAGGCTTGATTTACAATGTATTCTGCTGAATATACAATGCTGCTGTCTGTATACCTTTGAAGGTTTCTGTAAGAGATTGTTTGTGTGAATGAGGCATGCCTGCATCAGAAAAAGATAAGGTGTGAAAGCCATCACAAATGTCCAGATGGTCAAGAAAAAGTAAAAAGAACAGGAGTACTTGTGGCACCTTAGAGACTAACGAATTTATTAGAGCATAAGCTTTCGTGGGCTACAACCCACTTCTTCGGATGCATCTTGTACATGCAATTGTACGGTTGTCAGTAAGTTGGGGAATCAGCCAGATATTCGCTTTCCAGCGACAACCGCAAGGAAAGTAACCAATGCCCGGGCGGGTGTCAAACAACCATTGTCCTACAAGGGAGCTCCAATTCAGTGACTCACCTCCATACGGCCACGCTAAGGGAATTGCTCAACCTGGCCTGGAGCCTCAGCAGCCAACCCAGACGTGCCTGGACGTGTGGTCTCCAAGCACACGGAGTTAGGGGGCTTGTCTACACCGGCACTTTACAGCACCCCCGAGTGCTGCAAGTTTCAGCGCTGTAAAGAGCCAGTGTCAACAGTGCACCAGCGCTGGGAGCTATTCCCCTCGTGGGGGTGGGGTTAACGTTGCCAGCGAAGACGTGCCCTGAGGGTATAAAACAGAACACAGGGGGCCCAGGCTCGGCCTTTCTCCCTCCCCCACCTGTGCTGCAAGCAACAAGGACGCTCAGACGACTGAGGACTCCAAGAGGAGAGGTTTCAGGGGAGCAGCCGTGTTAGTCTGTATCCGCAAAAACAGGAGTCCTTGTGGCACGTTAGAGACTAACACATTTATTTGAGCATAAGCTTTCGTGGGCTAAAACCCGCTTCATCAGATGCATGCAGCGGAAAAATACAGAGGAGACTGGCCCAGGTTTCAAGGGTGAAACCTGCGTACTATGAACTGCAATATCCAGTGGGGTGAGAAAACCTGCGTAATCTAGTGTGACGAAGTTCCTCCTCTACCTTGGTGCTTATCTTTTCTTTTGGTAACTAACTCTGACCATTTTGCTTATCACTTATAATCTATTTTCTGTAGTCAAACTCCTTTTACTGTTTATCTTTACCAGTGAGTTTGCCTGAAGTGTTTGGTAAATCTACTCAGGTTTGCAAAGGCTGGTGTACGTCCACTTTCCATTGATGAAGTGGGGAACCAATTAATACATTTGCACTGCTCGTCTTGGGCAGTGCAAGACTGGATATTCCTGGGGTACAGTGCTGGGAGCTGGGGGGATTTGGCTGGTGCCTTTCTCTGTGTGATTCACGAGTGGCTCAGGGAGCATTTGTGCAATGTAGCTGGCGGTGGGGCTGAGTGATCACAGCACCTGGCGGGGTTTGCTGCTTGTCATTAGCAAGGCATTGAGAGAGACAGCCCAGGCTGGAGAGTTAAGGGGGCACAGCGGTCCCAGGTTTGCGCCCCGGGGATCCCGTCACAGGTGCCTCTAGCCACAGCACAGAAGTGCGAGTGGCCTGGTATGGTGTTACCACCCTTACTTCTGCGCTGTTGCCTTCAGAGCTGGGCGCTCAGCCAGCAGCTGCCACTCTCCAGCCACCCGGCTCTGTAGGCAGAGCAGAAGTAAGGGTGGCCATACCGCGAATCCCTACGATAATCTTGTGACCCCCTTTTGGGTCAGGATCCCCAGTTTGAGAACCACTGGTCTCCCCTGTGAAATCTGTATAGTGCAGGGTAAAAGCACAGAACAGATTTCACGGTTTGTGGTGCAGTTTTCATGGCTGTGAATTTGGTAGGGCCCTATTTATTTCCCAGCACAGGAACTCGGCCATTTCCATCCCCCCACTCCCACGTAATGGCCCTTCGGCCAGGCCGGCTGCATTACAACCTCCTCTGTGATGGAGGTGAGTGGGACAGTCCCGGCTACAGAGCCTGGCTCCTTTGCTGCGGACAGGCCTGGTTCACTCCCTGGTGCCCATTCCAAGGGCTTTCACTCCTTGCACGCACCCCTGGGAGACTGGCAGCCGCGCTGGGACCCGAGCGCTGAACGCAGAGGTTGCAGAGATTCCTCGCCTTGCACCGGTGCCTGGCTCCTGTCCCTTTGCACGCTAGTAACGCTGCCTAGCTCTTATGGAGCTCTGCCTGGCCGCTGATCTCAAAGCCCCTGGTCACTGAGGGCACCGGCCTTAGCCCCATTTTGCAGATGGAGGAACCGAGGCTCAGCGAGAGGCAGGCATTTGCCCCAGGTCACCCGTCAGGCCAGTGGCAGACACGCCGATAAAACTACTGACTCCCAGACCAGTGCTCTACCCACTGGGCCGCACTGCCTCTGTACATTCCCCAGGACCAGTGAAATCTGCCGGGACAACCCTGGGAGGGGGATTTCCCTGACCCAGGTCTGGGGGGAGGGGTCAGCTATGGCATTAGAAAGACCGTGTCCATCCCTCACCTGGGCGGGGATGAGAGTAGCGGGTTCTCTGCACCAGCGCTGACGTGCTCTGCTCTGTCCTGAAGGCGTAGATGAAGGTAAATCCTACGGCAAGCCCCACGGCCATGCCTAGGCAAAGCTGCAGCTCTTGTGTCTTGGGGAGGAGCTTCATGGTGAGGCGGCACGTCCGATCTGTATGAGGTGACCCAGAATAAGCAGCCTGCCCACGACGCAGGAGTCCCCGCTAGGGCTGGCAGCGAGCAAGGGGCACACGCAGAGCCGGCTCCTGCCCCCACAAAGCTCTCTGCACAGCCAAGGAAATACTTATTGCAGACAACATGTGGTTGGACTGTGGAACTCCTTGCCACATGACTGTCTGAGGCCAAGCATTCAAAGCAGGACTGGACATTGCAATGGGTAACAAGTGTTAGGCTAGTTAATGCTGGCAGATGCTGGAAGGGACATGAACCCACCTGCTTTAATCTCTATTAGACACCAGCGAGAGACAGAATTTGGGGCGGGGGCTGGTTTATCCTATATCTGCTGACTGGGGGGGTTCTTGCAAATTCCTCAGAAGTGTCTGGTGCCAGGCACTGTCAGACAGGCCCCTGGGTTCAATGGACCTCAGTTCTGAGCCAGTCTGACCATTGCTTTGTTCCTATGGGTTGGTATCCGCCTGGTTCATGGAGAAGTGGGCTGCTGGGGGCCAGCGGCGAATTGGGGGGGCAACAGAACAGGTAGGTTTGGAGCTAGGCAGGAATTTTTGCCGATTCGGCAAAACCGAAATGTTTTGCAGAACCACCTTGCGTTCCTTGAATTTTCAGCCAGTCACAGGCAGGGCTTTGATGGCACCTGCCTGGTTTCTGGAAGGGCTGTGGGGGTCCCCGGTCTTCCAGGGTCTGTGATTGCATCCGGGGCTTTCAGGCTCCCTGCCGCAGAGCTGGAGCCCCGAGAGAACCCCAGTCCAAGCCAGGGCTTCTGGGTTCATTGCTCCCGGCCAGCTGGCTTCCCCGGCCTGCCCAAGTCCTGAGCCTGAGCAGCAAGCCGGCCCAGTGTCTGGAAACGCCGGGGTGCTCAGGCAGTGTGCCTGGGGGGCTCTGGGATTGCAGATGTGAAACTGACAAGGATCACGTCAGTTTCAGGCTGCCAGGTCCCCAAGGGAACACCATTCCACTTAAATTGGTCTGGGTCCAAATCGGAACCTAACAAAACATAGAAACTCCCCTCGATCCGGGACCCTGTGTTTTGTCCACTTCTCGGAGGGTGGGCACCTGGGACACATGCTGGGTCAAGATGCTGCCTGGATCCTGAGTCCCCAACAGCTGCTCCTGCACTCAGCCCCGCTCTCCTCCCACATCTCATCTGAGCACCCAGTCCCCGCTCCGCCCCGGCCCCTCTTTGTCTCTATCACCTGCCACCTTTTGTCTTGGCACTGATCCACCGGGACGATGCATCCCCTGTAGCAGCACGCACAGACCTCCTGCAACAATCTCACAACACCCCGACCTCAGCTGAGAGCGGGCTGGATCTCTGAGTCACCCACCTGATCAGGCGTCCGCAAGGAGAGATTCATCGGAGACTTCCTCCAGCTGGGCACAGCTCGCAGGGAGCGACTCGGCCCCTGCAAGGAATAGGTGCCGAGTTCCTAGAATAAACGCTGCCTCCTGCCCAGAACCCACCAACCACGTCTGGTGGCCATCCACAGCATTAAACCTGCACCCTCTGCCGGGCTGTAGTCCTGCAGGTGAGAGGGGTCCGTCTGTCTAGGGACCGCTGATCTCACTCCCCTCTCCCTCGGCAGGGAACCACCGTCCCTTCCCCGGCCCCAGAGCTAGGTCAGGGAGTATTGGGGTCCCTGGATGCTGCTTGGCTCTGTGATCCCCGTGGGAAGGGGGGAATATTGGCTACCCCTGGTGCTGCCATATCACCGGGGCCTGGGCCAGTGTGAAGGCAGCTGAATGTGTCTGTCCTCGTCACCTCCTGCAAAGGGCAGACTTGGGCTCTGGGTGCTGCACCCTCGTCATTTGCTCACCTTTATCCCCCTACACCTCAGCGAAAGGGACCGGCTCCTCCTGCTTGGGCTGCAGCTCTGGCTCCTGCTCTCATTCTTGCCGAGGGCTAGGCTGCCTTGCCCGAGGCCAGCCACCACTCCCTGGAGGCGGCAGCTTCGTCTCCCTGGGGAGCAGCAAAGAGTCTGACCTTGCGCTGGAAATGTGCGCACAGGAGATCCGCACGTCATGGCAACTACACCCAAGCCCCACCCTGGAGTCCCTCCCACGTACTGTGGCACTGACCACCTGCCCCGGAGGCCATGGGACCCCAAGAGCAGAGGGACAAGGCCAGGGGCTGCCGTGGCTCCGCTCCGGGGGCGAACACGGTTCCAGCTGGATGTGCTGAGGGGTGGGGTCCCATCTAGGGGGACCCGAAGCCGGTGCCCTTGTGCCACAAACATGGCACAGGGCGGTGGGCAGCAGCTGTCCGCATCGGGGGGGGGGGCGCTAACCCCCAGGACCCCTAGGGGCGTCTGTTTGAGGAGACAGTAGCTGGGCGGGAGGTGGTGTGACAGGGCGTGGGGAAGGAAGAGGGGGCCGGGTGGAGCAGGAGAGGAAGCAAGTGGGACTGGGTGATGGGGAGGGGGAGGGGGTGGGGGAGTCTGAGGGGTCAGGCAATGGGGGAGGGGAAGGGAGTGCGGGGCAGGGCAGATGTCAGAGGCTCCCATGTCAGGCTGGAAGGGCCGGGGAGAGGTCCCGTCCGGCCCCCTGTATCAGAGCATCCCTGACAGGTGATTGTCCAACCTGTTCTTGAAAACCGCCCTAGGCTGCCTGTTCCAGAGCGTCGCTGCCCAGCGAGGTAGCAAGTTTTCCCTAATATCCCACCTAAATCCCCCCACGCTGCAGATCAAGCCCGTTACCTCTTCCCCTAGCTTCAGTGGACACGGAGACCACTTGATC
This sequence comes from Emys orbicularis, assembly GCF_028017835.1. Lineage (NCBI taxonomy): Eukaryota > Metazoa > Chordata > Testudines > Emydidae > Emys > Emys orbicularis. Next base: position 21,332,958 of record NC_088701.1, read on the forward strand.
CCTGGCCGCTTTACAGCAGCCCTTAGCAGCTGTTCTCAGGTCCCCTTTCCGCCGTCTAAACACACCCAGGTCTTTCCACCTTTCCAGGGGGCTCTGGTTTTTTCAACCTTGCATCGTTTTTTGTTGCTCTCCTCTGGCCTCTCTCCGATTTGCGGGGTGCCCAGAACCGGACAGGGGTCTCCAACCAAGCGCTGCGGCGAGCGGGTCTGTTACCGCCCGGGTCTGAGACACGACACTGCTGTTAATACACCCCACAATGGCACTGGCCTTTCTGGGCCAGTCTGTGGGGCGGGAGCTGCCCCCGGGCACCGGGCCACTTTGCTGTGCGAGGGGCGGCATTGATTGGGCGTGTGGGGATCGTGGCCAAGCCGAGCCCCCTGCTGGTGCTCGCTGCCACTAGGGTGACCAGATCACAGCGCTAAAATATCAGGACACATTGGGGTGCTGTCAGCCCCACCCACAGTCCACCCCCGCTCCTCCCAGGCTCTGCCCCCACTCTGCCCCAGGTCCTGTCCCCTCCCCGCTCGGGCCCCCCCAACTGCACCCTTCCTCATCCCTCCTCAGTCCCCCACCCGCCGCTCACTCGCCTCTTCACCCTCCCCACCTGCCACTCGCTTCTTCAGGCCCCGCCCGCCACTCGCCCCTACAGCGCCGACTTCCCTTCTGCCAGGTGAGTGCTCGCCACCCCCCGCCTCTTCCCGCCCCTGCACTGCCCTCGCTCTGCCCCCATCCCACCCCCATCCCCCAAGTCCCCACCCCTGCCTCTTCTCCGCCTCCTCCCCTGAGCGCGCCGCATCCCCGCTCCTTCCCCCTCCCTCCTGGAAAGCGCTAAGCGCCGCCAAACAGCTGGAGGGGGGGAGGAGCGCAGACAAGGCGTGCTGGGGGGAGAAGGAGGCGAGGAGGGGGGAGCTTGGCTACAATTTTGCCCCGTGGGTGCTCCAACCCTGGAGCACCCACGGAGTCAGCACCTCCCTCCCGCTCGCCTCCTTACCTGAATATCGGGACAAATGGCGTCCCGAGCGTACATTGATCAGGCCGCGGGACAAAGGGTTAAATATTGGGACAGTATATCTGGTCACCCTAGCTGCCCCTTTCCCCCCCAGACCTGGCACAAATCCTGCCTTGACCCCCGTCTCTCTGGGGAGGATGAGATCACCCACATGCCTTCCACTCTCTGGGCATCTGGCAGATTGTCCCGGAGCCCCCGGGCGATGATCTGGAACTGCTCCCTATGAAGCCAGGCAGGCCTCTGGGGGAGCCTCCTCTCTCGGAGCAGACTGTCTCCAGGACAAGACGCTTCCACCTTCCTGGGTCTGACCTCGGAGCATTCAGCATCCCCGTCCCCCCGTGCACTTCCCACAGCGAGTGCGCCCGGGCGGGGCTCCTGGAGAAGCCAGAGGGCCCTGCCCCCCAACTCAGCAGTCAGACGTCACTCTCAGCCAGCCAGTAAAACAGAAGGGTTATTCGTTGACAGGAACACAGCATAGAACAGAACTTGTTATTATGGACATCAGTGACTTTCAGCCAAGTCCATCTTGGGAATCCTGGGCCAGATGCCCTGGATTCCCCCTCTTCCAGTCCCCCTCACGCAGACTGCCAGCCTCCAGCCACCCGACCTCCGACACCCGCTTCATGTCCTTCCTCCTTCTCTTTGTCTCGCTTCCCAGGCCAGAGGTGTCACCTGGTCGCACTCCCCTCCTCGGTCTCAGGTTACATAGCTACAAATAGCTGAGCAGTCTCACCTGCCCAGAGGGCCTCAGCAAACTCACCCCCCCAATTCCCAGCAGGATGCTGGGAAACTCAGGTACACACAGTATTAGTATCAGAGTGGTAGCCGTGTTAGTCTGTATCAGCAAACAGAACGAGGAGTCCTTGTGGCCATCCTGATCATCACTACAAAAGTTTTTTTTCCTCCTGCTGATAATAGCCCACCTTAATCGATTAGTCTCATTAGAGTTGGTATGGCAACCCCCATTTTTTCATGTTCTCTGTGTATATATCACTTCCTACTGTATTTTCCACTGCATGCATCTGATGAAATGGGCTGTAGGCCACGAAAGCCTAAGGCAGGGATAGGCAACCTATGGCAAGCGGTCCGAAGGCGGCCCGCGAGCTGATTTTCAGTGGCACTCACACTGCCTGGGTCCTGGCCACCGGTCCGGGGGGCTCTGCATTTTAATTTAATTTTAAATGAAGCTTCTTAAACATTTTAAAAACCTTATTTACTTTACAGACAACAATAGTTTAGTTCTATATTATAGACTTAGAGAGAGAGACCTTCTAAAAACGTTAAAATGTATGACTGGCACACGAAACCTTAAATCAGAGTGAATAAATGAAGACTCGGCCGACCCCTGCTCTAAGGTGCCACAAGGACTCCTCGTTCTTTGTACAGTACTAGTGTGGAACAGTAAGACTCACATGCAACATAGCAAGACGAATAAACCCCCCCGCGTCATCACACAGATACACACCGGGTCAGAGCAAATTCAGAGCCTGAGGGAGCAGCCCCCCCCGCAGCAGCGCCTCTCTAGGCAACCTCGCTAGCTTGTCCTGGTTGGGCCGTGGTTATCTCTGCAGGGATGGGGAGGGTTGAGCAAAGTACCAGCAGCTCCCTCCCCCGAGTCCTGTGGCACCTGTCCTTACCCAGCCGTTCCCCCGCTGAACCTTGCAGCAGGCACAGCCACAGTTAACTCCGAACCACCACCCCTTCCCCTCCGGCTGGCAGCACAGATCTCACCTCCTAGTGTCCCTTTGCCTCCCGCCCCTGTTGTGCAGCTGCTGCACTCCACCCCAGAGCCAGCTGTGTGACGGGTTCGGTCAAAGAGATATCCCGGGACTATCACCTGATGGGCTGAAATTACCTCTGAGCCCATTTTCCCTGCCAGCTTGGGACTCCCGAACCCTGCCTTGTTGAGCTGGACACGTTAGCCTACCGCCAGGGCCGTCCCTTGCTATTCTGGGGCCCTATGCAGCCCCCCTGCAGGGGTGGGGGCCCAGGCCTCTGCGGCCGGGGGGGGGGGGGGAGACTGTCCCCAGGCCTCTGTGGGGGGGGCGGGGCTGGCTTGGGGGAACCACCCCCCAGCTCTCACCGATGGCATGGCTGGGGCCAGGTCTGCACTTGCCGCTGCCGATGAGTGCAGGCCCGGCCATGCTGCAGAACTCAAGGGAGTGGGGGCGGGGCAGAGCAGGGGTCAGGGCCAGCTCTAACTTTTTTGCTGCCCCAAGCAGCAAAAAAAAGCGCCGCCCCCCCGAGCCCCCCCCCCCCCCCCCCGCCGAGCGCCGCACCGCCGGAGCCCGCCGCTCCCCCGCCGAGCGCCGCCGGAGCGCCCCCCCCCCACGGAATGCCGCGCCGCGCTGCCCCCCGCCACCCCAAGATTGGCCGCCCCTTACCAGGTGCCGCCCCAAGCATGTGCTTTGTTGCCTGGTGCCGGCCCTGGCAGGGGTGGGGGCTTTGGGGAAGGAGTGCAGTGGGGAGGGCTGAGGTGGAGCAAGGGTGGGAAGAGGCGGGGCAGGGCAGAGCAGGGGCAGGGGCCCTGGGGAAGAGCCGGAGCAGGGGCTGGAGCAGCACGCAGCTGCGCAGGGCACCAGGAAATTTGGTGCCCCACGCAGCTGCATACTTTGCTTATGGGTAAGGACGGCCCTGCCTACCACGACACAGACTCAGGGTCTGGGCCATGCCCCCAAAGCTGCAGATTTTAACCAAAAACAGCTCAGCAGGTTACCTCTCCGGCACCCAGACACCCAGTTCCCAATGGGATCCAAACGCCAAATAAATTTGTTTTACTCTGTATAAAGCTTATACAGGGTAAATTCATAAATTGTCCCCCCTCTATAACACTGATAGAGAGAGATGCACAGCTGTTTGCTCCCCCAGGTATTAGTCACTTTCTCTGGGTTCATTAATAAACAAAAGTGATTTTATTAAGTATAAAAAGTAGGATTTAAGTGGTTTCAAGTAATAACAGACAGAACAAAGTAAGTCACCAAGCAAAATAAAGCAAAAACACGCAAGTCTAAGCCTAATACATTAAGAAACTGATTATAGGTAATATCTCACGCTTAGAGATGTTCCAATAAGCTTCTTTCACAGACTAGACTCCCTCCTCATCTGGGCCCAACCCTTTCCCCTGGTACAGTCCTTGTTAGTTCCAGCAGATATCTCAGGTGGTAAGCAGGGATTTTCTCAGGACTGGCCGCCTTTGCTCTGCTCCACCCCCTTTTATAGTTTTGGCACAAGGCGGGAATCTCTCGGTCCCCACCCTTCCTTCTAAATGGTAAAGTACCAGATTTATGATGGATTTTAGTATCATGTGACCTGGTCACATGTCCTGAGACCCCACAGTTCCGGGCTGACCCACACATACACAGGAAGGTTTGCAAGTAAACAGGGCCATTTATAGAAGCACCCTTAATGGCTTCCACTTAATACGTTTACATCAGTAATACAAGTTTATATCTTCTTCTTCTAAGCTGTGACGTAGTGACAAAGTGGGGGATTTTCTTGTTTTCCAATGGTTTGCACGCAGTGGGCGTGGGACTCAGTTTCCCTGGGTGTTACTGGTTTAACGAGGTGAGGGGAGAGGGAGTTTGTTGTTACAGAGGACCAGCGAGGGAACTTGGGACCCCTGGAGAATGGAGACCCCAGCGACTGGTGACCAGGAGGCCCAGCTCAGGAGTCCCAGCTGGTTCTGGCCAGTGGGAGGACAATAGGCTGCGGGGAGAGCACCCCGGTGACCTGACCAGCTGGTTCCAGCCAGAGGGGGCCAGAGGACAGAAGAGAGGAGAGGAGGCCCAGGCGACCCTGTTTACCTGGAGAGAAGACAATGGACAGAGGCGGGGCTTGGGGCCAGTGATATCAGATGCCCAGCTGGGAAGCAGGGGGGCTCGGGGCTGGAGAGAGGGAGCAGGCAGAGCCCACCTGGATGCAGGGGAGACTGGGATGTGGTGGGCTGAGGCCCAGCTCTGAGGCCCAAGCCTGAGAGTTTCCTGTGCTGTGTTCAGACGCTCAATAACCCCTCCTGTTTTATGCTGGCTGAGTGTCACTCCAGTCTAGAGAACACGGGGCATTATTCCCTCTGGGAGTGGAGGCCCCGGGGGTCCAGAGCAAGTGGGCTGTCTCACTGAAGGGGGTTCCCCCCACGGACCGAAGAGTGGGCACATCCTGTGAGTCTGTGACAGAAGCTTTGTAATGATGCCTTACAAGAGACCTGCAATGTCACACAGAGCCAGCTGCATTTGGGCCAGGACGTCATCCCCGCATTGCAAAGCGCAGGTGGACTCAACTCTGGGAGGCAAGGGGTTAATGTCGCCACATCTCTGGCGCGAAGGCGGCCCTGCTCAGGCTGGGATCCAGCACCAGGCCCCTGGCCGTCCAGCTCAGGCCCTGCTGTGCAAACACCTCAGCCCGGTGGGGGGGAGCCAGAGCAAGCACCCAGAGCCACAGCCTGGTGTCACCGAGAGTGGGGGGACACAAGGCCCTGCACCCCCGGCTTCCTGTGATTCACTATGACTTTCAGCCAGCCAGTAAAGCAGAAGGTTTATTTAGACGACAGGAACACAGTCCAAGACAGGTCTTGCAGGTACAGACAACAGGACCCCCTCAGTTAGGTCCATCTGGGAGGTCAGAGCCCCGTCTGCCTCCCAGCCATGTCACCAGCCAGCTCTGAACTCTCCCCCCACCCTTTGTTCAGTTTCCCGGGCAAAGGTGTCACCTGGCCTCTAACCCCTTCCCGGGTTCTCATGTTCCATGCTCAGGTATCCTCCCTCATGGCCAGTCTCCCATCCCCCAATGCAGACCATCCTAGCCACACTCCCCTGTCAGCATTCAAAGACCACAGTAAGAACAGTCCCAGTTTGTCACATCTGGATTCTGACCCCAGCCACAAAGTGGGTGCAGGGAACCTGTCCCGCCTGGCGCTGATCAGCCTCAGGGGCCCTGCCCTCACCCCACCAGCCAAGTCCCCCTGCCCTGTATGCAGCCCCACCCCCACCAAGATGCCAGCAGCCGCCTGCTCTGACCCTGCCTGTGACAGGTTTGGGACTTGCCTCTGGCTGGTTGTCTCCGGGAATTAGCTCAGTCCAGTGGAGCGCCCTCTCCTGGTGGTGTCCCGCCCATTGTCTCGCCCTTGGTTGGCGTCTGAGCCCGTGTCACTCTCCAGCTTGTTGCCTGCCCAGATCGGGCCTTGAGATGGCAAACAGGGTTCGTCACCCGGTGTGCTTGGCACCAATAAAGACACCGAGGGGAGAAAGCAAGCCACGTTTATTTCAGAGCTCTGAAATGGCACTAGGAGACCAGCATGTCTCAAATCCAGTGCAGCACATACAAATAAAATTTTCCCTTTTATATTCCAAGCAGTTTCTGTGTAAGCCTCTGTTCTGTTACTCCCTCTTACCCCTCCCACCTCGAGCAGTTACAATTCGAAAAATTCCCATTCGTCTGCTGAGCTTTTGGCCTTACAAGGCCTGTTTACAGCAGCTGTCTGCTAGGGAAAAGCTGACTCTTACATTTCTGCTTCAACATGTAAGCAGTTAGCACAGAAGTAGGTGAGACTTCACAAGATGGAGTCCTGTGGTTCAGGTAGGCCCAGAGCAGAAGAGCTTCATCGGCTCTTTTGGCCTTCCACTCCCGAGTTACCTGGTAGCTATGCCTAGTGACACCAACAAGCTCGCGGTGTCCTCTTCAGGACCACTGCCCTCCGGCTGTGCCCTTAGTCTATCCACACCCCCTTCCGGGGGGGGGGGTGATCAGCAGTCTCTCTACGCCCCAGCCACCATGTCCAACCACACACCCCAAAGTCTAATCCCTTATCAGGGATCTGGCGTTGTCTATGATGGCTGCTCCCTACGGCCGATGGCTGGGTGTACTGCAAGGGGGGGGGGGGGGGACGACCCAGGCCCGCCCTCTACTCTGGGTCCCAGCCCAGAGACCCTCTGGCGGCAGCCTCGCTGTCCTCCTCCTCTCCCCTCATCTGTCCGCTTCCCCTACGGCCCCTTGCACCCGCTAGGCCCTTCCCTTCAGGGCCTGCAGCCTGGCAGGCTACGGGCTAGAGCTCCCCTCTGCTCCCCAAGCCTGGCCAGCACTGCGCTGTCCAGGTGCTAACCTCCCAGCTCTGGAGACTGACCTTCCCCTGTCAAAGGCCTGGGACCGACTGCTTGCTGTGCTTCTGGGCAGCCTTTATATAGGGCCAAGCTGAGCCCTGATTGGCCCTCAGTGAGCCCTTTCTTGATTGGCTGTCGGCCTGCGCAGCCTCTCTGGCCTACTCTAGCCCCCTCTCACATGGGGGTGGGGCAGGTGCCCCACCACACTGCCACGCCGAGGAGTCACCCCTGACTGGCGAGTGCAGGTGCCCCCAGGCTGGGCTCAACCCACCCATTGGGGCTGGGCGTAGCTGGGCCCTGTGGGCACCGCGGTCAGCACCCGCTCAGCCCTGGGCGCTGCTACATAGCCAGAGCCCGGACCCAGCCACAGGACCCCGGAGCAGGGAAGCTAAAACCGGGCCATTGCTCTTTTCTTTAAAAAAAACCAAAGCAGGGTTTATTCACCCCAAAGCCCAATTAGCCCCTTGCTTCTCCCATGAGGACAGTGATGAGACCCCCTGCTCCAGTGCACCATGTGGGGGGGGGAGGGGGCTGCCACGGGCATTTCACAGCCACAAGTGAGGCTGTGAAGTGGTGCCATCTGCTGCGGGGTTCCTGCTCACCCCAAAGTGGTACGATCCTTGGCCCCATCACCCAACAGTGGTACAATCTATTGCCGAGCTCCTGCTTGCCGTGCAGTGGTATGATCCGTGGCAGGGCTCCAGCTCAGCCTGTAGCCCCCTAACCCTGCAGTGGTCTGATCCGAGGCAGCACTCCAGCTTAGCTGGCAGTGGTATCGGCCATAGCCCCCTCACCATGCAGTGGTATGATCCGTGGCCTGCTCACCCATAGTGGTATGATCTGTGGCAGGGCTCCAGCTCAGCCTGTGATGGTATTGCCCGTGGCCCCCTCACCATGCAGTGGACTGATCCGTGGCAGGGCTCCAACCAAACCTGGAGGCGGTGGTATCACCCTTGGCCCCCTCACCATTTAGTGGTATTGACCGTGGCTTGCCACGGGATTTTTCTCCACCCACAATTTGCGATTGGTTGGGCGCCGTGTACCTCTAGCCAAGGGCAGCGCTTCTGCCTCTCGCATGCCCGCCCGCCCCTTCGTCCCCACTGCCAAGGGCCTCTCTCCAGCCCAGCCAGACCCTGCTCCCAGAAATCCTTGCCGCCACCATCACATGCCACCCCATGTGCCCATCATGGCATCCCAGCTCCTCCCCCTCCCCCCACAATGGGAAACCTGCCCGCTTCCTTTCCCCCATGTGCCTTCCTCAGACCTCACACCCTTCAGGCCCCCCTGGGCAGTGGGGGGGGGGAGGGAAGATGGCTGCTGCCCCCATTATAAAGCCTTCCATGGACTGAGCCAGACTCGCCCCCTCCTGGAAGGGCCCATCAGACAGAGCCCCAAAGGCCCCTCAGTGGCCTGGGCTACCTGCCTCATCTTCCCTGTGCCTTGTGACCCTGCCCTATTGACTGTGGGGGGAGGGGAGGGGAGGGTGCGAGGACCCTCCCTCACCACCAAATGTAGCTCCAGCCTCCCCTTCCCCAAGTCACCACCGGTTGGGCTCCAGGCATCTCCTAGGGATCGGGTCTGTTGGATGGGGCCAGGGCAGGAGCGTGGCATCAGAGACACGGGCCAGGAGGCTGAACCCCTCACCCCAGGCCTCCCCCTGCCCTGGAGGGGACCCTCTATGGGGGGTCCCTCTGCCCCTCTACCAGCAAGGGGGGCAGTTAGTGCCAACTGGGATGGCAGCTAGACCGAGACAGCCCCCTCCATCATCCAGTACAGGGGCTGCCACGTGGCCGTGGCTCCTGGCCACAGCTCGCCCAGGATGCCAGCCCCACATCAGGCACAGAGCCCGATCCCGGACCGACCACCTCCTCCCAGCCCCACTACAGTTTCTTGGTGCCCTGCACCAGCAGCGTAGTGTTGGCCGCCTTCGGCCGGCCCTGGCGCTGCAGCAGGCGAGCGGCGTTCTCCGGCAGGGGCGGCTGGTAGCGGTAGCGGTAACCATAGGCCCGCAGGTGGTAGGTCAGGAACTCCAGGGTGTACATAAGCTCGGGGTTCACGTAGTGGAAGGAGATGGCCAGGTCGGAGCAGCACTGGGGGCCCTGCGGAGCGCGGGAGGGCAAGGGTTAATGGGAGAGGCCCCGTGCCACGCAAAGGGGTGTGAATGGGGCAGGAGGAGCAGCCCCAATAGAGATCCCCCCTTCCCACCCCTCCACCCCCCCGTGCAAGCAGCTCAGCGGTAGCTAAGCACCAATTATTCGAATCCCCGATGCTGGCAGATGCCCAGGCTCCACTGCTCCCCCAGTGCAGCCGCGGGATCGTCCCGCCAGGGGCCTCCAATGAACAGCAAATAGGCAGCAGGCTGGACCTCCCCCCCATGCCCCCAATCCCATGCCTGCTCCCCTGGGGGCAGAAGGGGCATCGGCTCTGGACCAGGATCCGGCCCCCCTCGGGGCGGCACCGCCGGCTGGCTAATGCTATTAACTCTGCCCGCTTCTCCGCTGGCTTCCACGGGGCACCGTGATCCCCCAACACTTTGGGAGCTGCCCGTCCGCAGGAGCCCGGGCATGGAAAACTACCAGAGGCCCCAGGGACCGAGCCAACGTTGGGCTGAGACCCACCCCTTCCACGGGAGGCCACCAGAGGGACCCAGGCAGCTACCTGGGGTCCACGTGCTGCCAGGGTGTCTTAGAGGCCTGCGGGCTGGGCACCTGGCACTCCAGCCTTAACCACGGAACCACCTTCCCTGGCCACGGAGAAGCCAGAACAGCAGGGCCTGTCCTCAATTCAGCCTGGGCACCGACGCCCAGAGGATGCCACGGGGCGTGGGGGTGATAAATGCAGCCCAGGAACCCAGGCCCAGGGGAGGGGAAGGGAACGCAGCCACTGGCACCCATGCCCAGAGGATACCATGGGAGGGGGGGCAGGCAGGCGGTCACGTACCTCCACGATGGGATAGTAGCAGTATTTCCAGTACCAGAAGCTCTTGGAGAACTTCCCGGTGAGGTGGGATTCGGGCCCAAAGGGGTGGAAAGTCTCCCGCCCAGCGGCGTCCCGGGAGTCCCCCGCCCGCACCCCCATCTTCTCCATGCACTGGCCCAGTGCCAGGTCCTCCACCGAGGTGGTGTGGCTGCACACCTGGGTCCTGAAGCCCTCCACGAAGCGCCTCAGGGCCTCCTTGCTGAGGACGTAGCCGGCCCCGCCGCTCATGTAGCCCTGCTTGGCGTAGGGCTTGAAGCGCTTCCCGAAGTAGACGGGCTCCTCAGGCGTGTGGTTGGCCAGCAGCCAGCGCAGGTTGTCCAGCACCACGAAGGTGTCGTCGTCCGCCTTGAGGAACCAGTCGGCCTGCTCCAGGTGGTGCTGGTGGACGTACTGGAAGGCCCGGATGGTTTTCCAGTACAGCTGGTCCCGGCCTTCCTTGGTGTCCAGCCCCACGGCGGGGAAGCCGTCGTCCTGCACCGAGCTCATGAACAGCACCACATTGCAGTGCCGCGCCCACGTGGCCTGGACGTGCCGGGCCTTGGTCTCCAGGTTGCTGGGGCCCGTCATGACCCAGCACAGGATCCGCACCTTGCTGTACAGCTCGGCCGCAGTCGTGCTGACCTCCCCTGGGCGTGGAAAGAGCATTAGGGGCACAGGGGCGATGCCCCCACCTCCCCAATCACCCCAAGACTGAGCCGGCCCCTGGCATAGCTGTGGGCACCGGTGCCAGGGCCTCCCGGAGCCCATCCAACCTGGTGTACACGCTGAACTGGGCAAGGACAATGGGAGGTGAGGTGGGCGGAGGGGCCGGGCCTCTCTCATTTACTTGAAACTGCAATCAATCTAAGCCAGGGTGAAACTGCCTGGGCGGGACCATTCTCCAGTTCCCCCTGCCGCCCACCTCCTGGGGGTGATTCCTGCCTTGGGGCCCAGCGCACCCTCTGTACAGCCCCACAACCCAGTGGGGATGCTACATCAGGAGTTCCCTGCCCCCAGGAATGATCCCTGCCCCGGTGCCAGGATTCCCTCTGTCTCCACCTTGGCTGCCCCACTCCCTCCCCCAGCCTCTGCACCATCAATCCCCAGCCCCCACGCCCTGCAGAGACACCGCGCTCCACGGCTCTTGTGGGATCCCTCCACGCCCCAGTCCCGCCCACCTGAGAGGTGCGGGTGGCCAGCGCTGAGGAGCGCCGGGTGCTGGACGACCCAGACGTCAGGGTGGGGCGTCTGGCTCTCGGGGCCCGGGGGCTGCGGCCAGAGCAGGCCATTGAGCAGGTAGAAGGTGCTGACGAAGCCGGTCATGATGCCCACGTGGAAGGCCAGCCAGGAGCCCTTGAAGCCCCCCAGTGCCATGCTGCCCGGCTGCCCAGGGAGGGCTTCACACAGCCTAGGGGGAAAAGAGTGGGTCAGGCTGCTGGTGGGGGGTGCTGGGTGGAGCCACCAGAAGGGGCAACTCTTCCCCCCACCTTGCGGCTTAATAATTAATTACCAGTCGGGCTCAGACGGGACAAGAGCAGAGTCCAAAGCTAAACCCATAAAGGGGCAGAGACAGAGCTGGGAACCGCCCGGCTGGCTCTGGTGCCCACGCCCTGCCAGGGTCCTGGGGGGGCAGGATCTGCCCCAGCTGTTCCCCCCCTCCGCCCCCGGCCAGGATTTCTGCTCCTTCAGGACACTATCCCCCCTCCCCAGTTCCTTCTCCAACATTCGTAGCCCTGAGCAAGCTGGGATGGGGCTCGAACCCCAGTTTCCCCCCCCCATCCACAGCCCCCGGGGCCATGGCAGAGATGGGGCACCAGTGACGCCAGCCAGAAGCACGTTTGCCAGGAGCGTCCCCGTCCCAGACCCTGGGCTGGGAAAGTGCCCCGCGCAGCAGCCACGATTCGGGATCGTGCTGAGTGCCCACCACGGGACCCAAGCAGCACAGGGAGGGGCCCGCGGGCAGCGAGCCTGCGGCAGGGCCGTGCGTCCAGCGGGCACCGCCCTGACAGAGTCCATGCGGCAGCAGCCCGGACCCACGAGCCTGGACACGCGTGGGCAGCTTAAGAGTGTGGCCCCATCACCTTCCCCAGCAGGGCAGAGTCAAAGTTCTATGGAGGTGGTAAATAAATGGGGGGGGCACAACTCCCCCTGCAAAACCCAGCAACACTGTGGGGGGGGGGGTTAGGGGCTGCAGTGGCCATAAACAAAAACCCAGCATTTACGGGGGGGGAGGAGCATTGGGGAAACCTAGGGACACAGCCACAGACTGGGGGAGGGGGAAAGGGATAAGCCCAAGGAGGGGAGGAAGCGGTAGATGTAGAGATGAGCCCCGGGGTGGGGGATGTAGGGACGAACCTCGGGGTGGGGGTGCAGCCCAGACGTTCCCAAGCCGGGAAGATCCTGGGCTAGAAACGGGCGCGTGAGCTGCAGAACCCAGCCCCCCCCCACCCCCCCGCGTGCCTTCCATTATTAATCAGAGCTAAGTGGCAGCTGCTGTTAATTAATCACCAGGTCCCAGGGGGGCAAGAGAACAAACAGTCCGGGAGGAGGGCTGAGAAGGGGTCCCAGGACGGGGCTTTGGTGCAGAAGCAGCCACCGGAGAGGGGTGGGGGGGAGAGGCTGGGAACCGAAGAGCGAGATAAATATTAGCAGGTGGGGGGGGGGGGACACGATGTGCCATGGGGCATGCCCCCCCCCCCAGGAACAGTGAGATGAGAGGCTTTGGTCTCTGCTGCCCCTCTGACCCCAAGAGCCCCATGAGCTCAGCCCCAAGGGAGATCAATGGGTCACCGATCAGGGCACAGACAGGGAGGGTCCTGGGGCCATTCCCCTGCATCGCACGACTTGGGAGCGCTCAGTGGGTTGGTGAACATGCCAGGAGAATGGGGGGGGGGGGTCATCCCCATGACCTGACCTGCAGGGGGGGGCAGCAAAGAGGGGGGCATCTTTCTTCAGAGGGGACCCTAACCTGAGCTCCCACCCCAGGGGGATGCTAGCGACTCCAGGGGGACCCAGCCAACGGGTCTGCCTGGGCGACGGCTAGCAGAGGCAGGATGTTGGCAGAGGCTATTCCACCCCCACCACCCCTCCTGTGCCCGTGTCTCCCCCCCACTGGGCAGATCCTGCCCTTATGCTCCAGGGACCCCGGCCTCCTTCCAGGCTCAGAGCTGGGTCCGAAATGAGGTGGAAGTGACCCCAAACCCCCAGAGAGCTGGAGGGTGAAGAGTCGGGGGGGTGGGCGGGAGGGGAGCAGAGGCAGACAACCAGAGAGCGACAGTCAGGCTCAGGTCGAAACTAGGTCAATCCATCCCAACGGGTGACGCCAGGACGTCCAGGGAGGCTATGGGGCTGGGCAGCCACGCGTGGGGGAACCAGACCCCCCTCCACCAGCTCAAGCCTCCCCACCGCATGATGGGCCGTGTCTCCCCCACCCAGCCCCTTTGCCATCCCTGCCCCCATGCATCTGGGGGGAGCCGCCCCCCATCACTCACCAGGAGAGCGTAGCCCCCAGGCAGCCGGCAGCTCCCCAGAGACTCCAACAGGCAGTCGGGATCCGATGAGCACCCCAACCCCCGTCCCCCCCTTGCTCTCCCCCCAGGCTGCTGGGAAGGGCTGGCGGCCACAGCAAACCAGAGCTGGCTGATGAGCATGGAGAGATGGGGAGGGGGTTTCCATAGCAACGGGGGGGGGAGCTCTCTGCCCAGCCTGACCCCGCTAGAGGGAGGGGATGGATGGACAGAGGGACAGAATCACCCAGTGCCCTTCACATGCCCCCCCGGGTCTCCTCCCCACCTAGGCCTCCATCCACCCACTGCCCTCCATGCCCCCCCAATGTCCCCCAAGTGCCCTCCATGCCCCCTTGTGCCACCCCCATGCAGTGCCCTCCACCACCACACCCAAGTGCAGCCAGTATCTTCGCCCTTAAGAGACCCTCCATATGCCCTAGGTTGCCACCCCAGCATCCAAGGGGACCCCCCAGCCAGCACCCCCCCATCTCCTGCCCCCCTCCACCCAGAACACCCTCTGATTCAAGTGATCCAGACAGCCCCCAAACCCCACTCTGCAACCTCCATCTCCCCGCTCCAGGGGCACCCCCCCCACACTCACACCTGGTGCCCACGCCGAGCCGCCCCCCACCTTCCGCTCACAGCTGGGCTCTTTACTCGCCAGCCCCTGGAGGACTCAGAGCCAGGCCCTTGGGCCGCTACAGCCGGGCTGGTCTCCTCTCCCTAAGTGGGACGGTCCCGATGGGACTCAGGCCCAGAATTAAATTAACCCCACAGCCCCGGTTCTTCTTCTGTTTGCAGTAGGGGGTGATCCCCTCCCCCCTGGGGCTGGGCTAGCAGAGTCAATGGGGCCTCCTGGACGAGAGCTGGCTCAGGAAACTGTCACCACCACCATGTGGGGGTGCAGGTTAGCCCAACGTGCCCCCTGCCCGCTCCCACGCACCGGCAGCGGCTCTGCCGTCTGTACCCCAGCGCCTGTCTGGACAAGGGGCCCTTCCCAGCTCTGCTCCCTGGGAAATCCAGCCATGAGGGGGTTGGGGATGGTCCAGGGGCCCTGGAATGGGGGCCCTGATGGGGGTCACCTTCCCGTCCGAGTGGAGTGCGGGGACCAGCGGATTAAGGGACAGGAGCAGAGAAAGACAGAGGGAGCCCCCTACCAAAGGAGCTCACAAGGGGTGCGGTGGGGGGGTCCTAGCCCCCCCCCAAGAGGGGGAACACTGGGGGGGCAGAAGGGGGAGAACAGAGAAACCCTGGGGGTGGGGACACCAGTGGATGGAGGGGGTCAGAGGTAAGAGGGGGAGTGGGCAGTGCCAGGGAAGGAGCATCCAGGGGCAGAGGGAAGGTGGGGGGCTCTAGGGCAAATGGGGTGCTCGGAGGATGGGGGGCGCTGGGGGGACTCCAGAGGACGTGGGAGGGAGAGGGAAGGTGGCACCCTAAGGGAGACAGAGTGGCAGGGGGATGGGGCAGACGGGGGGACCCCAGGGGAGACGGAGTGGCAGGGGGATGGGGCAGAAGGGGGGGACCCCAGGGGAGACGGGATGGTGAGGGGATGGGGCAGACAGGGGGGGACCCCAGGGGAGACGGGATGGTAAGGGGAACCCCAGGGGAGACGGGGTGGTGAGGGGATGGGGCAGACGGGGGGAACCCCAGGGGAGACGGGGTGGTGAGGGGATGGGGCAGACAGGGGGGGACCCCAGGGGAGACGGGGTGGTGAGGGGATGGGGCAGACGGGGGGGACCCCAGGGGAGACGGGATGGTGAGGGGGATGGGGCAGACAGGGGGGACCCCAGAGGAGACGGGATGGTGAGGGGATGGAGAGACACCGGGTGGGAGTGGGGCAGAGGTGTGGGGAGAGGTAGGGAGTGGGGCCGCTCTGATTTAAATCCCCCCAGATCTGGGGGGGGTGTCAAGGGACCCGCGGCACCGTTACCTTCCCAGGACCGCGGGAGCAGAGCGGGGAGCGGCCGGACCCGCCCCGGGACCCCCGGCAGCAGCAAAGCCCCCGGTCCAGGCGCCCCACGGCGGCCGCCTCCGCAGCGGACTCCCCCAGCGCTACATTGTATCCAGCTCGGAGATAAGGCCCCGCCCCTCCCTGCGCCCATTGGCCGCCGAGCTGCCAGCCCGCTCCTGATTGGCTCAAGGACCCCCCAGACGGGAAGAGGGGGCGCTGGGGCTGGGACTCCTTGCCCCCCCCATGCAGATTGGGGAGGGGGACAAAGAAGGGGGAGGGGTAGTCACAAGGGGGGAGGACCCAGTCCCAGCTGCTCCCCACCCCTTCAGCAAATAGGGGAGGGGAAATGGGGGGGCAGGGTAGGAGAAGGAGGAATGGGGGGAGGCGGGCTGGGGAGCTCCTTGCCGCATAGCCGGGTGTGATCCCACCCCAGCACCTCTCCCCCTGCCCCATAGCCGGGTGTGGTCCCACCCCAGCACCTGTCCCTCTGCCCCATAGCCAGGTGCGTGTCCCACCCACCCCAACACTTGTCCCCCTGCCCCATAGCCAGGTGTGTGTCCCACCCACCCCAACACTTGTCCCCCTGCCCCATAGCCAGGTGTGTGTCCCACCCCACCCCAACACTTGTCCCCCTGCCCCATAGCCAGGTGTGTGTCCCACCCCAGCACCTGTCCCCATGCCACATAGCCGGGTGTGGTCCCACCCACCCCGGCACCTGTCCCCCTGCCCCATAGCCAGGTGTATGTCCCACCCCACCCCGGCACCTGTCCCCATGCCCCTTAGCCAGGTGTGTGTCCCACCCCACCCCGGCACCTGTCCCCCTGCTCCATAGCCAGGTGTGTGTCCCACCCATCCCGGCACCTCTCCACATGTCCCATAGCCAGGTTTGTGTCCCACCCACCCCGGCACCTGTCCCCATGCCCCATAGCCAGGTGTGTGTCCCACCCCACCCCGGCACCTGTCCCCCTGCCCCATAGCCGGGTGTGGTCCCACCCACCCCGGCACCTGTCCCCCTGCCCCATAGCCAGGTGTATGTCCCACCCCACCCCGGCACCTGTCCCCATGCCCCTTAGCCAGGTGTGTGTCCCACCCCACCCCGGCACCTGTCCCCATGCCCCATAGCTGGGTGTGGTCCCACCCCCTCCCGGTCCCTGTCCCCGTGCCCCCTAGCCAGACATGTTCCCCCTTCCCCCATCCTTCCAGTCCACATCCCTATGTTCCCTATGTCCCATAGCCGGGTGTGTCCCATGCCCTCTGCCCTGGTGGGGGGTGGAGGGTGGAGGTGTCCTCGCTTTGAGACCTTCTGTCTCCCTGCTGCTCACGTGGCTGAGCGGGTGGTTTTACTGGTTTGGCAAGAAAACCATTTCCTGCCCTTGCCTGTGAACCCGGATTTTACCTATATGGGCAGAATGGAGCCCAGCCCTTGTGCAGGGCGGGGTGGGGGTGGGGCATGTTCATTGGGGGTGAACCCTCCTACCCCTGCTGATACCCTGTCCCGGAGTCACTGGGGGATGCTCTGGAATTACTCCATACAAAGCCAGTCAGGACTGTAGGGAGCCTCCTCTCTCGGAGCAAAAAGCTTCCACAGCTTCAACCTTCCTGGGTCTGATCTCGGAGCATTCAGCATCCCCGTCCAAACCATGCGCTTCTCACAGTGAGTCCGCCCGGGCGGAGCTCCTGGGGCAGGCAGAGGGTCCTGCCCCCCAACTCCGCAGTCAGACGTGACTCTGAGCCAGCCGGTAGAACAGGAGGTTTATTAGATGATAGGAACACGGTCTAAAACAGAGCTTGTAGGTATAGAGAACAGGACCCCTCACAGTCAGGTCCATCTTGGGGGGTAGGGAGCCCAGACCCCGGTTCTGGGCCTCCCTCCGTTTCCCCAGCCAGCTCCAAACTGAAACTCTCCAGCCAGCTCTAAACTGAAACTCTCCAGCCCCTCCTCTGGCCTTTTTCTAGGGTTACCATTCGTCCGGATTCCCCCGGACATGTCCGGCTTTTTGAGCTAAAAATAGCGTCCGGGGGGAATTTGTAAATGTCCGGACTTCCCCCTCCCCCCCCCATGCAGAGCGCGCGCGGCTAACAGGGCAGCCGGCCGGATGGTGCCATTTACATGGGGCTCCGACAGCCAGAGAGAGCCCCTCCTTCGCTTCCCCTGCAGCAGAGATCACTCCGTCCCTCCCTGCATTCGCAGATCGCCGCCGGCAGTCTGGAGCTCCTCCCCCGCTGCCCAGCGTGCTGGGACGAGCGGCTCAGGCCGTTCCTGAGCAAATTCACAGAGACATTAGGCGAAGGCCAACAAGGGGGCCAGGGGGTCGGAGAAGGGGCAGGGAGGTTTTGGAGGGGGCAGTCAAGAGACGGGGCGGGGCGGGAGTTTGGGGGGGACTTTCTGGGGGAGGCGTGGATAAGATTTTGGGCAGTCAGGGTACAGGTAAGGGGTAGGGTCCTGGGGGGCAGTTGGAGGGGTCTTAGGAGGGGGCAGTTAGGGGACAAGGAACAGGGAGGCTTAGGTAAGGGGTGGGGTTCTGGAGGGCAGTTAGGAGCAGGGGTCCCAGGAGGGGGCAGTCAGGGGACAAGGAGCGGGGGGGGGTGTTTGGGAGTTCGGGGGGGGCTGTCAGGGGGCAGGAGTGGGGAGAGGGATCGGAGCAGTCAGGGGACAGGGAGCAGAGGGGTTTAGATGGGTCGGGAGTTCTGGGGGGGGCTGTCAGGGGGTGGAGAGTGGTTGGATGGGGCGTGGGAGTTCCAGGGGTCTGTCTGGGGGTGGGGGTGCGGATAAGGGTTGAGGAAGTCAGGGTACAGGTAGGGGGTAGGATCCTAGGGGGCCAGTTAGGATGGGGGGAGGGTCTCAGGGGGGGGGACAAAAGGCAGGGAGGCTTAGGTAGGGGGTGGAGTCCTGGGGGGGCAGTTAGGGGCAGGGGTCCCAGGAGGGGGCAGTCAGGGGACAAGGAGCGGGGGGAGGGTTGGGGGTTCTGAGGGGGGGAAGTGGGAGGGGCAGGGGCGGGGCTAGGGCAGGATGGGGGGGGCTAGGGCGGGGCTCCTCCCATCCTCTTTTTTGCTTGCTGAAATATGGTAACCCTACTTTTTCTCTTTTCCTGGGCCAAAGGTGTCACCTGGCCGCAACCCCCTCCTGGGTCTCAGGTCACACAGGTGCAAATAGCTGGGCAGTCTCACCTGCCCCGAGGGCCTCAGCAAAATCACACCCCCAATTCCCACCACCTACGTGTTGGTGCAGGACGCTGGGGAAACTCAGGTACACCCAGTATTAGTATAGGCCAGTAAGACTCACATGCAACATAAGGAGATGAATAAAACCCCACTTCGTCACACACACACACACCCCCGCCCCAGGGCAGGAGTTGGTTCGTGCGCAGGATAAGTGTTTGTTCTCCTTACCTGGATGACTAGGAACAAAGAGCAGGCTCTAAATGGCATCTTCATCTGATCCAGTGAGCTAACCGCACACAGCAGCCGCTCCTGGGGCTGGCACGAAGTGCCCTGTGACGGGGGCGGGGCGGGGGGGGAGCTGTTAGCTACCCAGGATGGAGCCCTATTCCCATTGCCCCAGAACACAGGTTCACACCTGCATGCAGCAGCTGTGGGACAGCCCAAAGCATGCCCCACCCCCACCCAAGGAAGGTGCTTCCTGAACTGGGCTGATGGCACAGGATTGGATTTGCCAGCCTCAGATGCAGGCTAGGACAGGAGGCTGGGGGCTGGGGGCGAGCGGGCGGGTGGGTCAAACTGGCAACAAAAAGACTACTGCAGGCCCTGTCTGATCGCCCCCCCCCCCACCTCTATTTACACACAATTGCCCACTTTGCACACAGAGCTGAAGTAATTGTGCATGGGTAAATCCAGCCCCTGGAGTGCTCAAAAGTCAACATCCCCTTCCTGAGCTTGGCTACAGCCAGCCCCCCGGGTCAATTGCACCCACAGACCGCTGGGAAGGCTAGAAAACCAGAAAGCCGGGATCTCGCAGGCCCTGGAAGTGGCTAGCTACACGCAGGGGCCAGAGGGCTGGTCACCTCACAGACTCACAGGTCGTGCCCACTCTTGGCCCTGTACAGTCCCTGGGGGGAACCCCCTTCAGTGAGACAGCCCTTCTCGGGGGTCTACTCTCTCTTAGGGGTCAGGCCCCTCCACCTCCTGGAACCGCACCTCTCTCAGCCTTAGTACACCTGTCTCTCTCTCTCCAGTCCCAAGCCCGGCCCTGTGCTTCCCAGCTGGGTATCGCATCTGATATCACCTCCCCCAAGCCCCGCCTCTGTCCATTGTCATCTATCCTGGTAAACAGAGTCGCCTGGGCCTCCTCTCTCCTCTCCTCTCTTCTGTCCCCCTCTGCCTGGAACCGGCTGGTCAGGTCACCGGGTTCCTCTCTTCACAGCCCATTGTCCTCCCCGGCCAGAACCGGCTGAGACTCCCAAGCTGGGCCTCCCGGTCACCAGTCGCTGGGGTATCCATTCTCCAGGCCATTGGCCCGCGTCGCTGGTCCTCTGTAACAACAAACTCCCTCTCCCCTCACCTCGTTAAACCATTAAACTGAGTCCCACCCCCTCTGCATGCACACCATTGAAAAAACCAAGGAAAAACCAAGAACTCCCCCCACACACACTTCATCACATCTCTCCCCCTTCGAGGCTGAACTGAGCGGGGTCACTTAGCCAGTGACCTGGGGAAGTTCAGGGTCCCCGCCCCGTGATAAAGCATCGGCTATAACATTGGCGCTCCCCCTCACATGGGCCACCTCCATGTCATACCCCTGGAGGAGCAGGCTCCGTCTCAGCAGCTTGGCATTGGCCCCTTTCATTTGGTGCAGCCACGTCAGGGGCGAATGGTCGGTGTACACGGTGAAGCGCCGCCCAAGTAGATACAGCTGCAGTTTTGTAAGGGCCCACACCATGGCCAGGCATTGCTTCTCTATGGCCGCATAGTGCTGCTCCTGGGGCAGCAGCTTCTTGCTCAGGTACACAGGTGTCTTTCCCCCTTAGTATCAGTTTGCATCAGCACCGCCCCCAGCCCAGCGTCGGTGAACACCAGGAAGGGTTTGTTAAAATCTGGGTTTACCAGCACTGGGCCTTGGATAAGTGCCCCCTTCAGCACACAGAGAGCCCTCTGGCACTGCTCGGTCCAGACCAACTTGTCCGGCTTTCCCTTCCTACACAGCTCCGTGAGGGGAGCTACCAGGAAGCTAAAGTGGGGCACAAACCTCTGGTAGCACCCCGCCATCCCAATGACAGCCTGGACCTGCTTCTTAGTCTGGGGAGCAGGGCAATCCTGGATTGTCTCCACCTTGGCCGGCTCCGGCTTCAGGTGGCCACCCCCCACCTTGTGACCCAGGTATGACACCTCTGCCATCCCCACCTTGCACTTTCCAGCTTTTATGGTCAGTCCTGCATCCTGGAGGCGACCCAGCACCTTCTTCACCTGGGACACATGTTCCTCCCAGGTCTGGCTAAAGACACTGTCATAACTATAAAGGGAAGGGTGACAGCTCTCCTGTGTACAGTGCTATGGAATCCCTCCTAGCCAGAGACTCCAAATCCTTTTACCTGTAAAGGGTTAAGAAGCTCGGGTAACCTGGCTGACACCTGACCCCAAGGACCAATAAGGGGACAAGATACTTTCAAATCTTGGGGGGGGAAAGGCTTTTGTGTGTGTCCTTTGTTTAAGGGGTTGTTCGCTCTTGGGACTGAGAGGGACCAGACATCAATCCAGGTTCTCCCCATCTTTCTAAACAAGTCTCTCTTATTTCAAAATTGTAAGTAAAAGCCAGGCAAGGCGTCTTAGATTTACTTTGTTTTCTCAACTTGTAAATGTACCTTTTACCAGAGTGCTTATCTTGTTTGCTATACTTTGAACCTAAGACAGAGGGGATTCCTCTGAGCTCTTTAAGTTTGATTACCCTGTAAAGTTATTTTCCATACTGATTTTGCAGAGATGATTTTTACCTTTTGCTTTAATTAAAAGCCTTCTTTTTAAGAACCTGATTGATTTCTCCTTGTTTTAAGATCCAAAGGGAGTTTGGATCTGTATTCACCAGGGAATTGGTGAAAAGTTTCTCAAGGCTTCCCAGGGAGGGAATTCTTAAGATGGTGGCAGCGGACCAGAGCTAAGCTGGTAGATAAGCTTAGAAGTTTTCATGCAGGCCCCTACATTTGTACCCTAAAGTTCAAAGTGGGGATACAGCCTTGACATGGTGGCACAGCGGTGGGATCGTTTTAAACCCAAAAGCCAGTAAGAGATTTTTTTTTTCCTTCTAGCTGCTTGGAGAGCAGAGCTGAAGGTAGATGCATATCTTATCTCTCCTTGCCTGAAGGCAGAGGTGTTAAGTTTTTTTTAACAAGGTCCTTTGTTAAGAGAAGGGTTCAATTAATGAGCAAACGACTGGTAAAAGGAATTTACAAGCTGAATTGTTTTTTTTTTTTTTTTCTTTTTACATCCTCGTGAGTAGCTAGTTAGAAAGTCTCTGTTAACTCAGCAACAGCCAGAGCTGAGTACATCCCAGTTTCAGTCAACTGCAGAGGGGTGTGGCCCAGCACAGGAAAGCAGGAAAATGACTACCAGTGAAGCAGCTAGCAAACTAGAACTGGCCAGACTAGAAGCAGAAGAAAATGAGAAAAAACATCAGAGACTACTTCAAATTAAAAAACTCGAGAAAGAAGCCAAAGAGGAGGCCCACAAGAGAGAGATGGAGCTGGAAAAAGCCAAACATGACAGAGAAGAGAAAGCCAAACAGGAGGCCCATGAAAGAGAAGAGAAAGCCAAACAGGAGGCCCATAAAAGAGAGATGGAGCTGAAAGAAAAAGAGATGGAACTGGAAGCAGCAAGGACTAGGCAGGGTGCATCAGACCATCCTAACAACTCCTCTCCAGGTACCACTTCCCATCCCAGGAAATTCCCCACCTACAAGGCAGGCGATGATACTGAGGCCTTCTTAGAAAATTTTGAAAGGGCCTGCCTTGGATACGACATCCCTCCAACCCAGTACATGGTAGAGCTGAGGCCGCAGCTCAGTGGACCCTTAGCAGAGGTGGCGGCTGAAATGCCTAAGGAACACATGAACAGTTATGAACTTTTTAAAAACAAGGCCAGGATCAGAATGGGGCTAACACCTGAGCATGCCCGTCGGCGGTTCAGAGCCCTAAGGTGGAAACCTGATGTGTCATTTACCCGACATGCCTACCACATTGGGAAAAATTGGGATGCCTGGATATCAGGAGCAAATGTTAAATCTACGGAAGAGTTGCCCTTCCTATTGCAAATGGAGCAGTTTTTAGAGGGTCTTCCTGAGGAAATAGAAAGGTACATCCTAGATGGGAAGCCCAAAACTGTAACCGAGGCGGGGGAGATTGGAGCCAAATGGGTGGAGGTGACAGAAAAGAAAAAAGCTAGTAGCAGTTGGAGCGAATATCAGAAGGGGCAAACCGAAACAAAACCTTATCACCGGGGACAACCCAAGGCCCCACCCACATCCCAAGGGAAACCCCAGACGCCTTCTCACCCCACCACACCAGTCTCCAGCAACCAACATCGCCCCGGTGATACCTTAGCAGGGCGATGTTTTAAATGTAATGAACTGGGGCATATAAAGGCTCACTGCCCCAAGAACCCCAACCGATTACAGTTCATTACACCCCAATCACACCAAAGAACCCCAGACCCAGATGCCTCTCTCATACCCTCGGAGCGAAGGGAAACCTTGAGAGTGGGCGGAAAGAAGGTTATCGCTTGGAGGGACACTGGGGCACAAGTGTCAACTATCCACCAATCCCTAGTGGACCCCAAACTCATCAACCCGGAGGCTACAGTGACAATTCAACCCTTCGTGTCACAGTCTGTAACCTTGCCTACAGCCAAGTTGCATGTCCAGTACAAGGGCTGGTCAGGAATGTGGACTTTTGCAGTCTATGACAATTATCCCATTCCCATGCTACTGGGGGAAGACTTGGCTAACCATGTGAAGCTAGCCAAGAGGGTGGGAATAGTCACCCGCAGCCAGGCTAAGCAAGCTTTCACCCCCATCCCTGTTCCTGAGCCGTCCACCAGGACCCCGTCTGTGTTACCGGAGACCCAAACACAGGTGGTGGAACCGGATCCCCTGCCAACGACTGCAACAGCCGTAGTGGATCCAATCCCAGAGACCCAGCCAAAGCCAGTCCCAGAACCGGAACTGGCAACGCAACCAGCACCAGAACCATTGCCAGCACTGAGTCCAGCGCTTGCAACCCCGTCTACAACTCCAATGCCAGAGGGCACCAGCGAGCCTAAACTGGCGGAAGCAGCAGATAACCCTACCCAAGAGGCTCAGCCAGAGCCTGAAATACCACATAGTGCACCAGCGGACAGCGGTTCACAGTCAATGGAAAAAGCCCCAGCACCTGCATTGCTTCCAGAGGGACCAAGCCCCAGTCCACAGTCCAAGGAGGAACTGATGTCTCCAGCATCAAGGGAACAGTTCCAGGCCGAGCAGGAAGCAGATGACAGCCTTCAAAAAGCTTGGGCAGCGGCACGGAGCACCCCACCGCCTCTCAGCTCTTCTAACCGATCCCGGTTTGTTGTAGAAAAAGGACTTTTATACAAGGAGACTCTTTCTGGTGGGCACCAGGAAGACTGGCATCCTCAAAGACAGCTGGTAGTTCCCACTAAGTATCGGGTAAAACTCTTGAGCTTAGCCTATGATCATCCCAGTGGCCATTCTGGGGTGAACAGAACCAAAGACCGGTTGGGGAAGTCCTTCCACTGGGAGGGAATGGGCAAGGACGTTGCTAATTATGTCCGGTCTTGTGAGGTGTGCCAACGAGTGGGAAAGCCCCAAGACCAGGTTAAAGCCCCTCTCCAGCCACTACCCATAATTGAGGTCCCATTTCAGCGAGTAGCTGTGGATATTCTGGGTCCTTTCCCAAAGAAGACACCCAGAGGAAAGCAGTACGTACTGACTTTCATGGATTTTGCTACCCGATGGCCGGAAGCTGTACCCTTAAGCAACACCAAGGCTAAAAGTGTGTGCCAGGCATTAGCAGACATTTTTGCCAGGGTAGGGTGGCCCTCCGACATACTTACAGATTCGGGAACTAATTTCCTGGCAGGGAACATGAAAAACCTGTGGAAAGCTCATGGGGTGAATCACTTGGTTGCCACCCCTCATCACCATCAAACCAATGGTCTGGTGGAGAGGTTTAATGGAACTTTGGGGGCCATGATACGTAAATTCGTAAATGAACACTCCAATGATTGGGACCTAGTGTTGCAGCAGTTGCTTTTTGCCTACAGGGCTGTACCACATCCCAGTTTAGGGTTTTCACCATTTGAACTTGTGTATGGCCGCGAGGTTAAGGGGCCATTACAGTTGGTGAAGCAGCAATGGGAGGGGTTTACGCCTTCTCCAGGAACTAACATTCTAGACTTTGTAAGCAACCTACAAAACACCCTCCGACACTCTTTAGCCCTTGCTAAAGAAAACCTAAAGGATGCTCAGGAAGAGCAAAAGGCCTGGTATGATAAACATTCCAGAGAACGGTCCTTCAAAGTAGGAGACCAAGTCATGGTCTTAAAGGCGCTCCAGGCCCATAAAATGGAAGCGTCGTGGGAAGGACCATTCACGGTCCAGGAGCGCCTAGGAGCTGTTAACTATCTCATAGCCTCCCCCACCTCCAACATAAAGCCTAAGGTATACCATGTTAATTCTCTTAAGCCCTTTTATTCTAGAGAATTAAACGTTTGCCAGTTTACAGCCCAGGAAACTGATGACGCGGAGTGGCCTGCAGGTGTCTACTATGAAGGAAAAAGGAATGGTGGCGTGGAAGAGGTGAACCTCTCCACGACCCTGGGACGTCTGCAGCGACAGCAGATCAAGGAGCTGTGCACAAGCTTTGCACCGATTTTCTCAGCCACTCCAGGACGGACCGAACGGGCATACCACTCCATTGACACAGGTAATGCTCACCCAATTAGAACCCCACCCTACCGGGAGTCACCTCATGCCCAAGCGGCTATACAAAAGGAGATCCAGGACATGCTACAGATGGGTATAATCCGCCCCTCTACCAGTGCATGGGCATCTCCAGTGGTTCTGGTTCCCAAACCAGATGGGGAAATACGCTTTTGCGTGGACTACCGTAAGCTAAATGCTGTAACTCGTCCTGACAACTATCCAATGCCACGCACAGATGAGCTATTGGAAAAATTGGGACATGCCCAATTCATCTCTACTTTAGACTTAACCAAAGGGTACTGGCAAGTACCACTAGATAAACCCGCTAAGGAAAGGTCAGCCTTCGTCACCCAGGCAGGGGTGTATGAATTCAATGTACTCCCTTTCGGGTTGCGAAATGCACCCGCCACCTTCCAAAGACTTGTAGATGGTCTCCTAGCGGGATTGGGAGAATCTGCCGTTGCCTATCTCGATGATGTGGCCATTTTTTCTGATTCATGGACAGAACACCTGGAGCACCTGAAAAAAGTCTTCGAGCGCATCCGGCAGGCAGGACTAACTGTTAAGGCTAAAAAGTGTCAAATAGGCCAAAACAGAGTGACATACCTGGGGCACCAGGTGGGTCAAGGAACTATAAATCCCCTACAGGCCAAAGTGGATGCTATCCAAAAGTGGCCGGTTCCAAAGTCAAAGAAACAGGTCCAATCCTTCTTAGGCTTGGCTGGATATTATAGGCGATTTGTACCACACTACAGCCAAATCGCCGCCCCGCTGACAGACCTAACCAGAAAGAAACAGCCAAATGCAGTTCAGTGGACTGATAAGTGTCAAAAGGCCTTTAACCAGCTTAAGGCAACACTCATGTCTGACCCTGTGCTAAGGGCCCCAGACTTTGACAAACCGTTCCTAGTAACCACAGATGCTTCCGAGCGAGGCGTGGGAGCAGTTTTAATGCAGGAAGGACCGGATCAAGAATTCCATCCTGTCGTGTTTCTCAGCAAGAAACTGTCTGAGAGGGAAAGCCACTGGTCAATCAGCGAAAAGGAATGCTACGCCATTGTGTACGCGCTGGAAAAGCTACGCCCATATGTTTGGGGACGACGTTTCCAACTACAAACAGACCATGCTGCGCTACAGTGGCTTCATACCGCCAAGGGAAATAACAAAAAACTTCTTCGGTGGAGTTTAGCTCTCCAAGATTTTGATTTTGAAATACAACACATTTCGGGAGCTTCTAACAAAGTGGCTGATGCACTCTCCCGGGAAAGTTTCCCAGAGTTAACTGGTTAACAATTGTTCTTGAAATAAAACATATTGTTAGTTTTTATATAATCAGTAGTATGTCTAAAGGTACATGTGTTTTATTAACTCTGTTTTCTCCTAGAGCTCCAGGAAGAAATCACAGCCAGTGTGGAACCGGACGTCCAACACTATCTGTGATTTGGGGGGCGTGTCATAACTATAAAGGGAAGGGTGACAGCTCTCCTGTGTACAGTGCTATGGAATCCCTCCTAGCCAGAGACTCCAAATCCTTTTACCTGTAAAGGGTTAAGAAGCTCGGGTAACCTGGCTGACACCTGACCCCAAGGACCAATAAGGGGACAAGATACTTTCAAATCTTGGGGGGGGAAAGGCTTTTGTGTGTGTCCTTTGTTTAAGGGGTTGTTCGCTCTTGGGACTGAGAGGGACCAGACATCAATCCAGGTTCTCCCCATCTTTCTAAACAAGTCTCTCTTATTTCAAAATTGTAAGTAAAAGCCAGGCAAGGCGTCTTAGATTTACTTTGTTTTCTCAACTTGTAAATGTACCTTTTACCAGAGTGCTTATCTTGTTTGCTATACTTTGAACCTAAGACAGAGGGGATTCCTCTGAGCTCTTTAAGTTTGATTACCCTGTAAAGTTATTTTCCATACTGATTTTGCAGAGATGATTTTTACCTTTTGCTTTAATTAAAAGCCTTCTTTTTAAGAACCTGATTGATTTCTCCTTGTTTTAAGATCCAAAGGGAGTTTGGATCTGTATTCACCAGGGAATTGGTGAAAGGTTTCTCAAGGCTTCCCAGGGAGGGAATTCTTAAGATGGTGGCAGCGGACCAGAGCTAAGCTGGTAGATAAGCTTAGAAGTTTTCATGCAGGCCCCTACATTTGTACCCTAAAGTTCAAAGTGGGGATACAGCCTTGACAGACACAGATATCATCAATATACGCTAGAGCAAAGTCCTCCATCCCCCTGATCCACCAGGCACTGGAAGGTAGGCATTGGACACCGTGATGGCATTGAGCTTCCAATAGTCCACACAGAACCGGATCGACCCGTCCTTCTTGGGGACCAGCACCATGGGTGAGGCCCAGGGGCTGGAGGATGACTGGATCACCCCTAAAGCCAGCATGTCTCTGACCTCTCTCTCCAGGTCCTGGGCTGTTTTCCCAGTGACCCTGAATGGGGAACACCTGATGGGAGGGTTGGCTCCCGTCTCCATCCAGTGGACAGCCAGGTTAGTGAGCCCAGGCCGGTTGGAGAACAGCTGCCGGTATGAATGCAGCACCTCTCTGATCTCAGCCTGCTGGGCAGGGGTTAGCTGGTCTGAGCGGGGAATTGATTCTAGCGAGGGGTTAGCCCCAGCCTCAGGGAGGAGTCCCACCAGGGGGTCCTCTCCTTTCTCCTCCCACTGCCCACACACAGCCAGCACCAACTTCTCCCTTTCCCAGTATGGCTTCATCGTGTTGACATGGTACACCCGGAGGCTGGGTGCCCAGTTGGACAGTTCCACTACATAGTGTCAAGTATCAGAGGGGTAGCCGTGTTAGTCTGAATCTGTAAAAAAAGAAAAAGAAACCAACAGAACTCCACTGGCCATCACCTACAGTCCTCAGCTTAAACCTCTCCAACGCATCATCAGTGATCTACAACCCATCCTGGACAATGATCCCTCACTTTCACAGACCTTGGGAGGCAGACCAGTCCTCGCCCACAGACAACCCGCCAACCTTAAGCATATTCTCACCAGCAACCACGCACCGCACCATAACAACTCTAACTCAGGAACCAACCCATGCAACAAATAATAATAAATGGAGATATCCCATCTCCTGGAACTGGAAGGGACCTTGAAAGGTCATCGAGTCCAGCTCCCTGCCTTCACTAGCAGGACCAAGTACTGATTTTGCCCCAGATCCCCAAGTGGCCCCCTCAAAGATTGAACTCACAACCCTGGGTTTAGTAGGCCAATGCTCAAACCACTGAGCTATCCCTCCTCCCCAAACCTCGATGCCAACTCTGCCCACATATCTACACCAGCAACACCATCACAGGACCTAACCAGATCAGCTACAACATCACCGGCTCATTCACCTGCACGTCCACCAATGTTATATATGCCATCATGTGCCAGTAATGCCCCGCTGCTATGTACATTGGCCAAACTGGACAGTCACTACGCAAGAGGATAAATGGACACAAGTCAGATATCAGGAATGGCAATATACAAAAACCTGTAGGAGAACACTTCAACCTCCCTGGCCACACAATAGCAGATGTAAAGGTAGCCATCTTACAGCAAAAAAACTTCAGGACCAGACTCCAAAGAGAAACTGCTGAGCTCCAGTTCATTTGCAAATTTGACACCATCAGATCAGGATTAAACAAAGACTGTGAATGGCTATCCAGCTACAGAAGCAGTTTCTCCTCCCTTGGTGTTCACACCTCAACTGCTAGCAGAGCACCTCACCCTCCCTGATTGAACTAACCTCGTTATCTCCAGACTGATTTATACCTGCCTCTGGAAATTTCCATTACTTGCGTCTGATGAAGTGGGCATTCCCCCATGAAAGCTTATGCCCCAATACTTCTGTTAGTCTTAAAGGTGCCACAGGACCCTCTGTTGCTTTCCACTACATAGTTCACCTTGTTTACCTGTCTGATGACCTTGAAGGGGCTGTGATGGTGCTGCCCGTGGGAGCCAGCTGAGGTCACTCAATTAGGGTGAACTGCAAACAAAATGGGGCTGACAAACCCCAAAAGCTGGTGGTTATTCCACCTATCATTAAAGAATGCTGTATGTGCCTTTAAGTAGAAGTGAGAAATGTTGCAATCCAGGTGCCAGGAAGGCAGACATTAAGGTAGAATAAGTGCTGTACTTAAGGGCGATTGGTGAAGCATTAGCCTTAGATCGATAAGAGTTAGTAGGGAAGCAGGATATGCATATTGTGCCTCAGGTATTTTTTTACTATTTTACTCTCTTTGTCCCTTTGTTTAGTTCCTGCCCTTTTACCTGTATAAATAAGATTGTTTGGGTCTTGTATGGGGCTCACGTTATCTGAATGTATTAGCAGAGTGCTGTGCTAATAAACAGAGTGGTCTTGACAAAATTGTGAGTCCTGATTCTAACTTTGACACTGGTCTGGGCCCACCACCTCAGACCGCGCCAGCGTCACCTCTGCTCCCGTGTCCCAGAACCCCTGGACGCATCTTCCCCCCACCTCAATGGGGATGATGTGGCGTTTGTCCCCCGGGGCCTGTCCCACGCTCATCCGGCGGATTGAGTACAGGTGCTCTGGACCTGGGGCCCCACCTTCCCCTGCTGGCCTGGCCTGGTGATCCCCTCCCCCGGCACAGACCTATTGACTGCGGCCCCCTGGACCGGTGGTGCCCCCTCTTGGTGGGCTTCCACCCAGTTGACGCCCCGCGGGTTCTGCTTGGCCGCCATTTCCTTCATCTTCAGGCACTGGGCCACCTTGTGCCCCTTTTGGCCACAGGAATTACATTTCAGGTCCCTCAAGTCCCACGAGGGGGTTCGGCCCACCCTGGCATTCCCGGGCACCCCTGAGTTGGGCTTCCTAGAGTCCTACCTTGGAAAGGTCTCTGGGTGACGCCCCTTCTGAGCCCCCGATGTGGGTCTCCCTCCTGCCCCCGATCTGCTGTCCACAAACTCATCGGCCAGTGCCCCTGCACTGCGCAGATCTTTGGGCTTCCGGTCCACTAGCCACATCTTAAGATCTGGAGGGCAGATGTCATACAGCTCCTCCAACCCCACCAGGTTATACACGTCCTCTGCGGTAGTGGCCCCTGTGCCCTTCCCCCACTTGCGGAGATATTCCCCCAGCAAGTTGGTGACTTCCTTGTAAGTGACACCTGGGGTCTTGCGTACACCCCGGAATCGTTTCCTGTACGCCTCGGGGGTCAGTTCAAACTTCAGCACCAAAGCCTCTTTGAACAGGTCATAGTCCCCCTTCTCAACACCATCCATTTGGCTGAACGCCTGTATGGCTTTGGGACCCAGCAGGGGGGTCAGCCAGCGAAGCCTGTCTGCGCGGTCAATCTGGTTCAGTTCACAAGCCTTCTCACAGGCTGTGAGGTCGGCATCAATATCCCCCCCTCCTCGAACTGGGGCAGCAGTTTGGTGTCTAGATTCCCCACACCACTGGCGTCTCGGGGCCCTTCCCCACTTATCCCCTGGCAGGCCCTCTTGGCCCGCCTCTCGTCCATCTCCAACTCGTGCTTCCGCTGTTCTGCACGGTCCGCTCGTTCTCTCTCTCTGTCCACCAGCCTCCGCTCCTCCAGCTCCAGCTCCTTTGCTTTCAGCTTCAGCTCCAGCCTCTGCCACTCCTCCAGGGAGAAACCTGACTGGGGAGTCGGGTCTGATAGACTCCTGGCTGCTACACAGACCGCCCCCACGGCTGCTCTCCGGGCACCCCAGGAGCCCCCCGGGGTCTGGAGCCTGTTCCTCAGACGGGTCATTCTCTACAAGCTGAGCAATCAACCGCTCCTTAGTGAGCCTCCCCACGCTCAGCCCCCTCTCCCTGCACAGACGTGCCAGGTCGCTCTTACGGAGCTGGTTCTAGGCCATTTCCTCTCTGGTTCCTTCAATTCCCTCGTTTTATCGCTGGCAGCCACTCACTGCAAAGCACCTGCGCTCGCAGCCAACTGTCTACAGGGTGCATCCGCCAACCATCCTCTGCTACCACATGGTCACGGACTCACAGGTCGTGCCCACTCTTGGCCCCGTATGGTCCCTGGGGGGAACCCCCTTCAGTGCAACAGCCCTTCTCAGGGGTCCACTCTCTCTTGGGGGTTAAGCCCTTCCACCTCCTGGAACCGCACCTCTCTGACCCTTAGCACACCTGTCTTTCTCTGTCCAGTCCCAAGCCCCCCGTGCTTTCCAGCTGGGTATCTGATATCACCTCCCCCAAGCCCCGCCTCTATCCATTGTCTTCTCTCCAGGTAAACAGGGTCGCCTGGGCCTCCTCTCCCCTCTTCTGTCCTCTGTCCCCCTCTGGCTGGAACCGGCTGGTCAGGTCACTGGGGTCCTCTCGTCACAGCCCATTGTCCTCCCACTGGCCAGAACCGGCTGTGACTCCCGAGCTGGGCCTCCCGGTCACCAGTCGCTGGGGTATCCATTCTCCAGGCCATTGGCCGGGGTCCCAAGTTCCCTCTCCGGTCCTCTGTAACAACAAACTCCCTCTCCCCTCCCCTCGTTAAACCAGTAACACCCACGGAAACTGAGTCCCACTCCCTCTGCATGCAAACCATTGAAAAAAAACAAGGAAAATCCAAGAAAACCCCCCTCTTCGTCACAGGGCTGATGCCAAGGATGGTCTGCAACAGCCTGACGATATCCTGGTCAAACCTTATGGAATTAAGATGAACTTGACTTAATTAGGTTCAACCTGATTGCAATAGGGTTAATACCTCTGGGGTCCATGGTATTACACATGCAATGGTGTACGGGTGAACCCCTCTGGAAGGAGGGGAACGCTAATGTACTTTCTCCGTTGTCAGCCTCTTTGAAGCCACCCCCTAGAGGGGTCAGACTAGATTCCCCAGGGACCTACGGACAAAGGAAGGGTTTTCAGATAAACAGCTTGGTCCAGCAAAAGGCCAGGACCCCTGGAAGGACTGGGCCTACGCAGAAGGGTTGCCAACCCTCCAGGATTGGCCTGGCGTCTCCAGGAATTAAAGCTGAATCTTTAATTAAAGATGATGTCATGTGATTAAATCTCCAGGAGTACGTCCAACCAAAATTGGCAACCCTACTACCGAGGCCCCATAAGAGCGTGTGCTTGTTCTGAGCTGAAGTGGGGGGTGAACTAGAAACCCGTTGGGTGCGGGGGGTCAAAGGCCTGCTCCCCCAGAGCCCAGGCTCGGGTTCGGGTGATCTCCGGTAAGCTTGTTAGCGAGTGCATGGGTGTTTTTAAGATTGTCTCTGGAGGGCTTTTCCCTTAAGGAGAAAAGCGGCTGGCTGGCACAGGGTGGCTGGCACAGGGTGGCAGGCAGCTAGCACGCTGGCAGTCATATTGTCGGCCAGCGCAGAAGGGAGAGCAAGCAGGCCCCCTAACCCGGCAGGGAACCGTTGAGCCTGGAGAAACCCTGCTCAGAAGGGAGCAAGGTGTGTTTCCACCTGAGACAGGTGACAGCCGGGGAGCCGGGAACCTGAGGGTGGGGGCCCTTGCTGGAGGGGACACACAGGTGCAGTTGCCCTGAGCTGCGACCGTCTCCCAGCACCGCTGGCCTAGCTCCAAACAAAAGCCATGGAGGTGTCCGGAGGATTCTCGCTCGCTAGCCCTTGGGGGCAGAGATTGGGGGCGGGGGTGGCCAGCACGACCAGGCCCTGATCGGAGATGGTGGCCTGTGCCTCCCTCTCCCCCCATGCTACTGGGAAACCAGCTGGGAGTGGGAGGAAGAGGCAAAGCAGAGGTGCTGATACATAAAGCAAACACTGAGCCCATCCTTGCTGGAGCAATAACTCCACTGTTACTACTGCTGTACAAACACCAGCTGGGTTTGAGCAGCAGCGGGGGGGGGGGCAGGTCCATCCCCTTCCCAGGAGCTGGTGCCACTGGCATTGCCCGCCTGCAGGGGGCACACGCAGCCAGCTGCATGATGGGCGCCGACTGGGGCACCGGGCTGAGCAGAGGGGCCAAGGGAAGAGAGGTTCAGAGAGGCGCTTGGGGGGCATGCAGGGACAGAGGTCGATTTTGCGGGTGTTGGGACGAGGCTACCCGCCCAGCCACGGGCACCGGCTGGCGCGCTCCAAGGCCGGCACCTGTAGTAAGATGAGGCCCTGAAACATAAACTCTTGTATCAAAGGCCTCTTGTATTAAAGACAGGGTCAAAAGGACAACATGATGGATAGATTTGCTTGAACCGACATGATCGAAGAGGGAGACAGCCCCCAATGAGTCAACACGTCAGTAGGGATGAGTAATCTGTCCTGTAACTGTATAAAAGTAGGTCCCGGAGTGTGCATCTTTGTCTGGCCTAGGGGGCAGTGGAAAGTCCCGCCACTGGCTGAGCCGGTCCATTGCCAGGGGGCACAAATTCGTAGTATGTCTTGTAGAGTCTACGGGAAACGATTCCTGTGCTTCGTTTGACAATAAACCTGGCTCGGGTTCCTTCGTACCTTACTAGAGTCTGTGGTCTTTGGGGGCTCTCTCGGGGTTTGCTGGGTCATCGATCTGCGCAGCACACAGAGGGAACACGCACGCAGCCGACCCTTAGCATCATCGAACCAAAGCAGAGCACCACGCCGGTAGCTACTGACGACAGCACCGTTTATGCCCAAACCCCAGAGGCACAAAACTTTGTCCCTCAGCAGCATGTTGGGGTCAGAGGACCGTGCCAGCCTCTCTGCACCCCCCTCCCCCATTGAGGGTTGAGGCCCTCACACCCCCACTGCCCATCCCCTCCCATCCCAGGGGGGTTAATCATTCACCGAGCAGGTGGCCAGGCCTCTGAGCACAGGAGCTACTTGGAGTGGCCCTGCCTGCTGGCTAAACAAGGGAGTGTGCAGAGCAAACAGGGAAGGGCTTTTTGGGGAAGAGTTCAGGGCGAGCTCAGGCCCTGCCCAGGCCTGGAACTTCCTCACCATCTGGGACATTGTTTTCCTGCTCTTCACACATGGGCTGTCCGGTCGCCCATCCCCGTCTACGTCAGTCTGGCTGCTGGGTAAGTGCTGGGTGAGGCATACGGGCTGGAGGAAAGGTGACACTACTGAGGCCAGTGATCCACTGGTCCAAGAGGGGGATGGGGGCCAGTGGGGCACAGGGGGAGCAGCCCCCTCGCTCCCCCTGCTGGGAAGGGGCGATGACAGGCCAGAGCAGGCCTGAAGGTGGGGATGGAGGCAGCCCATAAGTCAAGGACGCAGAAGCACCAAGGGGTCACCCTGTTTCCGGTCTTCAGACTAGAATGGGCCTTCTACCCATCCCACCTGGGGCACATGCCTGGAAGGGCAACAGCTGGCCAGCCCCAGAGGCACCAAGTGAGGCAGAGAGCGAGGGGGCGTGGTTGCAGCTCCATCCGAGGGAGCGGTGGAGGGAGGCGGCAGGATGGGGGGACTGCATGGAGCAGGGGTGCCATCAGCTGCCTTTGACCTCCGCATCCGAGCGGCCAAGGCAGCAGGCAGATCCGCCGTAGAGGGCAGAGCTCGGGAGCAGGGAGGTTGGAGGAGTGGCTGGGTCCTACCCCGCGTGGCCTCCCGTGAGCCCCAGCAGGAGGGTAGGCACCAGGGGAGGGGAAGGATGGATTGCTCACTCCTGCCCCCCATCGTTCCCCTCTGGGTGGTAGGCAGGGGCTGGCCTAGCTCCCCCCCCCCCCCCCAGCCCCTGACCCACCTCCCTGGAGCAGAGACCTGGCTTCGCAAGCGATTCTTTTCCCCCTGGCATCACCCGGTAAAGGTGGCACTGCCACAACTCAGACAGGTGCTGCCACCTGTTGCCAGACTGTAGCATTGCGCGCACACCTGGCGTGGTGACTTCTTCGCCTGGGCAAAGCAAGGCTGGAACCCTCAGGTAACTGGCAGCCGCACCCCCTGGTGCCCATGCCAGGGCACAGACCCCAGCAACAAGCTGCTACTGCTTCGGATTCATTTGCCCCGAGGCCGGGGAGTTACATTAGAGGCCTCGGGGCAGCTGGGAGATGCCAGGGAGGGCCCTGGAGCCGGAGTGTGTCTCTCACGAGACCAGGCCAGTGAGGAACATGTGGTTATCCCGGTCCTGAGCAGGCCTGTGGGAATTTCAGCCATGAGACCGGGCTGCAGCCCAGCCGGTCTTAGCTGAATGAGCTGCAAGCGGGGGCCTGGGGGCCTCCCTGGTGTGACCGACCCCGGGTGAGGTCCAAGGGGGCGGGGACCAAACCAGGGTTGCTTGCCAGGAGCCAGCGCCATGCGGTAGGAAATGCTCGTTTCCAGATGGCGCGAGGCCTGAGGGCCCGGCCGGAACGTGAGCCGCTCCGAGGGGCAGCTCGCGGCCCCGCCCCGCCGCAGTGAATTAGACACAGGGAGCAGACTAGTCGAGCCTGGTTTATTGATACAAATTGGATCGTGGATGGTTTTCCAACCTTTCCCTTGGGAAGCGGGGTCCCCCCACCCTCTCCAAGAGCGGGCAGGGGCTGGGGAGACCTTGCCTTCCCTCCGCGTGTGAGCGAAAGTGAATTGTCTCGTTCGGAGAGAGGGTGGATGAACTCAGAGGCAGCCACAGGCAGCGAGAGGACCAGGGTGAGGCCTCGCTAACCCTCTGCTCTCCTGATCTCACCCGCCTCCTGCGCACGGCGACGCTCCCACCCCCGCAGGGAAGGGCTAGCGAACAGCAAGGGCCAGAGGGGGCTCACGTACCCCCAAACGGCCAGGGAGTTCCAGGAAACAACATGGGCGCCTGGCACCGATGCCCCCAGCTGTGTCCTGAGGCCGGGCTGAGCAGGGCAAGGAGAGCATGCTGGGTAGCGACTTATGCAAATGAACTAAGCCACATCCCCTGCTCCAGTTTAGCACTGGCCCTGGGGAGGCGACAGGCCATGCTGCTCAGCTCCTGCCAGGTTTAGCAGTGGAGTGGGAGGAGCTAACCAGGCTCCAGGCCCCGCCCCCAGCTCCAGACCAACACCTGTCAGCAGCTGCAGGTACCGAAGGGCATTTCTCCACGTGCCCGGCTCTCGAAACGCCAGGGCTCCAGCTCCGCCCTCCCTTTGCCCAGGCACCGCAGACACGCAGGGGAGATCCCCGCGGGGGCCCAGCGTGACCTCCTGCCCAGCCTGCGGGCAGCACCCAGCAGCTTGCCCCTGCCACCTGGTCTCTCCGCTGGGCACAGCTCCCCCGGGGAGTCCAACTCTATGAAATGGGTAGGGAGACACCATTATTCTCATGGGGAGGCGGGTTGGTGCACAGAACCCGCTAGCGTGTGCTAGACGGGTCACACGGGCACAGGTTCAGCCCACGCCCACCCTTCCTCGAAGGGATCAAAGAGGATGCTCCCGCCGTCAGTTACCATGGAAATCAGCCAGTCCCTCTCCATCCTCCTAGCAGGAGACATCCCACACAGAGCCCCCTGGGCGGCTGGGGGGACAAGAGCGATAGGTGCCCCCTGCCCCCAAGTGCTGGTAGGGGCCAGGCCCCGCTGGGCATCCCCTGGAGAGAAGCTATGGCGCCTGGGTTACTAGTCAATAGGGTGACCAGATGTCCTGATTTTATAGGGCCAGTGCCAATATTTGGGGCTTTGCCTTATAGAGGTGTCTATTACCCCTCACCCCCCATCCTGGTTTTTCCCCACTTGATGTCTGGTCACCCGACTAGTTGAGTCAATGGGACATACGGGGGACAGGGGGAGGGGGTGTTGCAGGCAGTCATCCGGCGCCTGCTCAGAAATCCAACTCCTCTGAGTCGGTGCCGCCGGCCGCTGGCGCCTCCTCCTGCCGCTGCCCCCACACAAAGCGGTAGTTGTCCTCCAGCTCCTGCTGCCGCCTCCGCTCCTTGTGAGCTTCCTCCGTGCCCTGGATCTGGAGAGGCAGAGAGCAGGGGCCCATGGGGGGATTGGGTGGAGATCCCACACCAGCAGCTTGGGCGAGAGTCGGGGCAGGCCGACCTTCCCCACACCAGCAGGGAGCTCTGCTCCAGGCCCCAGTCGCCTCCCGCCCTAGCCCAGGGGAGGAGGGCACCGCCCCGTAAGGCTGGGCTCCAGGAAGAGAACCGCCGCTGCTGACAAGATCACCAGCAGGGAGGGTAAAGCTGGGATCATGGGCTGCTGGGGGACAGGAGTATCTGGGGTCAGGCTCCCTGGTCACACCAGCTGGAACCTGGAGCAGGGAGACTCAGCCCTTCGCCCCCAGGGTAGATCGGCCATGGTGTCTGGGGGTCGAGACCTTGGGGGCAGAGGGGACCTGTCTGGTCTGTATGGGGGCCCTAGCTCCTGCTCACCTCCCCCGATACAGCTGTGTAGCTGACTCATGCCCTCCTCCCCAGAGGTGGCTGCATGTCTGGGGCATCTAGCTGTTGTGAAGCAGGAAGGCTGTGTAGGTGAACAAACAGCAACGTCAGGACTCCTGGGTCCCATCCCCAGCTCTGCCACCCACTCACTGGATGCCCTGGGGAAAGTCACTTCCCTTCTGTGACTCAGTTTCCCCCCTGACCTGCCTTGCATGGGGATTAATCCATTAGTGGCTGCAGAATGCTTGGATGGAAGACGCAAGCCAAGGCCCCGCCCCCCCCCAAGCCACAAAGGCCCCGCCCCCAAGCCACAAAGACCCCGCCCCCTGTAGCATTAGACTTGCTTTCACCAGGATATTGAAGAAAATGTCTTTGAGGTTCTTGGTGTCCTCGTCCGACAGCCAGTGGGTATCGTCCTCATCCCCGAAGCCCCCCGTCGTCACGATTTTGATCTCGATTTTACCTGTCGATCAAAGCGCCGTGAGCGTTAGCCCAGGTGTAGGCTCAAAGTTCGAATCAACACCTCCAGCGCTCAGGGGTGTGAAATCCCCACCCCCCTGAGCGCCGCAGCTATGCCAGCCTAGCCCCCAGTGTAGAGACGGCGGGGCCAATGGGACAATGCCACCGTGTAAAGAGGGGATGGGAAACCCCCACAGTGGTGCTGCTGCAGCGCCCGGAGCGTAGATGGGCCCCTAGCGGGTCGCCGGCGCAGGGAGAGCAGCCGAGGCCTTGGCAAAGGGCAGACCCAGGCGGCACTTGTCGGAAAACCTGGCCTGGCAGGGAATGAGGGGGCCGCCCCACGCTGGGAAGGGGCACGCTCGGCTTGGCTCACCCCCCAGCACGTTCCCAGCTGCGTCCGAGCGAGGCCGCAGAGCGGGGCACTCTGGGGAACTAACCCACTGGAGGGTGGGCGTGGGCAACGGCCCCGCTGAGCTCACACTCACACACAAGGGGCGTGGACAACGGCCCCTCCTGTCTGCCGCACCCCCAGCCCCTGACTCTGGGGTTCCCCACAAGAGCTGAGAGTGGGGCACAGCCCTGGCCGGGACGATGGAGAAAGCCTCGATTTAGGCATTGCCAGCAGAGGCGAGCGTTGGGTATCGGCAGAGCCCGGAAGGGAAAACCCTGCAGGTCTAGACTCTGGCGATCCGGCAGCAGCTGGGCTGGGGGACATCAGCCCTGAGCCCTGCCCTGGAGGCAAAGCGCCCCCGTGTCCTAGACAGAGCTGCGGAGTCCATGGCCCGGTGCCCATGGTAGGATCCTACGTGACACAGCGTGGTGGCTTTAGAGCTGGGAGTCTTGTGACATCCGGTCCCCCTTTCGGATCCCACCCTCCTGGGTCAGCAACTCACTTCCCATTGGGCCAGTTGCCTCTCGGCACCCCCCAGCGTTAACGAGGGGACACCTACCAAGCAGCTCCCACCCCACCAGAAAAGCCTTAAGAACCCAAGATTAGGGACAGTGGTGAAAGCACAACAGCAAACTAGCAAGGCGAAGGGAAGCTAGGAATAGTGAGAGGCCAGCATGGATCCTTCAGGAGATCTGAAAACGGAAAAGGACTCCACGAGAAGTGGAAACATGGAAATGGCTAAGGAACAGCCCCAGCAAGGTCAGAAAGGCCAAGGCACAAAATGAGTTACGCCTGGCAAGGGACATCCAACATCATAAGAGATTCTGTACATACATTAGGAGCAAGAAACAGATGAAGGCAAGTGTAGGACCTCTACTTAGTGGGGAAGGAGAACTCATAACAGATGACAAAGAAAGCCCAGGTGGCCAATGCCTCTTTTGCTTCAGTCTTCACATCAGCAGTTAACTGTGACCAGATACTTGGCACAGTCAATATTACCAGGGAAAGGAGAGGTTAAAAGACTAGTTAGATAGGTTAGATGTGGTCAAGTTGGCAGGGCCTGATGAAATTCACGAGGGTACGGAAGGACCTGGCTAAAGCAATCTCAGAACGGAGATTGGCATTATCTTTGAGAACTGGCAGCCAGGCGAGGTCTCAGACCACTGGAGAAGGGCAAACATAAGTGAAACTAAAGGACACTCAGCTTGACGTCAATACCTGGTAAGATACTGGAAGCAAATCATTAAACAATCAGTTTATAAGAACCGAGAGGACAAAGGGTTATAAGGAATGGCCAACATGGATTGTCAAAAACAAGACATACCAAACCAACCGAATTTCCTTATTTGACGGGGCTGCTGGCCCAGTGGATGAGGAGAAGAAGTAGATGTGATAGATCTTGATTTTAATACGGTTTTGCCAGCAGCTGGGAATGGGCGACAGGGGATGGATCACTTGATGATTCCCTGTTCTGTTCATTCCCTCTGGGGCACTTGGCTTTGGTCGCTGTCGGCAGACAGGATACTGGGCTAGATGGACCTTTGGTCAGACCAAGTAGCGCCATTCTGACAGTCCCAGAAGACAGTCTCATAAGCAAACTAGGGAAATCTGGTCTAGAGGAAATTACTAGAAAGTGGATTTGTAACGGGTAGAAAGACTGTACACAAAGTCGTCTTCAATGGTTCACTAAGTGGGCAGGCAGATCTAGCAGGGTCCTGAGGGGTCAGTACTATTCAATATTTTCACGAATGACTTGTCTGGAGAGCATGCTTATAAAATGCGCGGATGTCACCACGCTGGGAGGGGGTGCTAGCACTTCGGAGGGCAGAATTCAAATACAAAACGACGCTGACCAATTGAAGGACTGGTCGGAATCCAACAAGCTGAAATTCAGCACGGACACGTGCAAAGAACGTCACTCAGGAAGGGGGGGATAAAAAAAATCAAATGCACAGCTACCAAATGGGGACTAAGTGGCTAGGCCAGGGGTGGCCAACCTGTGGCTCCGGAGCCACATGCGGCTCCTCAGAGGTTAATATGCGGCTCCTAGTATAGGCACCGACGCCGGCACCAACTTTCCAATGTGCCGGGGGGAGCTCACTGCTTAACCCCTGGCTCTGCCACAGGCCCTGCCCCCTCCCCTGAGCCTGCCGTGCCCTCGCTCCTCCCCGCTCCCCCCCAGAGCCTCCTGCACGCCACGAACCAGCTGATCGGGAGGTGCGGGGAGGGGCAGGTGCTGATCAGCAGGGCTGGCGGAGGGCACTGGGAGCGGCGGGGGGGAGCTGATGGGGGGCTGCTGATGTATTACTGTGGCTCTTTGGCAAGGTACATTGGTAAATTCTGGCTCCTTCTCAGGCTCAGGTTGGCCACCCCTGGGCTAGGCGGTCGCCCTGCTGAAAAGGATCTGGGGTTTATAGCGGATCACAAGCCCAACACAAGTCAATAATGAGATGTAGCTGTAGCTGTAAAAAAGGATAATATTCCGGGGTGTATTAACAGGAGCATCGTATGTAATGCACCCGGGGGGGGGGGGGGGGGGGGTTGTCCCGCTCTATGCGGCACTGGTGAGGCCTCAGTTGGAGCACTGCACCCACTTCAGGGTGTCACACTTTAGGGGGCACAAATTGGAGAGCGTCCAGAGGAGAGCAACAAAAACGATAAAAGGTTTCGAAAACCTGACCTGTGAGAACAGGTTTCAAAACTGGGCACGTTTAGTCTTGAATTCAGAACGGCTGAGAGAGGACCAGACGACAGCCCTTAGCGTATCTGAGGACTTATCGAGAGGACCCATCGCGCCTTCTCCAAATCCACGGAAGGTGGGACAAGAGGCAACGGGTTTGATCTGCACCGAGGGAGATTTCGGTCAGATGTCGAACTCTAAGGGGAGATCGGCTCTGGGACAGGTTCCCAAGGGAGGCTGTGGAATCCCATCCTTGGAGGGTTTTAAGACCAGGTTGGACAAAGTCCTGGCTGGGATGGTCACGGGTTTACTTGGTCCTGCCTCACTGCCAGGGGCTGGACTCTAGATGGCCTCTCGAGGGCCCTACAATTACCAGAAGAGCCCCTCACCCCCCTGGATTTATTCAGATTCCCCCAGTAACTCCAGTCCCACTGCTCCTGCCCTTCTAGGGGCCCCAGCTCCGATCCCCAGCCTCCCCTCTGGCCAGCATTACCTTCCGCTTTCAGGCCCTCTCTCTCCAGCAGGTCCTTAACCACATTCTCAATGTGTCGCAGCTGCGGGTTCTCGCTGCCCATCTCTCTCACCCTCAGCTCCTTCTGCAGGGGGCTGCCTGGCTTTATCCTAGTGACCCTGACCTTCACCCGCCCGTCCGAGTCGGCCTCTGAAACAGAAGGTTACAGAGAGGGGCTTCAGTGCCCAGGGGTGGCACCGCGGGGGGCAGGCGGCTCTGTGCGCTTCGGGCGCTATGGACAAAGCTGTCCCCATTCATGGATGTCTAAGTGCAGAGGCCAGGCCGCTGAGGGCAAACGCTGACAGTTACGGCCCCACTTTGCCAAGCCGCCTGGGTTCCCACCCCTTTGGGCATCCCCCTCCGGGATTACGCAGCCCCAAGTGGCCATCAGAAAGTGCTTCCCCAGGCCGGTGGTGCCCCGCCCCCCCCAGGCACCGTGTTCGGGGTGGCGCTGCGAGAGAAGCAGCAATCCCAACCCCTCTGCTCCAAGCATCGTACAGGGTTCAGCCCCACTGCTGCCCCAGCCCGGACACCATCCCCAACTCTCCCGTGGGAGATCTACGAGGGGCAACAACCTGCTACACAGGGGGAGTGATCCCCAAGCTCAGCTCCGGAGGCTGGGGGGGGGGGGGGAGGGAGCTCTGAGCAGCCCTGAGGCGAGGAGTTCCCCAGATGGGGCCAGGCCAGGGCCAGATTTCCAGACACTACACCTTTAAGTGCATGCCATCGCGCCCCCTTGAAGATGACATGGGCAGAGCAGCCCAGGGGTGGATCTAAGCAGCCCGGGGAACCGGAGCATACCAGCTGCTTGCTTATCCAAGTGGTTCGCGCTGCTCCTGGCTGAGTCTCCCTCGTCCTCCTCTTCCTCCTCCTCCTCCCCTTTCTCGGCCGCTTTGCCGTCATCCAGCTTGTCCATCAGCTTGTTGAGGGTGGAGGCCAGCGACTTGGAGGCGTGGTTCCGATCAAATTCGCCCTTCAGGCCCTCTGTCTCCAGCTCATCCTCCACCTGGGGGGTAGGAGCCGTTACCTCCCGAAGAGCAGGTCGGGCCACAGAGCAGCGATCTGACCCCGCCGATGCCAGCCCAAGCCCTTGCAGCCTTCTCCCAACAGCGAGGGCACCCTGCCCTCTGTTCTGGGGCACAGCGGCTAGGGAGTACCATACCGCTGTGGCTCTGTCGCCCCCTAGTGGCTAGATGCAATACTGCCTCCAAACCTGATCCCAAGCAGTTAAAGGCAGAGGTTCGGGGATCAGTCCCCAGTGACCCCACCAGTGTCATGGTTACAAGTAACGATGCCAAAGGAAGGGGCCGGGAGAGGCCACTGGGAGCAGAAATATCCACGTGCCCGCGGGGCATGAACGCTTCCCGATGCCCTCAGGATGGGCAGCCGGCCCCTGGGTCCCTCTGCACTGCGGGGAAGGGGCGCTGCCCACGCCCCAGCAGCCATCCCGGATCTGCGCCCGTCGGGATCCGGCCGCGCCCCAGGGAGGGCAGAGAGGAGACGGGGCTGGCAAGAGGGGACACCCTGGCGCCAGACACGGGATGGGGGGTGGGCAGGGGCCTCTCCCTCAGCCTCACCTCGTCAATGATGTTGTCGAACTGCTTCTCCATTTCCGTTTTCACCTCCTCCTTCAGCCTGGCCCGCTCCGAGCTGGGCAGCAGGATGTCCTCCAGCTCCTCCTCAAACTTCCCCAGCAGGGCGGCGTCGTCCTCATCGTCCTCCTCCTCCGGGCGCTCGCTCCCGGCGACCGGAGCCTCCTCGGGCCTCGGGGCCTCCTGGCTCTTCTCCGACTCGCTCGCCTTCTCTTTCCCCTGGGGGGAAACGGGATTTTTAGACACTCCCCA
The DNA here is from genome assembly GCF_028017835.1 of Emys orbicularis. Classification (NCBI taxonomy): domain Eukaryota; kingdom Metazoa; phylum Chordata; order Testudines; family Emydidae; genus Emys; species Emys orbicularis. The sequence goes on from NC_088701.1 coordinate 21,376,474, forward strand.
CCCAACGGCCACATGGGGTCAGACCAAAGGTCCCTCTAGCCCTGTATCCTGTCTTCCAACAGCGGCCAACGCCAGGTGCTTCAGAGGGAACGAACATGAATCTATCTCAGAGCTGGCCTATGTAGTCAGGGAGGGTTGGCATCCCAGAGGGGGAAACTGAGGCACAGAGCAAGGCCTGGACCAGCTCACATTAACAGAGGGAATCAAACTCAGCGCTAGATCAGGCCCGCCCCTGAGCCAGGAATCCAGCTGTAATCATTAGCCAGGATCAATAGATCACCTCCCATGGAGGAGGAGTGCTGTGGGCTAAGAGCACAGCTGGAGAACGCCACGCCAGGCCCCCGCGTACCTTCTTGGTGTTTTCCTTCAGCGCCTCGATAAACTGGACTAAATCCCCCGGGCTCCGGATCACTTTGAAGTGGATTTTTTGCTGGAAATCTGAAAGATGCCAGAGAAACAAGAACATCTGAGGCTCTGTGCTGGAAAGAACCGTTCCCCTCCCAGCACAGGCAGATCCTGCCCCTTGCCGAGGCAGTTCTGAAGGAGAACCAGGCAGAGGACCCTCGGGATTCCCAAGGGGGCAGAGACTTTAACCCCCAACGTCCCAGAGCGCCAGGCACTGTCTGCCAGCGAAGGTTCGTCCGATCACTCGGAGAGCCGACGCCCTGGCTCCAGCCTCCCGGCAGACGTCCCCCTGTGTTTTATCAGGGCCATAAAACGGACCAGTGGCTTCATGGCCATTGGTTTGAGCACCACATCCGAGATCAGGATTGCAAATCACGGTAACGCTCACTAGATGATCTTTGGCTTGTTATTGCCAAATATACAGCCCGACACCGGATGGGCCCCCCCCCAGGACACCCCACAACCCGCCCTGTGTAGTGATGGCCCAGAGAGGTTTGCCCCAGGATTCTATTAGACACTCACCAGCCAAGTGATCATCTGCCGGCTTCACAACCGCCTCGTCCTCCTGCAGCGGGGACGACACCGGGAGTTTAGAGGGACACGGGGGACTCCAGACCCAGGGGCAGGGGGAGAAATTACTCAGCCATAACTGCCCCAGCTACAGCACCGGGGAGCCAGGCTCCTGATTTGCCAACCGCAAAGCCACCGCTGTTTAGCCTTGTCCTATCCAGAGAGACGCCAGGCCACGCAACAGGGCAAACTGCTCCCCAGCCGCTGGACTCGGCAGCAGCCCCCCCTGGGGTCCCGCGGGAGAAGGTCTGGCTGGGACAGAAGGGAGACAATCAACGTGCTGCTCACGCGGTGGCAGACCGGGATCACTACAGGAGTTGGCGGGGGCTCTGCGTCGGCGGAGTGAGGGGGAGCTGCTGCCCTTCCCCCAGCACTGAACCTTGACACAGTTACCACTGACCCCATGCCCCACCCCAGGGTGAGACCAGGAGGCGGCGGTGCCTGGCATGGCTGCGCCAGCTTCCTGGCTCAGACCACAGCGAGCCGGAAGAGAGACCGTGCGTTGGGGGGGGGGGGCCCCGCCGGACAGAGCCGTTACCTTGGTGTGGTCCGGCAGCCCGCCCGCTCCGAGTACTCTATCCCCGAAGTCGGTGTCGTCCCCTGGGCCAGGTCTGGGGGTTTCCCTGGGAGCGGCTGGCACAAAGCAAGGAGAAAACATCACCCACACCGCTGAAGTCCTGGGAAGTGCTCGGGGCTCCGGGGCAGCCTCAGGCCCCTGAGTAAGCTTCACGCGTGCCCGATCCCACCAGCCTACTCCAGTCCCAGGCAGCCGGGCGCCCTCCATCTGCCGGCAGCCAGGCTCGACGGGAGCAGGATCTCGCCCCGGCCCGCCCGGCTGTTTCGCTCACCCACAGTGCCCACGACGCCTCGTCAATACTCCTGAAGGCGGAGGGGAAGGCTCGAGCCCCGTGGCCCCACCCAGGCCCAGCGAGCTGCCTGCGCTCAGCAGCGCTGGGGCACTACCAGATCCTCCTGCGCCTCCCTGACGTCCATGGGGATGTGAGGGGGCCCCCGCCGGGCGCACGGCCCATCGCACCAGGAGATCCCAGCAGAGAGCCCCGAGCCTGGGCAGAGGACGGGGCTGCCCACAGGGGATCACGAGCACCCAGAGCTCAGCGCGAAGAAGCTGCCATACCGTCTGCTTCCTGCTCCTCGTGGAGGGGGTGGGCTGGATCCACACCTTCCGGGCGCTGGGTGGCAGGGTTGGGATCTCGCTCATTCCACAGCCTCGTGTCCAGGGTCTTCAGCTCCTCGGAGATCTCTTCCACCTTGCGCTTGGTGTCGACTGCATTGGCCAGCGTAGATGGCATTTCAGTCACCACAGAGGCCCTGCCCACCCCGGGGAAGGAGGGGGCAGGGCAGCCCGAGAACCCGCCCACCCCAGGGGCGAGGAGCAGCCCGAGAACCCACCCACCCTGGGGGGGGGGGGGGGAAGAGATTGGGGGCAGCCTGAGAACCCGCCCACCCCAGGGGAAGAGGCGGGGCAGCCTGAGAACCCGCCTACCCCAGGGGGAAGAGGGGGCGGGGCAGCCCGAGAACCCGCCCACCCTGGGGGGGAGGAGAGGGTGGGGCAGCCTGAGAACCCGCCCTACAGATGGTTGGGATCTGCTGGGCTGGGACAAGCCCTGCCACAAGCTGCTGTGGCAGGCCCTGGGAGGGGCTCAGATTTAGACCCGAGTCCCTCAGCCGCCCCCCATCCCCGTCCCAGATACTCACACACTTGGGCTTGGACGTAGTCCACGTACTGGTCCGGGCTCAGGGCTGGGTGGCAGCGGATGGCCTGGGGGGTGGCCGTGGAGGGCGGTCGCAGGAAGGGGTGGTGGCAGATGCGGGTGGTGTGGATGGTCAGGACGTAGGAGCAGGACTGCGGCTCGTCCACCCGGGCAATGTAATCCCCAGAGCCCTCTTCGCACAGGAACTGCCGCCGGGGGGAACAGGGTTAAGGTGCCCTGGGGCTCACGGAGAGTCCCGCGGGGCCTGCCGGGCACCCTGCCACGCCCGAGGGGCTCGTCCGCCTCCACCCCTTCCCCACCCCCCCATGGAAGCCTCCCCTAGTCACTGCTGGCATTTTAAACAGCAGATAACCCAGGCCAAAGAGAGGCTGCCCTGGCCCCCTCTGTCTTCAGGGAGTCTCCCCTGCTCACCCCAACTCCAGAGAACTGACACACACACACACACACACACACACGACTTACCCTGACTTCAGCTTCCCTGGGCTGCCCGCTCAGGTCGCACTTAGAGCCGTTGCCGTACGTCTGGCTGTGGTAGCGTTTGAGCCTGTGTTGTTTCGAAGCCTAGGAAGGTGAATTTTGGATGAGGGCATTAAAGCTCCCAACTTCACTGTCCACGCTGAGCTGGGGCTGTCTCCGGGGATCGCAAAGCCCCCACACACCAAGCCACTCGGCCTCCTGGGAGATTGTCGTCCCATTATACAGATGGGGAAACCGAGGCAGCGAAAGTTACTTCCCGCATCACACAGCGAGTCAGTCCCCTGCTCTGCCCAGCAGGGCCCACTGTCAGGAGGGGAGAGCTTGCGGGGACTTAGGGGTGAACTGCTTACCCTGTTTGCTGAGCCAGTGCTAGCCAGACCCCCAGCCAAGCCCACCTCCCTTCTCCCCAACCTAGAGCACCAGGGGTTCACACTTCAGCACGACACAGGAGGTCCAAAAAGCACCAACCTTTGCTGTCTCGTTGTCCCAGTCAAACGCCGACTGATAATATCCGAGGTACAAGATGTCTCCTTTAATCTCCGACTCTGGGAAACAAACAGCGACACAGAGCGACCCACGTTAGAGCGCGCTGAACCCCTGGGGGGCCCCGGCGTGCAGAGAGAGACACACCCCCCCCCCCCCCCAGGAAGGGTGGCCAGTGGTTCCAGCACTCGCCTGGGACTCGGGACACTGCTCTGTCCCAGACTTCCTGCGGGACCATAGGGACGACAGTGTCACCCACCGGAGACAGGGTATCAGGAGCCATGTAAATACTTCACCCTGACGCGGTATCCTGGCCCAGATCAGGTTCGGGGAAAGGGCTGGATGCTGGCCCAGTCTTTGGGGGTAAAACCCCCTTTGCTACGGGCACCTCCCCGAGATCAAACACCGAGCGTCCCGCGCAGAGACGCTCGGCAGCTGTGCTGGGTGTGTCAGTTTCCACCCAGAGGAGAACTAAGGGGGCCACCCCTCGTGCAGCTCGCGGAGGGGGTCGGCGGTGCAGTGAGCCCACAACGGTGACAGGGATCCCCAGAGGGAGATTGGATACAGGATGCCACGGGGGTGGGAGGGGATCTAATGAAAGTGATCACAGCAGAGTAGCCACGGCCCCTTTGCCCTTTACATGCCGCCATCGGCCTGGGCACAGCTGGGGCTGACGCACCAGGTTCTTTCATATCCCGAGCGTTGAAACTGGGCGGCTTTCCCAGCTCCCAGCCAAACTCACTGAGCGAGCCCAGGTCAGTCACCCTCCGAGTTGAGTGGCTGGACACGTCCTCGGGCCTGTATAATCCGCCCACACGCGCCCCTCCCGCCGGGCCCAGCAAACAGCCAGTGGACATGGCAAGGCGAGGCTTACCTTCAACGTGGTACTGCTGGATGTGTTTCCCGTAGCAGAACTCGTACGTCCACCAGTCCTTGGTCTGGGAACAAGGCAGCAGCAATTAAGTTCAACAAAGGCCAAGACCAACCCCGCCCCCCAAAACCTTCACCCGCCCCCCAAACCTGCCATCGGCCACATCCCCAGCCGTGGAGCCCGGAGATCGCCCCAGCACTAGCTGGAGCGAACCTGTCCTCCGGTCCAGGCCTCGCTTCAGGCCGCGCCCACGAGGGACGGCAAAGCCAGCGGTGGCTCTGTCCGGCGAGCGCTTAAAGCTACATCCTGGAGATACAAACCCCGCCCGGGATCTCCCGACTGTTTGCGTTCTGAGGGAAGCTCTCACACCAACAGCCAGGCCCCCGGGGGAGAGCGGACGCTGGCCGTGGCTGGGCCAGTCGTGTTGCCTGCCTCAGTGTGAGGACATGTTACCGGCTTGCTGGGACCAGGTGCTCTGGACTGACAGCTCAGCAGGGAAGTGGGGAGACAGCTGTGGCACCCCCACAGAGGAACCCCTGAACTTGTGGGGAGGGATAGCTCAGCGGTTTGAGCATTGGCCTGCTAAACCCAGGATTGCGAGTTCAATCCTCGAGGGGGCCATTTAGGGATCTGGGGCAAAAATCTGTCAAGGACGGTACTTGGTCCTGCTGTGAAGGCAGGGGACTGGACTTGATGACCTTTCAAGGTCCCTTCCAGTTCTACACGTCCATGATTCTTCTATGAACATCAACCCCTCAGGACAGGGGTCAAGAAGGTGGAAGCAATTCCCTAAGCCTCATTAACGGCTGCCGTTTCTGAGAACTGCGATGGAGGGGGGCTGGGAAAGGGTGGGCAGCGAGCCATTGACCCACCTGTGGGCACCACAACCCCTCGGCCCCCTGCATCCTTCAGTTCTGCTCCCGTCCCCCAGTGCGCCCAGTGGCAGGCTCACCTTTACGAGGCAGGGGGCAGCCTCCATCGGCCTCAGCAGATCTGAGATCCCCAGCCCGTGGTAACTCTGGGGCTGCTCCTCGGCGTCCTGGTGGATCCTCACGGCGGCGGAGGGCAGGCGGCACTCGTACTTCTGCTTGTACTTGGACGAGACGATCACCACGTCCTCTGGCTTGTTCTAGGAAAGCGCAGGCGGCGAAATCAGCGAAGGAGAACAGGGCCCGCGCGAACGGCAGTTCACCACGCAGGCGCTGCTGGCCCGGAGACCAAGTGCTACGGAGGGCAGGACGCCTGCAGCGGGCGATCCAGGGCTGCTAATCTTGGCGGAGGTCCCATGGAGCAAAAAGGTACCACCCTGGGAGCAGGATGTTCTGCCTTTCTCTGGTTCCTGCCATACCAGGATTTCATTAACCCTCCCGCAGCGTGGGGAACACGACCCCCATTTTGCAGAGGGGGGAATTAAGGCACAAAGAGGTGACCCGACAAAGGTCTCCGAGTCAGTGGCAGGACTGGCTGCTCTGAAATCGAAAGCGGAGCGGCCGCGAGGGAGTCGGCACCAATTTCGCTACCCTGCTTTGACGAGGCCGCATTCGTTAAACCAGTGCAACTCTAGACCTGAGAAGGTCAGTTCTGGGAGTCAGTGCTGCCTAGTGGGTAGAGCACCGAACTGGGACTCAAAAGACCCAGGTTCTCGTCCCTGCTCTGCCAGCCACCTGCTGGGCGACCTTGGGCACGTCACGTCCCCGCTCCGTGCCTCAGTTTCCCCATCTGTAAAACCGGGCTAGTGACACTGACCTTTGTAAGCCGTTTTGAGGTCAGCCGCTGAACGGCGCTAGGTAAGAGGTGGGTATTATTTCCGGCAGGACCCTCATAAATACAGACCCAGATTCTTTTGAAACCCGGCCCCATTCCAGTTCAGGGGGAAGCATGGGACCACCGGTGCCAATGCGCCCATTCAGAAGATGCCCTGCTTGTAGCCACGGCTCTCACCTGGCTATCCCCGCAGGACACCCCAGATCTGTCTGGTGCTGTGGGGTTTAGGCTGTAGCGTAGCTCACGGGTGGATTTGTAACTTGCCCACTGCCCCCGTGCAAAGGGGCTGTCCTTGATCAGAACAGGAAAGAGTCCGGCAGGCAGCGGGGACGAGAGGGGGCTCAGAACAGCGTGCAAACAGCGGAAGTTAATGTGAAAACGTGCAGTGCCCGGGTGGCGCTGGCAGGAGCATCACGCCCCAGGAGCAGCTGACACCAGGGGGTTAATTTAGCGCCTGTTTCAAGTTTCCTTGGCAGCTTTGCCATGTAAATGCAGCTCCCCCCACTTCCCCTTTAGGGAGCTCCTGGACACAGGAGGCGGGAAGTCGGGGAGACCCTTAAACCCAAACGAGAGGCACCTCCGTTAGCCTCAGGCTTGGCCGTCTCAGGAGCAGGGGTTTTCTTCAGACTTTGGGGCGGTTTAAGCGCGGGAGGCTTTTTGGGTTATTCTGACTCTGCCCTCTCCCCCGCGCCAGCCGCCTGTTTGAACCCTTCTCGACCCGGAGCTGCTGCTCTGCCGGGTCACTGGCAGCGGAGCGGGCCTGGAAACGAGGCCTTCAAAATGAAAGAGGGTTTTTTCGACAATCGGACGTCAGGGGAGCAGCTCCACGCAGTCCCGTGCCCAGGGAGCAGGCTGCGCTCACGAGCGTCAAAGGTAACGAACCCAAACGGGCTGCCTGGCACCTAGAGGAAACTGACCCCCCTTGGGGATCAGCCAGAGGGGACGGGGGGGTCATTTGAGAGCAACAGCCCCTCTAACCCCAAAGCTCCTGACCTCAGAACACCCCCACAAGCCTTGCTAAGGCCCCCTTTGCTCAGGGGTCAGCTCCCAGAGTAAGGGATCTGGACCAGAAACCCCACCACCACCCTCCCGCACCGTGTCTCAGGGCTGGCTAACTTGGGCAGCCTCTGAAGCGCTTCAAACCCCCCCACCCTCACCCCCCTGCACAAGGGCGGGGAAGCTCGGTGGAAGACCCCAATGCCGACCCCTCAGCCAATACATCAGTCCGAATGGCGGTGCACTAGGACCCTAGACGCCACGGTGCCCGGCAGCCCAAAGATCCGCTTCTGCTTTTAGTAAAGAGAAGTTTGGTTTCCATGCAACCGCGGAAGCGTAGGAGAGACAGCTCAGCCTCAGAGAGAGAGAGAGAGAGAGAGAGAACCAAATCAAGCCACGGGAAGGGCATGAGGTAAACAAGAGTAACGAGGAAGCGCTAGTACATGACAGGCAGGCGTCCAGGAATACACTCCCAGTTCGTCTGGCCAATTATCCAGCCTGCCATGGAATTACCAACCCCACATCAGCCATCACACCCCCGTCCCCCACCTTTCATCTGACTGCTGCTCCCATGTTTCAGGGCAGGAGCTGCGCCACCTCCGGATGCGTTTTCCTCTCGCGAGCACCGCCCCAAGCGAAAGAAATCTTCAGGCACCAAAACGCACAGGCTTTATTATTTATATGCCGGTAGCTGACCTCAGCCAAGATTGCAGTCCCGTTGTGCAACACGAGGCAAACCACAGTCTCGGGGGGAGAGGTAGATACGCTGGAGGGCAGGGATAGAGTCCAGAGGGACCTGGACAAATTGAAGGATTGGGCCAAAAGAAATCTGATGAGATTCAACAAGGACAAGTGCAGAGTCCTGCACTTAGGAAGGAAGAATCCCAGGCACTGCTACAGGCTGGGGACCGACTGGCTAAGCTGCAGTTCTGCAGAAAAGGACCTGGGGATTACAGTGGACGAGAAGCTGGATATGAGTCAGCAGTGGGCCCTTGTTGCCAAGAAGGCCAACGGCATATTGGGCTGCATTAGTAGAAGCATTGCCAGCAGTTTGAGGGAAGTGATTATTCCCCTCTATTCGGCACTGGTGAGGCCACACCTGGAGTATCGTGTCCAGTTTTGGGCCCCCCACTACAGAAGGGATGTGGACAAATTGGAGAGTCCAGCGGAGGGCAACAAAAATGATTAGGGGGCTGGAGCACATGGCTTACGAGGAGAAGCTGAGGGCACTGGGGTTATTTAGTCTGCCGAATCGAAGAGCGAGGGGTGATTTGATAGCAACCTTCAACTACCTGAAGGAGGGTTCCAAAGAGGATGGAGCTCGGCTGTTCTCAGTGGTGGCAGATGACAGAACAAGCAGCAATGGTCTCAAGTTGCAGTGGGGGAGGTCTAGGTTGGATATTAGGAAACACTATTTCCCTAGGAGGGTGGTGAAGCACTGGAATGGGTTACCTAGGGAGGTGGTGGAATCTCCATCCTTAGAGGTTTTTAAGGTCAGGCTTGACAAAGCCCTGGCTGGGATGATTTAGTTGGGGTTGGTCCTGCTTTGAGCAGGGCTTGGACTAGATGACCTCCTGAGGTCTCTTCCAACCCTAATCTTCTATGATTCTACCCTGAGGAGATAAAGAGCGAGAGAACCGGAGGACCGGGGAACAAAGCACAAAGGAACGAAGGCCCTGCCCTACAGACAGATTTCATTCTGGCATAACTACTTTGGTTACAAGTAGCGATTTCTTCTTTACCAAAATAGTTTTACCCAGGGTCACAGAACTCGTCTTCGAATTTAGGCCAAAGCAAAGCAGCAACGCGCAGACGAGCTGGTTATAGTATTTACAAAGCAAGAGGTACCCAAAACAACATGCAGGGTGACCCATTAAGATTCCTTTCCTGCACTTTAGTAGCTGAGGGGAAGCTTTTAGGATGCAAACACAAGCCAATTTTCCAAACAGATGCTTTTAGCCCAAGTCTCCCTCTGGGCCAGTGCCGTGAATGAAGAATCAGGTGGCGTTTTGCTGTCAGAAAGCGACAGTGCTTCTAGGGTATTTCCAGCTGTCTTTGCCCTTCCCCCCCACCCTTCCAGAGTCGTCGCTGATCCCAAGAGGCAGGGAACCAGAAAGCAGAGCCAGGTGCACGCGGCCGCGCCAGAATTAGCCATTTCAAAGCACAGGGGAGATCAATAGCGTTAAACCACATCTCGTAAGTCGGCCGGTTCCGCCCAGGCTCCCCTCTGTCACATGCAAAAGGGAGGCACCAGATGGTGGAAGTCCCAAGTGCAGCCGTTCGACCTCTGCCAGAGAAGTAAACACAGGCGCCAGGGGCAGTGTCCTGCCAGTGCAGAGAGCGTCCAGGATCCTGCTGAGTCTGCACAGGGCAAGGGCGAGGGGGTGCCACAGCCTGCGCCACGATGGGGTCGATAGTTGGGAACAGAATAAAGGGGCTTTGTTTTCTAGGGTCTGATGTGGCCCCAGGATGGGGGGGGGGGATGGGATGGCTGATGGGGAGTTCCACATGGGCCTGGCCCCTTTACCTGCACTTCACATTGCTTGCTAACCAGGCCCTCACCTGCCCCACCTCCCCTAAAACCCCTGCTCCCCCCACTCAGCCCCATCACCTCCCACTCCCCTGGGATGTCTCTGCCCCTTGGCCCCTGCTCTCCAGCCCTCTTTTCTTCCTGCCTGCCCCACTCCTCCTGCCTGCCCCACTCCTCCTGCACATGTATACCCCTCACCCGCCCTCAACGCCTCACCCCCCTTCACCCACCTACCCCACCACAGCTCCCCTCAAACCCCAGTCTTACCCCTACCTAACACCCCTGGCATTCCCCCACTCACTGCCACCTCCTATGCCATGTCTCCCCCCTCCACTCTCCCTCGCCCCCAACGGCTCATTCCCTGACCCAACCCTCACATAAAGGCTGGTCCTGCCCCCACCTGGCCCCCCAACTCCTTGGGTCCACTTGGCCCCCCACATTCCCCAGCTAGCTTGCACCCTGGCCCAGGCCCTCCCCCCATGCCTATTTGGCCCCCCTTAGCCCCCACACACCCAGCCTCTCTAGTCCCCCGACCACCTATCCAGTGGGGCCCCATCGCCCCTGGCCTGACCCAGCCCAGACACTCTCAGCCCCCACTCTGGCACCCCAGCCCATAGGTGCTGGAGCTAGGGGGGTTGGGGGGGGCTGCTGCACCCCTTGGCTTGAAGTGGATTCCATCATGTCCAGGGTTTACAGTTTAGTTCAATGGCGCTCAGCACCCCCACTATACCAGCGCCCCTGCCCTGCCCCCTCTTACCTCCCCCTCCCTCACCGCACCTACGCGTACCTGTCCGTCCCCCCAGCCGCCCCCCAACATGAACCTGCCTGGGCCCCCTACACGCACCTGTCTGCCCCCCCCCCCCCGACACTCCCTCCACACCTCTTCCGTCCACCCCCCAGGCGTGGCCCACCCTGTCCGTCCCCCCCCGCCCTACCCCCCGCAACACGCACCTGCCCCCCCAGCCCAGCGCCCCCCAGCAGCCCCCCCGCACGCACCTGCCCCCCCAGCCCAGCGCCCCCCGACAGCCCCCCCCGCAACACGCACCTGCCCCCCCAGCCCAGCGCCCCCCAGCAGCCCCCCCCGCACGCACCTGCCCCCCCAGCCCAGCGCCCCCCGACAGCCCCCCCCGCACACACCTGCCCCCCCAGCCCAGCGCCCCCCAGCAGCCCCCCCCGCACACACCTGCCCCCCCAGCCCAGCGCCCCCCGACAGCCCCCCCCGCACGCACCTGCCCCCCCAGCCCAGCGCCCCCCAGCAGCCCCCCCCGCACACACCTGCCCCCCCAGCCCAGCGCCCCCCGACAGCCCCCCCCGCACGCACCTGCCCCCCCAGCCCAGCGCCCCCCGACAGCCCCCCCCGCACACACCTGCCCAGCGCCCCCCGACAGCCCCCCCCGCACCTGCCCCCCCAGCCCAGCGCCCCCCAGCAGCCCCCCCCGCACGCACCTGCCCCCCCAGCCCAGCGCCCCCCGACAGCCCCCCCCGCACGCACCTGCCCAGCGCCCCCCGACAGCCCCCCCCGCACCTGCCCCCCCAGCCCAGCGCCCCCCAGCAGCCCCCCCCGCACGCACCTGCCCCCCCAGCCCAGCGCCCCCCGACAGCCCCCCCCGCACGCACCTGCCCCCCCAGCCCAGCGCCCCCCGACAGCCCCCCCCGCACGCACCTGCCCAGCGCCCCCCGACAGCCCCCCCCGCACCTGCCCCCCCAGCCCAGCGCCCCCCAGCAGCCCCCCCCGCACGCACCTGCCCCCCCAGCCCAGCGCCCCCCGACAGCCCCCCCCGCACGCACCTGCCCCCCCAGCCCAGCGCCCCCCGACAGCCCCCCCCGCACGCACCTGCCCCCCCAGCCCAGCGCCCCCCAGCAGCCCCCCCCGCACACACCTGCCCCCCCAGCCCAGCGCCCCCCGACAGCCCCCCCCGCACGCACCTGCCCCCCCAGCCCAGCGCCCCCCGACAGCCCCCCCCGCACACACCTGCCCAGCGCCCCCCGACAGCCCCCCCCGCACCTGCCCCCCCAGCCCAGCGCCCCCCAGCAGCCCCCCCCGCACGCACCTGCCCCCCCAGCCCAGCGCCCCCCGACAGCCCCCCCCGCACGCACCTGCCCAGCGCCCCCCGACAGCCCCCCCCGCACCTGCCCCCCCAGCCCAGCGCCCCCCAGCAGCCCCCCCCGCACGCACCTGCCCCCCCAGCCCAGCGCCCCCCGACAGCCCCCCCCGCACGCACCTGCCCCCCCAGCCCAGCGCCCCCCGACAGCCCCCCCCGCACGCACCTGCCCAGCGCCCCCCGACAGCCCCCCCCGCACCTGCCCCCCCAGCCCAGCGCCCCCCAGCAGCCCCCCCCGCACGCACCTGCCCCCCCAGCCCAGCGCCCCCCGACAGCCCCCCCCGCACGCACCTGCCCCCCCAGCCCAGCGCCCCCCGACAGCCCCCCCCGCACGCACCTGCCCGGCCAGCACGGGCTCGGCGGCGATCTCGATCCCGTACTTGAGCTCGTTGAGCTCCTGCAGGTTCAGGCTCCCCGCGGCCCCAGGCAGCGGCCGCCCCGGCCCCAGCAGCGCCAGCACCAGGAGCAGCCCCGGCCCCGGGAGCCCCCGGCCCCGTCGCGCCTCCGCCATCTTCCCGAGCCGCCTGCCCTCACCGCTGCTTCCGCCCTCCTCCGCGCCGCCTCGCTCGGGCCCGTCCGCACGGCCGCAGAGAGCCCAGCCATTGGGCCTCGCCCGTGCCAATCAATGGTGCTAGCTTCTCATTGGTGAATCCCCTGCGATGGCCCTTGGGGAGCGAAGCCGGAATGGGGATGGGACGGGGCTGGCATCTGGCGAGGACGGATTAGGCTGAGTCAGCGCTCTCGGGAGCCAATCATGAAGGCGAGGACGGCCTCGGCTGATGATGTTCAGCGGGGGTCTTAAAGGGCCAGAGCAGCCCAGAGACAACAACACTCCTGTAGGGGGAGGGAAGATACATTGTATCTTACTAACAGGGGGAGCCAAGCTGATTGGTTAAACTGGGGTCACATGATCAAAAGGGCCTCAGTAGGGCCTGGGCCATATGACAGGCACTGGGGTGGGGCCTGGGCCTGGTGAGGCATGAGTGGGAAGCCCAAACTGCATAGGGTCACCCGGGGGGGCTGAGCCACGCGATGGGTGTTTGTGGGGCCCAGGCTCAGTGGGAGGTGATGGACAGGAGGTGGGTGATGGGGCAAGCCATGGGGAGGGGCGTAAGGCAACATGGCAAGCAAGGGGTGGAGCCCATACTAGGGGGCAGCCTAGGTGCCATGGTGGGGCAAGATCTGAGCCATGTGGCACTTCTGAGGCCTACGTGTGCTGGGAGCCCCCTGCGGACCCTCCCGACGACGGGGTACGGCAGCCCCCCGTCACCGAGGGGTTGTCTACGCTACAGCCGCACAGCGACGCGTAGACGCTTCCTACGTCTGTTGGTGCCATTAATCCGCCTCTCCAAGAGACGGTAGCTAGGTCAACAGAAGAATTCTTCCCTTGATCTAGCCACGCCTACGCCGGGGGGTTAGGTCAACCTAACCACACACCTCAGGACATGCAGTTTTTCACAGCCCTGAGCCACATGGCGAGGTTGAGCTAATTTTTAAGTGTAGACCAGCCCAAGTGCTGCCATTGGTTCCTTGTTCCCAGTTCCTTGGTCGTGGCCAATTTCGTTTTAGAAATTTCCTCCAATGAATGTGCTTGGATGTGATCAAAATTGCAATGACTAATTCGTTGATTAAATCAATAAGGAGCTGAGTTTTGAGTGACCGTGCGTGACCAAATAAGCGTTGTGTCACCCAAGTGACACGACCCCGCGACTGCCCGACTGTTCTGAAGGAGCTGGGACATGCCACCCTGCACCTGGAACTTCGTTCTTGTGCAATATGCTGCCCCCTGTTCTGCCCCCACCCCACTTCCCTATTGCACATAGGGCTTGAAGAAGGAGCTGGGTTTTGTCTGGCTGCATGTGACAAAATGTGTCTCGGGTCACCTCGAGTGACAGCCCTGCGACCTTTATACTCTTCTATGTAGCTGAGACATAGAACTCCCTGGCGTGCAACTTCTTTGCGAAAAATTGTGGTCCCCTGTCACCCTCCCTCTTCCTCCCTTCCCCCCCCCCCCAACTGCACACCCTTTAGTAGGGCAAGAGAAGCGGCAGAGAGGTGTTTCAGAGGGTGAAGCAGTGGATCTTATGTTTGCAGGTAGAGTGACTTGGTGATTGTTCTGTTTGTTTCAGCTGTTGTTTGTTCTCTGGGGGGGTTGTGGGGCTGGGCTGGCGGTGGGCACCTGAGCTGGCCAGGTGAGACAGGTCCATCAGTGTCTGAGTGAGGGCTTTGTCGCTGAAATCCGTGGGGCTTTGAGCCGAACCGGTGTTTGAAGTGTCCGAGTGGTTATTCCATCCCTGTTTTCAAGGGAGATGGGGAGGTTTAAGACTTAGTATTGTGGGCAGTGCCAGGTGAACAGAAGTGGTAAACGGGATGAGTGTTGGGGGGAGGCTAGAGAGGGACTGTGGTTCCAGTTTTAGGTATGATTCTACACCAGTTAGCAGATACGGTTGGTTGTGCTGTGTTTTGCTTTTGCTGGAAGACAGCATAGATTTCTGGGGTCTGAAATGCAAGCTGGTGGCCAGACTGGAGGAGAAGATACATCCGGAAGGAAGCAGGAGTTGCAACATTGTGCAGCATCCGAGAAAACAGAGACTTCTTAGACAACTAGGTTAATAAATCATTGCCACAAAGGCCACAAAAGGAAAGGAAAGAGATAAAAGATTTGGAAAGAATAGAAACCAAAGAAGTGGACTGGCAATTTGTGACCACGAGGGGAAAGAGACGCGGGAGGGATTCAAAGAGGCTAAAAGTATCAAGACGTTTTCAGATACTCAGCAGGTCAACTACAGAAGAACCCGTCTCTGGAGGAGTGGAACAGAAAGCTACAGGGGACATACCTGATGGGTGTCCTTGTGGTACGAAATGAGTAGCATCCAGGAGAGAGTCTTCAACCATCCTCAGAATGCAAACAATCAGCGGCAGCAGCTCCATAGTAAGAGGAGCGGACAGAGAATTCAGCAAAGGCCACAAGGACAGTAGGACGATGTTCCTGGAGTGAAGAAATGAGATGGAACCGCAGGATTAGACCGGATTGGGAAATTCTCTGGTAATCTCCACGGATGATGATACATATTGGTACCAATGACGTGGCATCACATGGAACTACACAGATTATAGAAGACCTCAGGCATCCTGGAACAAAGCAGAAGAAGATGAATGGCCAACTGATCTTCCCAGATATCCTAACCAGTCATTAACCAAGAGAAGGCAGAAAATACTGGATGAGCACTGTTGGCTGCCTGACTGGTATGAGGCTGATGGTTTCGGTTTTATTTAACATTGGGCCACATTTCAGTAGGAGAGAGAGACCTATAAATGGGATGGCCCGCATCTCCCAGGTAGGGGACTAATCTTCTTGGGCAGAGATTAGCTGGAGCATCTTGGAGGGCATTAACTCACCAACACAAATGGAAGATGCCACGGAGGCAAATGAGGTACAAAACTCAAACTCAGGGCGTCATGAACAAATTGAACTGATGTGGCAAAGAACACAGAGAAAAGAAACGTTTCACTTGCTTATTAACCAGTGACAAGAGGAAGTCGAAATTCTCATTGACGAGAAAAACAATGTATATTTCTGTAATTGGCATTACTGAAACTGGAGGAGATCTTTCACAGGATTGGTTATAATTTGTTTAGGAGGGATTAAGGATTGAGTGGGCACTCCCACAGAACGAGTTCCTGTTTACAGACAGATGGGGCGCTGCTATGGGGGAGTTCGATTTAGGAGACAAATCCCGGAGGTATCATGCAGCCAGTAATAAAACGTCATTCCAGTTATTAAAAATGATAGGTGATAATTTGCTAACACAGAAGGTGTTGCACCCAACACAAGGTAACTCTATTTTGGTCCTCGTTATGACAGATAAAGATGCATTAATCACTGGATTGGAGGTTGCTGGTTGCCTAGGAACCAGTGACCATCACCTGATTACATTCAACACGGCCTAACATACTTGGTGTGATTATGCTAGAATTGTTGTGAAAATAGCCCAGCCGGATTTGCAACAGATTGGCGTCTTTCCACGCATGTTGCGGGTTTACTACCAAATAAATCACAAATTAAAAATGGAGGTAGAGTATTTGTCAGACCAGAACACCGGCTCCCGTCTGGGAATGGCATCTCCTCGTCTCTTCATAATAAAACATCCCAGGGATGTGTCTCTGGGGTTAGCCCAGGATGTGTTTTGTCACATACAGCCTGTCAAAACCCAGCTCCTTATGGTATGGTACGGAAGTGTGGTGCGACCCAGGACAGCATGCCGGGCAGGTACAAATCTTCCTGCCAGTGAATGGTTGGTCCCGGCTCTTTCAGAGCAGTCTGACAAAACTCCTCCCGGAGTAACGCCCAAGCTCTGACGAGGTGACACCCCCTACGATGCTCTCTGACCCCTACAGAGGCAGCTGCAGAAAGATAATTTCCCAAGGGGAATAAAGCTGCCCCAAAGCTGGGAGCGCCGGGGGCCAGCCAATAGTCATCTGAGCTCTGGGCAATGTCTTAGTCTCAGGTTGCGTTTCTAGGCTGTTTTATTTATTTATACAATAAAATGATTCATGATTGTTGCCTCTTTTTCCGACACCACCGTCAACCCACAGCAGAGCAGTAGCGGATGGTCAAGGCCTTGCAGGTCATCTTCCCAGTGGAGGAGAAATCAGTGAGTCTGGCCCTATTCTAAGTGCAGCTTGTTTACCTACGTTGTTGTCACGGAGTCCCCGGGCGATGCTCTGGAACTGCTCCCCACAAAGCCAGTCAGGACTTTGGGGAGCCTCCTCTCCCTTGGAGCAGACTGTCTTCAGGGCAAGAAGCTCACACGGCTTCACCTCCTGGGTCTGACCTTGGAGCATTCAGCATATGCCCCTCCGTGCGCTTCCCACAGCGAGTCCGCCCAGGCAGGGTCCTGGGGAAGCCAGAGGACCTGCACCCCCCACTTCGCAGTCAGACGTGACTCTCAGCCAGCCAGTAAAACAGAGGTTTATTAGATGACAGGAACACGGTCTAAAACAGAGCTTGTAGGTACAGAGAACGGGACCCCTCAGCCAGGTCCATTCTGGGGTCCACCGAGCCAGACACCCCCCCGTCTGCCCTCACTTCCCGTCCCCAGCCAGCTCCAAACTGAAACCCCCTCCAGCCCCTCCTTTCTGCCCTTTGTCTCTTTCCCGGGTCAGGAGGTCACCTGATCTCTTTATTCACCTTTAGGTATCTCCTTGCAGGGGGGAAGGGCCCCGGCCATTTGTTGCCAGGATACAGAGTGTCGGCCATTTATGCACACTGGAGACTTAAGAAATGCATAGGGGAAACTGAGGCACCCACACAGTATTCAGAGGAAACATTAAGAACAGTCCCACTTCGTCACAGTTGTATACACCCGTCCAGGAGCAGAGGTGGGTAAACAGCAGGCAAGGATTCCTTTGTCCAGGAATCTCAGCCTTCCAGGTGACAGTTACTTCGCCTCAGAAATTGACTCCAGTTTGAGTCCAAGGCAGAGGACAAACACTCCCACTGAATCCAGTCCCCGGAACCTTTTATAACCCAAATCAGCAACACAAGCATTTCTTCAGAGACTAAACACGCACACTAGGGTCTGCGCTACACTACAGCGTTAGGGCGATACAAAGCAGTTTACATCCACCTAGCTACGGAAGCCTCTACACTTACATTTCGCTTTCGCCAACGTCACCGCCCAGCTGCGCCCGACTTAATAACTCCCCCTCCCCGAGCGGCGCAGAATCAAGGGCGCCGGAGCTAGGTCGACGCGGTATCAGGGTAGACGTGGCGTTGTTTATGTCGACCGCCACTGGCTTTCCAGAGCCTTCCCACAATGCCCCACACGGACGGTACAGTCAAACATACAAGCGGTCATGGTGAGGACACTCACCACTGACGCAAGGAGCGAAGCGTAGACGCGCACTAAATTAGGTCGACTTAATTTTGTAGTGCAGACATGGCCTAAGAGAGAGAACTTGGAAAACTGTAACAGCGTCACCTGTCATTCCCTATTGTATTATAAGAATTGTAATACATTCCAGCTAGGGCCTACCAAATTCATGGCCATGAAAAACGCGTCCCGGACCGTGAAATCTGGTCTTGTGTGTGCTTTTACCCTATACTCTACAGATTTCACGGGGGAGACCAACATTTCTCAAATTGGGGGCCCTGACCCAAAAGCAGAGGGGTCACAAGGTTATTTTAGGGCGGGGGGGTTGCAGTATTGCCACCCTTACTTCTGTGCTGCCTTCAGAGTTGGGCGGCCAGAGAGTGGCAGCTGCTGACTGAGGGCCCAGCTCCGAGGCAGCAGCGCAGAAGTAAGGGTGGCAATACCATACCAGGCCATCCTTCTGTGCTGCTGCTGACGGCGGCTCTGCCTTCAGAACTGGGCTCCCAGCCAGCAGCCACCCCGCTCCGGCCGCCCAGCTCTGAAGGCAGCGCCGCCGCCAGCAGCAGCACAGAAGTAAGGGGAGCCGTACCGCAACACCCCCTACAATTACCTTGTGACCCCACACACACACACACACAACTCCTTTTTGGGTCAGCACTTCTACAATTACAACACCTGAAATTTCAGCTTGAAATAGCTGAAATCATGACATTGATGATTTTTAAAATCCTCTGACCGTGAAATTGACCAAAATGGACCATGAATTTGGTAGGGCCCTAATTATAGCACCATGGCTCTGTCTAGCGGTTTAAAGGGCCAAATAAAAATGACAGGTACCCTGTCATGGAGCCGCATGTTCGGTGCTACGCCCCTGTTTGAAATGAAGGTTAAAGCATCAACCCTTCTGGTTAGCCCAGAGCAATTCACCAGCTAGAGCTGGAGACAGCTCCACTTCCAGGCATTGTATTTCTCTCTGATCTCTTTCATCGGTTCACAGGTGAGAGAGCTCCCAGAAGCCGACTCTTAGGCCCCTCCACCCACACTCCCTTCGTTCTCAAGAGCGGGTCTCCGCTGAGCTGCCCTGCCCTGCCCAGAGAGTGGATCCACGACGCACGGGAGCTGGTGTGGTCTCTCTGGACCCCTTGTTGATCCGGGTTGGTTTCAGCCAGTTCCTTAATGACTCTGTTCATTCCACCCAGACAGGGAGGTGACCCACGCACCTGTGTCTGCCCCAGAGCAAACATCATCCTTTCCTCCCCACTGGGTAGCAATGCAAAGTATAGGGGGAAACTGAGAACATAGGAACGGCCATACAGGGTCAGACCAAAGGTCCATCTAGCCCAGTATCCTGTCTTCCGACAGTGGCCAATGCCAGGTGCCCCAGAGGGAATGAACAGAACAGGGAATCATCAAATGATCCATCCCCTGTCGCCCATTCCCAGCTTCTGGCAAACAGAGGCTAGGGACACCATCCCTGCCCATCCTGGCTAATAGCCATTGATGGACCTGTCCTCCGTGAACTTATCTAGTTCTTTTTTTAACCCTGTTATAGTCTTGGACTCACAACATCCCGTGGCAAGGAGTTCCACAGGTTGACTGTGTGTTGTGTGAAGAAATGCTTCATTTTGTTTGTTTTAAACCTGCTGCCTATTCATTTCATTTGCTGACCCCTAGTTCTTGTGTTATGAGAGGGAGTAAATAACATTTCCTTATTTACTTTCTCCACACCAGTCATGATTTCATAAACCTCTATCATATCCCCTGTGATGGTCCACGCCCCTAGGGTCAGGGCAGCGTGGCCTGTCGGTCACAGTCTACAAAGCAGCCCTTTGGTGCAGGGCAGCATGGCCTAGTGGCCAGAGTCTATCGCGCCACCCTTCGGTGCAGGGCAGCGTAGCCTAGGGCCAGAGTCTATAAAGTTGGGGCACCCACAAAGGGGTGTGGTGACCCCAGTGAGGGGGCCTGGGCCCACCCGACTACACTGGGCCCCAACCCAGGGCCCTAACAGTGGCATAGCGCCTTGCCACTGACTCAGTGGGGGGGTCCTACCGAAACATGCTGAGGTTTCCCGGGCAGGGGTACCACTCCATCACCCTCCCTGGGTCACTTCCTACCAGAGTCTGCGCTGGTGTTTTCCATGTGATGTCGGGTTCTCTGTATTCAGCGGGGCCGGTCATCTCCGGGGGCGCCTCCAGTCGCCGCGGTGCGGGCGGGCTGTGAAAGGCGTCGATTCCTAGTGCAGTCAATGGCTGTGGCTGGCCCTCCACAGGCGCTTCCCGGGCAGGTCCTTCCCCTGCAGCCTCCCACCCAGAATGAGCTGGGCTCCCTCCCTTTATACTGCTAGAGCACTTGGAGCATGCCCAGTCTCGCCAGGGAGGCGGGACATCCACTATCCATAATATGGGCTTAACCCTGTCCGGGCTAGTGCGGGGTGTCACGGAGTGTGGGGGGACACAAGGCCCTGCACCCCCGGCTTCCTGCGATTCACCATGACTCTCAGCCAGCCAGTAAAGCAGAAGGTTTATTCAGACGACAGGAACACAGTCCAAGACAGGTCTTGCAGGCACAGACAACAGGACCCCTCCCAGTTAGGTCCATCTTGGGGTCCCAGGGGCACCACAGCCCCATTGGGGGGGCAGAGCCCCATCTGGGCTCCCTCCATTACCAGCCAGCTCCTGAAACTCTCCCCCCAGCATCTCCTCCCCCAGCCTTTGTCCAGTTTCCCGGGCAAAGGTGTCACCTGGCCTCTAACCCCTTCCTGGGTTCTCATGTTACATGCTCAGGTATTCTCCCTCACGGCCAGTCTCCCATCCCCCAATGCAGACCATCCCAGCCAACGCTCCCCAGTCAGCATTCAAAGACCACATTAAGAACAGTCCCAGTTCGTCACACGGGGTAAGCAGACCCCATCACATCCCCCCTTAGTCGTCTCTTTTCCAAGCTGAAAAGTCCCAGTTTTATTAATCTCTCCTCATACGGCAGCCGTTCCTTACCCCTAACCATTTTTGTTGCCCTTTTCTGAACCTTTTCCAATTCCAATAGATCTGTTTTGAGATGGGGCAACCACATCTGTACGCAGTATTCAAGATGTGGGCGTACCATGTATTTATATAGAGGCAACAGGATATTTTCTGTCTTATTATCTATCCCTTTCTTAATGATTCCCAACATTCTGTTCGCTTTTTTGACTGCCGCTGCACATTGAGTGGATGTTTTCAGAGAACTCTCCACAGTGACTCCAAGATCTCTTTCTTGAGTCGTAACAGCTAATTTAGACTCCATCATTTCATATGTATATTTGGGATTATGTTTTCCAATGTGAATTACTTTGCATTTATCAGCACTGAATTTCATCTGCCATTTTGTTGCCCTGTCACCCAGTTTTGTGAGATCCCTTTGTAGCTCTTCGCAGTCTGCCTGGGACTTAAATATCTTGAGTAGTTTTGTATCATCTGCAAATTTTCCCACCTCACTGTTTACCCCTTTTTCCAGATCACTTATGAATATGTTCCTCATTCTATTTTACACTTCCTTTGCCAGAGTTTATGCTCCTTTCTATTTTCCGCACTAGGATTTAACTTCCACTATTGAAAGGAGGCCTTTTTGCCTCTCACTGCTTCTTTTACTTTGTTCTTTAGCCACGGTGGCTCTTTTTCGGTTCTCTTACTATGTTTTTTAATTTGGGGGATACATTTAAGTTGAGCCTCTGTTATGGTGTCTTTAGAACATTTCCACGCAGCTTGCAGGGATTTCACTTTTGGCACTGTGCCTTTTAATTCCTGTTTCATTAACTTCCTCATTTTTGTGTAGTTCCCCGTTCTGACATTAAATGCTACCGTGTTGGGCTGCTGTGATTTTTTTCCCCGCCACAGGGATGTTACATTTCATTATATTCTGGTCACTGTTATCAAGCGGTCCATCTAGATTCACCTCTTGGACCAGATCCTGTGCTCATCTAGGACTAAATCAAGAATTGCCTCTTCTCTGGTGGATTCCAGGACTAGCTGCTCCAAGAAGCGGTCTTTTAAGGTGTCAAGAAACTTTTATCTTCGCATCGCATCCTGAGGAGATATGTACCCAGTCAATAGTTGAAATCCCTCATTATTATTGAGTTTTTTATTTTAATAGTTTCTCTAATCTGTCTGAGCATTTCACAGTCACTATCACCATCCTGGTCAGGTGTCAGTAATATAGTCTTATTATTCGAGCATGGAATTACTATCTCTAGAGATTCTATGGTACAGTTTGGTTCATTTAGGGTTTTTACTTCATTTGATTCTACACTTTCTTTCACATATAGTGCCACTCCCCCACCAGCACGACCTGTTCTGGCCTTCTGATATATTTTGTACCCTGGTATTACTGTGTCCCATTGATTAGCCTCATTCCACCAAGCTTCTGTGATGCCTGTTATAGCAATAGCCTCATTTAATACGAGGCACTCTAGTTCACCCATCTTATTATTTAGGCTTCTAGCGTTGGGCTATAAGCACTTTAAAAACTTGTCACTTTTTAGCTCTCTGAGGCACACACAGAATTCATAAAAATATTACAGAAAATTCCCACTTGGTCACACCTGTCCCGGTGAGATCACAATATAATCCTGCATATAAAATGGACAAACAGTACCCAACTCACCCACGCCTGCAGGACAGGAGGCTGGGTCCCAAAGACATCCCCTGCACGTTACCCCCATCCTGGGGGGAGAGGTTCCTCCCCACACTGTGGAAAAGGCCAGATGATCCTGTGTGATCCATGAGTGACCAGAGCCTCTGCCACATGGGGCCAGATTCTCAGCAGGGGTAAATCAGGGGTGCACAGAAGCGACCCTGATTTATACCACCTGGGGATCCAACCCCATCTCTGATCCTGCACTGGCATAGATAAATGGTATAGTCAAGTGCTTGGCCGCAATTTGCTTCGTTATCTCATTATGCAAAGACCAAATAACCAATGTCGGGCACTTTTATTAAGATGCTGCGGGGAAAAGGTTCTCCCATGCAGCCGGTGTTCCATTCGCCTTAGGCAGAAGGGGTGCTCCCCAGGTTGCAGATTTCAGCTGGCGTTATTTATATGATTTACCGAGTTACACGTCTCTTTGCACTAAAATCCAACCCCATGCCCCAGTTCCGTACTTTGGTGCTCTGTTCCTTCCCAAGTGCAGAGCTGCGAAAGGACTTCCTGAGCTTCTACCAAGAGAGAGAACGACAACATCTTGATTGCTGACAAGTTTCCTGTCCGCTTGCACGAACTGCTGATTTCAGCCAATGCCGGGTGTGATGGGGTATTTAGCATAAATGAACAGGAACAGGAGGTAGAGGTCAGTACCATATTTGTGCTTAATATTGTTGGTGCTTAGTGCATACCGATATAGAACTATGGTGTGGATCATTTAGCCTTCCTCAGCGTGGGGCACGGGTTGGGTGACCAGATGTCCCTATTTTATAGGGACAGTCCTGATATTTGGGGCTTTTTCTCATATAGGCTCCTATTACCTCCCACCCCCTGTCCCGATTTTTCACACTTGCTATCTGGTCACCCGAGGCACAGGTCACTTGCTGGAAGATTCTCTGCACCTTGAAGTCTTTAAACCATGATTTGAGGACTTCAATGGCTCAGATACAGGTTTGATACAGGAGTGGGTGGGTGAGATTCTGTGGCCTGCATTCTGCAGGAGGTCAGACTAGATGATCATAATGGTCCCTTCTGACCTTAAAGTCTATGATTCTATGATACCTGTTATTATGATATATATTTATATGCTAGCCAGCCTATATTAGTCAACACTGGGCATTTTGGCATATCAGCTCCATTGATGGTAGCTAATGTCGTAGGAAGAGAGCCTGAGATATAAGCCCTTTTCACAGAGGTCTGGTATGAGTCCTGAGCTGAAGTCGTGGGCAAGCTTTGCTGATATAAAGCAAAGTTAGCAAACATCAGGCATTCATGCAAACACATTCCAGAAGAGGGGTATCAGACCATCCCGATATCAAGGATGGTACAAAAACATTTCCCAAAGTTAACAGGAACACGCTGACCCCTCCTAAAAGATACGGTCAGGATCACAGCGTGATGAATAAAGAGGTTTTGATCGAACCAACGTGTACAAGGAGAAGGGTGATAACTAGCCACATCAGGGGGCAGTAACTAATGATGTCAGAGGAGCAGTACATAACTTGTTTGCATCAGGGTATAAAGAGGTATCCCTGAGAGAGTGTCCTGGTCCAGCCGAGGGGGAAATGGAAAGTCCTGGCATTCACTGAGCTGCATCCATTGTCATATACTAAGAGATACCTTTGTAGAGTCTGCCAGGCGCTTTGTCGACAAAAACCTGGCCTGGTGCCTTCATTCCTTAACGGATCTTGTAGTCATTGGGCGGTTCGCTCGTGGCCTGCCGTGCCGGCTGTCTGGGCAGAGCTGGGGGCAGCACACAAGGAGAACACACACATGCAGCCGAACATCTGACCACAGCTGCTACCAGCTGCCTGCTCTATTGAAGTGGTACCAGTCTCCTGCCCACATTCCTTTCCTCCCTCGCGCATGTCACCAGCTGAGGGACCAAATTAAAAGTCTTGTTCTATTTCATCTGCAGATCACACTCAATGCATCCTAGCGTCTCAACAAGCAAAGACCCCAAAGGCCTAACACATGTATTTCAGAGGCCTCTATCACCTTGGGGTTTTATCCCTTAGGCCCCTTCCAATGCCTCTGGAGAGATACAGGGGCAGGCAGCCGGTCACCCTGTGACTGACACCAAGCACATGCGGGACAATAGCTTGAGCCCTTGGCGCATGCAGCCACCTCTGGGGTGGAGGGGAGGAGGGAAAGTGTCCGCCGGTCACCAGAGCAAACCCCTCATTTCTGGAGAACGCCTTTCCATTGTCGACACCTCTGCAGTGCAGACAAGGACCCGGAGTGCTGCGCTTTTTCCTGAAAGACCCTCCCCCACACACAGCCGATAGCACACAGGGCCTGGGGTGGGGAGGAAGGGCGGAGGACCAGCGATTCCTCAGGCTTTTCCAAAGAGCTCAGCTCCCCTTCCTTTGCACCGCCACCACCGCCCCCTGAACATCGAGGGGGGGCTTCCCACGAGCCGCTGCTGTTCCCAAAAGGATCCAGACAGCATGGGTGGAGGATGGGGTGGGAGCCGGGCCTCTCGGAGCCTCCTGGTTCTCAGGGGTTAAAATCAGCTGCTTGCCGCTGGTTTGAATCCCCATTCACAGCTGAGGCAAAGGGCATTTCATCGGGAGCAACAGCCGCCCACTGCCGCTGGACAAGGGACATCTTTGTGCTCGGCCAGCGCGAGGCTCCGACGGCGCCCAATGTGGGGGACTGTTTCCTGGGCAGATGGCTTGCATCTCGAATGGGCCATTTGCCTCATGGCCCTTGACTCGGGCCCAGAGCCCTGATGACTCTGCTCTGGTGCCTGATTTGAGAGCAGCTTGGCTTGGTGCCCCCGTTCAGGAGGATCACAATAGGATTAAACTGCCGATCTCGCAGGCCAGGCTAGCTCCTGGGAAATACAGACTCCTCGCCGACGCCTGGGATTTCATAGCGTTAGGCCCTGTGACACTGGAGCTTGTTCCTGGCACAGGGAGAGGGGAATGGAATTGAGGACTGGGAGAGGGGCGGAGGGGGGGGGGACTGTCAGTCATACTCCTGGAAATTAGCCGGATGTATTCTAGAATCATAGAATATCAGGGTTGGAAGAGACCTCAGGAGGTATCTAGTCCAATCCCCTGCTCAAAGCAGGATCAACCCCAACTAAATCATCCCAGCCAGGGCTTTGTCAAGCCAGGCCTTAAAAACCTCTAAGGATGGAGATCCCACCACCTCCCTAGGTAACCCCTTCCAGTGCTTCACCACCCTCCTAGGGAAATAGTGTTTCCTAATATCCAACCTAGACCTCCCCCACTGCAACTTGAGACCTTTCTGTCATCTGCCACCACTGAGAACCACCGAGCTCCATCCTCTTTGGAACCCCCCCTTCAGGTAGTTGAAGGCTGTTATCAAATCCCCCCTCACTCTTCTCTTCTGTAGACTAAATAACCCCAGTTCCCTCAGCCTCTCCTCGTAAGGCATGTGCCCCAGCCCCCTAATCATTTGTGTTGCCCTCTGCTGGACTCTCCAATTTGTCCACATCCCTTCTGTAGTGGGGGGCCCAAAACTGGACACAATACTCCAGGTGTGGCCTCACCAGTGTCGAATAGAGGGGAATAATCACTTCCCTCGATCTGCTGGCAATGCTCCTACTAATACAGCCCAATATGCCATTGGCCTTCTTGGCAACAAGGACACACTGTTGACTCATATCCAGCTTCTCGTCCACTGTAATCCCCAGCTCCTTTTCCGCAGAACTTCCGCTTAGCCAGTCGGTCCCCAACCTGTAGCAGTGCATGGGATTCTTCCTTCCTAAGTGCAGGACTCTGCACTTGTCCTTGTTGAACCTCATCAGATTTCTTTTGGCCCAATCCTCCAATTTGTCTTGGTCCCTCTGGACCCTATCCCTACCCTCTAGCCTATCTACCTCTCCCCCCAGCTTAATGTCATCCGCAAACTTGCTGAGGGTGCAATTCATCCCATCATCCAGATCATTAATAAACACGTTGAACAAAACCGGCCCCAGGACCAACCCTTGGGGCACTCCGCTTCATACCGGCTGCCAACTAGACATCGAGCCATTGATCACTACCCGTTGAGCCTGAAAATCTAGCCAGCTTTCTATCCACCTGTAGTGAGGCGTGGCTCCCCTCCGCCTCCGGCAGGGGAGAGCTGCTTCCATCCCCAGCGTGGGCGGAGCTTCCAGGTCCGGGGCCCGCCCCTCTGCGGTCACGGCCCCGACCCGGAAGTATAAAAGCCGGCCGGAGAGAGCAGATGTCCCGGACCGAGCTCCCGCCTGGGAGACACCGGCAGACCGCGAACCGCCTGCTAACGCCCCACGCCGGTCTAGCCTCCCTCTCGCCCGGTACCCCGAGGAGGACTGGCCCAGCCTGCCCCGGACCCGTTACACCGAGGAGGACTGGCCCAGCCTGCCCCGGACCCGGTCACCCGAGGAGGACTGGCCCAGCCCTGCCCCGAACCCGTTACACCGAGGAGGACTGGCCCAGCCTGCCCCGGACGCGGTCACCCGAGGAGGACTGGCCCAGCCTGCCCCGGACCAGCGGCCCCGAGGAGGAGTCAAGTCTGCCCTGTGCCAGCTATCCCAGGGAGGAGCTACCGAACCAGCCCCCCAGCCCCGCCACCGAGGAGCCGATGCTGGTGGACTGGCCTGAACCCAGCCCCACGGACGAGGTAGGCCCTGAGGGGGATCTTGGAAGTAGCCTGGGGGTAGCCGACCCCGGTCAGGCTGCAGAGGCCTGTGAGCCCATGGCAGTGTGTTTCGGTCAGGATACCCCACTGACCGGCAGCGAGAGTCATCGCTGCTAGGGCCCCGGGCTGGGACGCAGTGGAGTGGGTGGGCCTGCGTCCCCCCCCCTGTCACCCCTACACACGGGTGGCAGGCTTCCCCCTCACCCAACGCTCAGGTAGGAACCTGGGCCCCCTTTGCCTACTTGCCTGATCCGCCCCTGCTCCAAAGGGGCTTGAGCTATGCTGTTTGCCTAGCCCCTGCTACAGAGGGCCTAGGCTCCTTGAACTGCTGTTTGCCTAGCCCCTGCTACAGAGGGCCTGGGCTCCTTGAACTACTGTTTGCCTAGCCCCTGCTACAGAGGGCCTGGGCTCCTTGAACTACTGTTTGCCTAGCCCCTGCTACAGAGGGCCTGGGCTCCTTGAACTGTTGTTTTTCCTCAGCCCCCCACCAGAGGGCCTGAGCCCTGAGCTAACCGGCTGTTGACTTCGGCCGCAGTGAGTCGGCGTGGCTCCCCTCCGCCTCCGGCTGGGTAGAGCCCCGACTCACTCGATTACACTACCGTATAGTATTATCAGCCTCAGTATTCTAGCTCTGCCACGGCTCGGCTTCTTGTTACTGCTGCCACTGACCTTGGCAAGTCACTGCGCCATCCCGTGCCTCAGTTTCCCTGCAAGTGAGTGGCCTCCTCCCCAAGTGCCCCCTCATGGCCTTGTTCTCACCATGCCCCAGGTGTCCTGCTCTGTCCTCTCCTGTCCCTCAGTCAGGACGGTCACCCCAGCCCTTCTTTCTGGGGTGGAGCCGTCTCTCCGTTCCTAGGGTCCAGCTGTCCAGCAAGGAGACATCAGCGGGTAGCTCCCTCTTTCTTCAGCATGGTCCAAATCCTTACCACCAGAACCTCCCTTCCCGCATCAGCGACGAGGTATAACAGATACTTCATTAGGAGGTATAGGGACAGGGACGGGAATTCTAAATTCAGTAGATCTGGAAGCATTAATGGTGTTAAATTTGCAAAAGAATTTTAGTTCTGCTGTTTCTCTTTGAAGTCTGTTTCTAAGTTTTTTTGTTCAAGAATAGTTACTTTTAAATCTGTTATAGAATGTCCAGGGAGATTGAAGTGTTCACCTACTGGCTTTTGGATGTTACCATTTCTGATGTCCGATTTCTGTCCATTTATTCTTTTGCAGAGGGACTGTCTGGTTTGGCCAATGTACATGGCAGAGGGGCATTGCTGGCACATGATGGCATATATCACATTAGTAGACGTGCAGGTGAATGAGCCCTTGATGGTGTGGCT
Organism: Emys orbicularis; assembly: GCF_028017835.1. Taxonomy (NCBI): domain Eukaryota; kingdom Metazoa; phylum Chordata; order Testudines; family Emydidae; genus Emys; species Emys orbicularis. The sequence continues at coordinate 21,404,924 of NC_088701.1, forward strand.
GATGTGGTTGGGTCCTCTGATGATGTCGCTAGAGTAGATATGGGGACAGAGTAGGCAACAGGGTTTGCTACAGGAATTGGTTCCTGGGTTGGTGTTTCTGTGGTGTGGTGTGTAGTTGCTGGTGAGTATTTGCTTCAGGTTGGGGGGGCTGTCTGTAAGCGAGGACTGGCCTGTCTCCCAAAGTCTGTGAGAGTGAGGGATCGTTTTCCAGGATAAAGGTTGTAAAATTCATTTGCAAATTTAACACCATGAATTTGGGCTGGAATAGGGACTGGGAGTGGCTGGCTCATTACACAAGCAGCTTTGCCTCTCCTGGAATTGACGCCTCCTCATCAATTATTGGAAGTGGACCACATCCACCCTGATCTAATCGGCCCTGTCAACACTGGTTCTCCACTTGTGAGGTAACTCCCTTCTCTTCACTTGTCATTATATAAAGTCTGCATCTGTAATTTTCACTCCATGCATCTGAAGAAGTGGGTTTTTTACTCACGAAAGCTTATGCCCAAATCAATCCGTTGGTCTTTAAGGTGCCACCGGACTCCTGGTTAGTTTGGTCCCTGTTTCCAACCCAGGTTTCTGGCAGGGACTGTGTGTGTGTGTGTGGGGTGGGGGGGTGATGACCCCTGTCTCCTCCATCCGTGCCCCCAGTTATAGCCCAATACAAGGTGCCACCTGCTTTCTAACCCCCCTCCCCCACCGCCCCTGTCATCCTGACACACACACCCAAGTCCTTTGTCTTGGGATTTCTTTGTCTCAGCTGGTCCCCCTCCCCCTGGCTCCCCAGGGCGCAGGAGGCGGGGGAGTTCGGGAACGGCGAAGTGGGGGGCATCTTTGTGCGAGACAAAGGCGACCCCCCCCCCACACACACACACACAGACACCGGCTACTGTTGTTTGCCTAGCCCCTGCTACAGAGGGCCTAGGCTCCTTGAACTGCTGTTTGCCTAGCCCCGGCTACAGAGGGCCTAGGCTCCTTGAACTGCTGTTTGCCTAGCCCCGGCTACAGAGGGCCTAGGCTCCTTGAACTGCTGTTTGCCTAGCCCCGACTACAGAGGGCCTGGGCTCCTTGAACTGCTGTTTGCCTAGCCCCTGCCACAGAGGGCCTAGGCTCCTTGAACTGCTGTTTGCCTAGCCCCTGCCACAGAGGGCCTAGGCTCCTTGAACTGCTGTTTTTCCTCAGCCCCCCACCAGAGGGCCTGAGCCCTGAGCTAACCGGCTGTTGACTTCGGCCGCAGTGAGTCGGCGTGGCTCCCCTCCGCCTCCGGCTGGGTAGAGCCCCGACTCACTCGATTACACTACCGTATAGTATTATCAGCCTCAGTATTCTAGCTCTGCCACGGCTCGGCTTATTGTTACTGCTGCCACTGACCTTGGCAAGTCACTGCGCCATCCCGTGCCTCAGTTTCCCGGCAAGTGAGTGGCCTCCTCCCCAAGTGCCCCCTCATGGCCTTGTTCTCACCATGCCCCAGGTGTCCTGCTCTGTCCTCTCCTGTCCCTCAGTCAGGACGGTCACCCCAGCCCTTCTTTCTGGGGTGGAGCCGTCTCTCCGTTCCTAGGGTCCAGCTGTCCAGCAAGGAGACATCAGCGGGTAGCTCCCTCTTTCTTCAGCATGGTCCAAATCCTTACCACCAGAACCTCCCTTCCCGCATCAGCGACGAGGTATAACAGATACTTCATTAGGAGGTATAGGGACAGGGACGGGAATTCTAAATTCAGTAGATCTGGAAGCATTAATGGTGTTAAATTTGCAAAAGAATTTTAGTTCTGCTGTTTCTCTTTGAAGTCTGTTTCTAAGTTTTTTTGTTCAAGAATAGTTACTTTTAAATCTGTTATAGAATGTCCAGGGAGATTGAAGTGTTCACCTACTGGCTTTTGGATGTTACCATTCCTGATGTCCGATTTCTGTCCATTTATTCTTTTGCAGAGGGACTGTCTGGTTTGGCCAATGTACATGGCAGAGGGGCATTGCTGGCACATGATGGCATATATCACATTAGTAGACGTGCAGGTGAATGAGCCCTTGATGGTGTGGCTGATGTGGTTGGGTCCTCTGATGATGTCGCTAGAGTAGATATGGGGACAGAGTAGGCAACGGGGTTTGCTACAGGGATTGGTTCCTGGGTTGGTGTTTCTGTGGTGTGGTGTGTAGTTGCTGGTGAGTATTTGCTTCAGGTTGGGGGGGCTGTCTGTAAGCGAGGACTGGCCTGTCTCCCAAAGTCTGTGAGAGTGAGGGATCGTTTTCCAGGATAAAGGTTGTAAAATTCATTTGCAAATTTAACACCATGAATTTGGGCTGGAATAGGGACTGGGAGTGGCTGGCTCATTACACAAGCAGCTTTGCCTCTCCTGGAATTGACGCCTCCTCATCAATTATTGGAAGTGGACCACATCCACCCTGATCTAATCGGCCCTGTCAACACTGGTTCTCCACTTGTGAGGTAACTCCCTTCTCTTCACGTGTCATTATATAAAGTCTGCATCTGTAATTTTCACTCCATGCATCTGAAGAAGTGGGTTTTTTACTCACGAAAGCTTATGCCCAAATCAATCTGTTGGTCTTTAAGGTGCCACCGGACTCCTGGTTAGTTTGGTCCCTGTTTCCAACCCAGGTTTCTGGCAGGGACTGTGTGTGTGTGGGGGGGGGGGGGGGGTGATGACCCCTGTCTCCTCCATCCGTGCCCCCAGTTATAGCCCAATACAAGGTGCCACCTGCTTTCTAACCCCCCTCCCCCACCGCCCCTGTCATCCTGACACACACACCCAAGTCCTTTGTCTTGGGATTTCTTTGTCTCAGCTGGTCCCCCTCCCCCTGGCTCCCCAGGGCGCAGGATGCGGGGGGGTTCGGGAACGGCGAAGTGGGGGGCATCTCTGTGCGAGACAAAGGCGACCCCCCCCCCCCACACACACACACAGACACCGGCTGCTGCAGCCGCCATTCCTTCCTCGGGCCAGCGGGGGCGCCCTCCGCATACCAGGCTCCCGACGGCCCCCGCCAGCCCGGTCCAGCCGCGCTAGAGCCGGAGCGGGGTCCGGGGTGTGTGTGTGTGTGTGCCTGGGGGGGGGGGCGCCCCCGAAGATGTGACCATGGGAGGCGTGGCGGGGAGATGCGCTGGGCAGCCAGGTAGGCTGGGGGCGGGGGGAGCTGGCCAGCACTTCAGCAGCGCTGCTCCGACAGCGGGGGGGGGGGGTGGTACTGCGGGGGGGGGGGTGTCGATAGGGCATCGCGATCCCGCCCGCCCCCCCCTTTCCCTGTGGCGGTGCCGATGGGGGAGGGGGGGCCGTGCCAATGTCGCGCAGCGCGGGGGTGATTTATAGCGCTGCGGCTTGCGCGCCCCCCCCCCCCAGCTGCGCGGGACCGGCAGGGGGCGCAGTGCAGGGATGGGGGTGGGGATGCGGGGGTCGGGATCAGGATCAGCCCGTTGCCTGCGGACACCCCGGCCCGGCCCCGAGGAGGTTCTGCATCAGCCGGGGGCGGGGGGTGATTTGCGTCCCCCCCCCCGCCCTCCCCGCAGCTGCAGCCATGTTCTGCGCCGCGCTCCGGCCCCTCCGCACTGAGCGAGGGGGGTTGTGGGGGGGCCTGACAGCCTGGGGCGCAGCTGGGCCAAATCCCCCCCCTCCCCGGGGGCTCTGCAGCCGCCCCGGGAACTGCGGATCATTGGACCCCTGCAGCGGCGTCCATCACCGCAGCGTCTGGGCGCCCTGGGCAGAGTGCGGATTAAAGGGCCAGTTTCCCTCCTCTCCGGCTGGCTGCCCCCGCCACCCCAGCGATCTAGCGAGTCTCCGGCCTGGCAAAGGCCGCGAGTGATGGTGCCCGGGCGCCTGGTGCCCACGGGGGGTCAGGCCCCAACAGCCAAGGCCAGCGCTGGGCTTAGAGGCGCCGACTTCCTCTAGGCCCAGGCGGTCCTCGACCCACTGACTCCACCCTTCCCCCAAGCCCCCACCCCCGCCCTCCCCTTCCCACCCTGCCCCATCCCCACTCCACCCTTCCCCCAAGCCGCCACCCCCCGCCCTCCCCTCCCCACCCTGCCCCATCCCCACTCCACCCTTCCCCCAAGCCGCCACCCCCGCCCTCCCCTTCCCACCCTGCCCCATCCCCACTCCACCCTTCCCCCAAGCCGCCACCCCCGCCCTCCCCTTCCCACCCTGCCCCATCCCCACTCCACCCTTCCCCCAAGGCGCCACCCCCGCCCTCCCCTCCCCACCCTGCCCCATCCCCACTCCACCCTTCCCCCAAGCCGCCACCCCCGCCCTCTCCTTCCCACCCTGCCCCATCCCCACTCCACCCTTCCCTCAAGCCGCCACCCCCTCCCTGCCCCTTCCCACCCTGCCCCATCCCCACTCCACCCTTCCCCCAAGCCGCCACCCCCGCCCTCCCCTTCCCACCCTGCCCCATCCCCACTCCACCCTTCCCCCAAGCCGCCACCCCCGCCCTCCCTTTCCCACCCTGCCCCATCCCCACTCCACCCTTCCCCTCAAGCCGCCCACCCCGCCCTGCCCCTTCCCACCCTGCCCCATCCCCATTCCACCCTTCCCCCAAGCCCTCACTTCTGCCCTGCCTCTTCCTACCCCATCCCCACTCCACCCTTCCCCCAAGCCGCGACCCCCGCCCTGCCCCTTCCCACCCTGCCCCTGTCCCGCCTCTTCCTGCCCCATCCCCCCCCACCTCTTCCTGCCTCCGCTTCTCCCCCTCCCCCCCAGTGCCTCCTGCCTGCAGCTAAACAGCTGATCATGGCAGGCAGGAGGCACTGGGTGGGAGGGAGAGGGAGGGGCTGACCGGTCGGGCAACTGGGCGGGTGGGAGGCACTGGGAGTAAGGGGGAGGTGCTAATCCGTGGGGCTGCCAGTGGGTGCTGAGCACCCACTATTTTTTTCCCATGGGTGCTCCAGCCCCGGAGAACCCAGGGAGTCAGCACCTATGGGCCTACCTACCTATGACCCAGCCCTCCAGACCACCGTCTCCACACAGACCCCTCAGTATTTACCCCCAGCCCCTCGTCTGGGCATCATTCATCCAGTGCTGCCCCCTCGGATTGGCCCGGGGTCACCCAGCGCAGAGTGGGCTCTCCCTGGGGTTGGACACCTTGCCTGGGAGGGGGGGTGGGGGCATTCAGATTGGCTTGTTTCACTCCCTTGCCCACCGTCTCCCCGCACCGCCAGGGCCTGTCACTGTCTCCCCTCTGCCAGCTCTGTCCCCCTCGCCCTCCCGGTGCTGCTAACTCTGAGGGGGAAGCAGCCCCCGCGGCCCCTCTCCCCTGCAAAGTGCTGCTGGCTGCCCAGTGAACTGGCTGCTCAGGCAGGAGGGAGGGGGGATGTCGTTAGGAGAGGGGCAGGGGCCCAACATCACCCTCGGGCCTCCCCGAGGTGCCCCCATGCCCACCCCGGCTGAGGGAGTCACGTAGCAGTACTCCACCTGCCAGGCCCAGGTGTCACTGGGCACCACTGAGGGGCATTCAAGCTGGCTAAGGGCCCCTCTTGGCCAGGCGATTGGGACAGCGGGCCCCATGCCAATTCCAATAGCGTCAACAGAGAACAATGAAACTCTTAAGTATTTTTCTCTGGCTGGCCACGGGGCCTGTGAGTGGAGAGGCATTTCATAGGCAGGGGAAACAGGCAGCAGGGGAGATTGGCACCGGGTGGGTGGGGCTCTGGCAGGCAGGGGTAATGGGGGGGGCCTCCGGCAGACAGGGGAAATTGGCATGGGGAGGGCTCAGGCTGGCAGAGGAGATGGGCATGGGGAGGGGGCCTAGGAGAGACTTATGCTGCAAAAAGCCCCAGTCAAGAAGCGCCTCCAAGTTGGGGGTCCAGTCCCTGGCTCGTCCCCGCTGCGCAGGGCCAGGTCTGCCAATGCCCCTGTTGGAAGGGAAGGGTTCACGGTGCCCTGGGCTCCCCAGGCTCCCCACTCCTGCCAGGACTGGCACCAGCTTGGTCCCACCCCCAGGACGGGCACTAGATCCCTAGGGCAGGGTAGCCCAGGCTGGGCTTTCCCGGCCCCCCCGCCTCTGCCCCACAGCTATACCCGCTGCCCTCCTGGTGCCTGGAGAAGGGGGCATGGGGCAGAGCTGGGTGGGATCCCCTGGTTCTGTCCATTCTTCAGTGCCTCCCTGTGTCTCCGTCACCCCAGGCTGGTGCCACCCTGCCCGTGGGAGCCGCGAGGGTCTCCAGATGAGACGGGGGAGTCTCCGTGCCTGGCCCTAGAAGAGCCCAGGAAGCGCCAGAGATCGGGAGCTGTGGGCTGAGCCGTGGGAGCCCTGCGTCACCCCCGAGGTGAGGCTTGCTGCGGGGGGAAGGGGGTGCAGCCGTCACACCGGGTGCCAGGAGCACAGACCTGGGCGTTATCTCCTGGGCAGCAGTGGGGCAAGCTACCCCTCCCCCCCCCCACACACACACACCCCAGTGGGGTAAAATCAGGCTAAGTCCTCCCACTGCCATCCCACAATGCACTGCTCCTTCATCCGCTCCCCTCTCCATGCCGGGAGAGGCATAGGCGGGCAGTGAATTGTGGGATAGGTCGGAGGGGGTTGAACCCACACTCCCAGCCCACAATTCCGCTCCCCGTTCACACAAAGTCCAACCACCACCAGCCCAAGCTGGCTTCGAACCAGCCCCCCCCGCCCCCGACGGCAAAGCCCCCTATGCCGGCCTGCGTTGCTTGGAGCCGAACAGAGGTGCTCCGGACCGCCCAGCCACCCAACCTGCTCTATTTATAGCCCTGGTGAAGTCCGGTTCTCCAAGCTCACACTCCTGCTGACCACAGTCTTGTGACTGCCTTGGGGCTCTGTTCACTTCCTGGGGGAGGGGAGCTATGGGTCTCTTTGCTGCTTCCCTGAATAGATTTGAATTGCAAACGTCAGGTTTCTGCTCTGGGCCCTGGCCCAGCTGGAGGGGTCCCGGAAGGATGGATTTGCATAAAGTGGCCACGGTCGTTTGGCACCAGTCTTTTGCGCCTGAGCGTGGTCTGGTCCCCCGGGGGAGCACTTCCCGGAAGAGGAGGGGCTTGCCCCCCTCCCCCGCATCATTGGTGCTGTGTGCCACTCGGCCGCTCCTCCCCAGAGCTGGCTGCGTTTCGGTACGTGGGAGGCAAGTGGAAGAGGGAAGGCCATTTCACTGGCGCGGTGTGGCTGGCGATGGGATGTGGCGAAGCCCCGAAAGCCGGCAGGACAAGGAATGGCAGCAGGAATAAGTTGAAATGGACCCACCTAAGAATCCTGCCCTCAAGGCCCTGCCCATGAGGGGCGTGGCCAGACTGCACTGCACTATGGGAATTCTCCTCTTCCCCCGGGTGCAGGTTACAGCTGCCCCGAGGCTGCTGTAATTTACACAGGGGGCCAAGCAGGGCCAGGCCGCCCGAGCATGAGGGTCTGGTCACCTTGGAGCCTGGTGCAGAGAGCGGAAGGAACGTTGTGCCTCTCTGTGTGCACGCCGTGCCCATCCCCCTGGTCTCTGGGCACCTCGGGTTCTCGCAGACCGTTACTGTCTTTTAAAGCCCAGCAGCGGCTCTCGGAGGCCGGCGAGAAGGGAGCACGGCTCCTTGCAGGGGTTGTGCCCACCTCCTGGGGCAGGACCCAGCCCCCCCAGCCCCTGCCCTCGATCTCTGGGAGCGCAGGGGCGCACGTGGTCCGTCTAGGGCTTGCCCACGGGGCCGTGCCCAGCCCGAACAGGGCTGGGTTGGCCGCTGGGAGTGAATTTCTCTGCAGCGTGCGGCGGAGCCTGGCGTGGCACCAGCATGTAGATAGTAATGATTGTTTAATGGCAGGCCCGCTCCAACCCTGGCAACTCTGTTTGACCCACACCCCGCTGTTCCCGGACGGACTGGCACTAAATCAGAGCTGACGCTAATGGAAAATCAGCCGTCCCTGGATAGTGGAACTCACTGCCTGACTCCACGTTCCCCATGGCAGCTTCCAGCCCTGGGGTTACCCAGCTAATGCCCAGGCCAGGGTCTCTGACCCCTGTGCCAGCTAGATGCCCCCAAATCCAAATCCCTGAGGCTAGTGATTCTCAACTTTCACCAGCCCTGGGACCCCTCACTCCCCCGCTAGCTGGGCCCGTCACTCATCCAGCAATGCGGGAAGGGCCAGGTGGTCCTGATCTTAAGCTGAGACCCTCCTGCATTAGGTGCCTTTGTATTGCAATAGTGCCCAGTGGGCATCCAGGCTTCGTTGTGCCGGGCATTGAGCAGACCAAGAGGAAGGCTCAGGCCCTGCCCTTTGGTATGGTAGGTGGGCCCCTGGCCTCACAAGCCGTGACCCAGATTCCCCACGCACACTCGCCTGGCTGTGCTCTGCCTCGGGGGCGGCCACGTGCTGCTGGTGAATTTCACAACCCCCCCCAAGTCAGACTGGGTGGGTGCAGCTCATCCTACGTGACACTGGTCATGGTTAACCCAGATACCCTGGGGAAACTGCCACCCCCTCTCCCTCCGCTACCAGCCTGGTCTGCACCCTCCTGCCCCCCATCCCCAGGGGGAAGTTCTCCCAAACCTCCACGCTGGGCTGCAGCGAGGCCTCTTCCCCCCCCCCCCCGCGCCCCTTTTCCCGCTGCAGCCTGGCAATTTACACAGCCCACCTTGCTCCCGCTGGAGCGGCCAGTCCCGCGTCTTCGGGACACGTGCAGTGTCCCCCGATCCGCAGCCGTGCGCCCCGGCTTCCCCTCGGTTCAGCCCGCTGCCCCGTCGCGCAAAGCACAAACCGAGCCGAAGTTTATTGAAAAAGGCTCAGGGTAAAGCGTCTGCTAACAGCAAGGGAATGGCTTTGAAAACAAGCTTCTGGGTGAAAGGAAACCAGAATTGGCAGTCGCGGGCCTGCCCTTATTAGTCCCTTTCCTGGCTGATCAGGGATCCCCCTTCTGCCAGCCCTTGGCCACCTTCCAGGAGACACTCCCGCTGGCAGGAGATCTCCATAACGGAGCGCGTCGGTCCTCCGACAGGCCCTGACTTTCAGCCTCCTTTCAGCATCAGGGCGATTCGCGACCGCCCTGCGGCCCCCGTCCGGAGTCCATTCTTGGGGTACGCTCAGGCCTGCCCCGGCTCCAGACGGTAAAGACAGGGCCGGGCGGGCTGGGAAGAGGCTGATGGATCGCACGCTTGGCTGGGGCTCGCTGCGACCCTCAGGGAGCGGCCTTCATCCCCAGCGGTTTCGGAAGGGAATAGTCTACCCGTTACCCCTCGCTGCAAATACCTCGCAGGAACCTGGACAGTGGGCTGGCCCTTAGCTCTGGGCAGAGCCCACGCTCCTCCCCCACCTCGGGGAACGACCAGGTGTAACGTACCTGCCTGCGCAAATCGGTGTCACTCCCCGTCGTCCCGTTCGGGGCACTCAGCCCTGTTCCGAGCCCCTGCAAAGCGCGGTGCCGACATCAACCAGCGCTGCTCCTGGAAGGGAGGCAGATCCCTCGGCTTTCCCAAGCGGGGAAAAGAGGCAGCGACCGGGGCAAGGCAGAGCTCAGGCGGTCCCCAGAGCCACGCTGCAGCATCTCCCAGGGGCGGCTCGACCTGGACCTCTGGGCAGGGTTTGCGCAGCGGTGACAGCGCCTCTGGCTGGCTCCAGCAGCGGGGATTGAACCCACAGACTTTGTAGCTGTAAGTCGGAGGGGCTGTTGGTAACCTCTGTATGGGGGCAGAGAACCTCAGTGGGCCAGCGGGGGGTGCTTTGGGGTCAGAGAACCTCAGTGGGCCAGCGGGGGGGGGGCGGTACTTTGCCCCAGTTGGGCCCAGCTCCGGGCTTTGCGTGGACCCCGGTTCCGTCCCTGAGGGGCTGCCGGGGGGGGGGAGCAGTTCACCCCCAGGGCTGAAGCGCCTGCCTTTTGCCCTGCCCATGACCTCCAGAGCAGGGCAGCCTGGAGGACCAGCCCCTCTGCCCTGGGTTTCCTGTCAGATCCTGCCCACCATGCCAGTGGATTTATCCCAGCTGAGCACACATGGGCTCCGGAAACCAGCCATGGTGCAGGTGTGCTCCCACCCAGCCCGGCCCTACCCCGAGGCGCTGGGTGCCAGAAGGGAGGGGCCTATGTTCTGTGCAGACAATGGCCACATCCGGCTCTGCCCCGGGGGTTGCGGCAGAGCTCTCAGCATGAGGGGTGGGGCGCACTGGGCAGGTGCAGGGGCCCCAGCTGGAAATATCTGCCCGTATCGGACTGGAGCCGGGGGCCTGAGGTGTTTGGACCATTCCTTTGCGCTGGGCTTTCCGGTGGGGCAGGATTCCGGAGGCGGGGTGTTAATTGCCCCCCCCCAGGGGGCTGTGCTGCCATGCTTAGTGGCAGCCAGCCGTTCTCCGGTGCCTCAGTTTACTGCTATCAGCCCACACACACACAGGGGGCTATTCGCCCAGGGACGATGCCTTGCAGGGGGATGCACCCTGCTCGGGCTGCTAGATCCTAATCTGGACCCAGGCCCCTTCCAGCCCTGGGACCCGGGCAGTGAGGTGCTTCCTTTGATAGACGTAAAGGTGGGGTTGCTCCCGCCTATTGCCCCACTGAATCTGAGCCCAGGAGGCAACTCCCGCAGACCTGCCCTCCCTGCCTTCCGCAGCCCCACTGCTGGCATCCCCCTTCCCGAGAACGCCGTGGAGCCGTCACCCACGCGGACCACAAAACGTCCCGGAGACGGGAATCGGGGGCAGCCAGCACGCAAAGGAAGTTGAGTCAGCCGCTGGTGGCTCATGGCGGGGCTGCGTGGGACTATTTCGCCATTGTGGGAGGGGATTCCCAGAGCCGTTTCCCTAGGATCCTGGCAACAGAGCAGATTGGAGGGCAGCGTTCGTGCCTTTGGGGTTGTTTGAGGGGTTGCATTCTTGGTTCCCCCTCCCCGGGGCTGTGCGTGGCCTCTGACCGGGCTGCAGGGCAGATAGCAGCAGGTTTCTCAGCACCCCCAGGGAATGCAGGGCCGCTCGGCAGCTGGGGGCAGAGGCGGAGTGGGGTGTAGCGTGACAGCAGGAATTTGGGGACGGCGGGCAATGCTGGGTGTGGAAGCAGAGAAAGAACGGACAGGAAGGGGATTGCAATGCATGACAGTTTGTTAGCAAGAGTCAAGCTAACTGTAATCCTAATAACGCGAGATTTGTAGAAGCGAGGATTGTGTGAGGCGAGTAGGAAAGAACTGTGTGCAGGGCCGGCTCCAGGCACCAGCGAAGGAAGCAAGTACTTGGGGCGGCAAATGGAAAGGGGCGGCACGTCTGGGTCTTCGGTGGCAATTCGGCGGCAGGTCCCTCAGTCCCTCTCGGAGCGAAGGACCCGCCGCCGAATTGCCGCCGGAGAATGAAGCGGCGCGGTAGAGCTGCCGCCAAAGTGCTGCCGATCGCGGCTTTATCTTTTTTTTTTTTTTCCCGCTTTGCCGCTTGGGGCGGCAAAAAAGCTGGAGCCGGCCCTGACTGTGTGAGAAGTTGTTGCGACCTTGTGTAGATCATGTTAAATGTAATAGCATCTCCCGTGCTGATGCTCAAATCTGGCCTGCTCTTCTGCTTTCTGCAGGGCCCCTTCCTGTTTGCTGCTCTCAGCCCGGTGGTTTTGCATCCGGTGCTGGGTGAACAGACTTGCTTCTCCCTCAGTCTGAAGCTGTCTGGAGACCCGCAGGACCGTGCTTCAAGGCGCTTTTGGGAAGGAAGCGGCTCCTCCTCCCACCTCTCCCGAAAGGGCCTGGATCCAGGGCATCCCAGGTTAGTGCCACGCCGGGAGCCACCCTCTGAGCACCACGTTAGATTGGAAGCTTCCTGGGGCAGGCCCTGTCTTTCCGTTTTTTGTGCAGCCCCTAGCGCAGCGGGGCCCTGGTCTGTGAAGAGTGAGACTGGCAGACTCTGAGCCGGTTAACACAACGCAGTTGCTGGGGAGCAGCGCCCGGCACAACGGGGCCCTGATCTCGGTCGGGGTCGGGGCAGCGCCCGGCACAAGGGGCCCCTGATCTCGGTCGGGGTCGGGGCAGCGCCCGGCACAACGGGGCCCTGATCTCGGTCGGGGTCGGGGCAGCGCCCGGCACAACGGGGCCCTGATCTCGGTCGGGGTCTGGGCAGCGCCCGGCACAACGGGGCCCTGATCTCGGTCGGGGTCGGGGCAGCGCCCGGCACAACGGGGCCCTGATCTCGGTCGGGGTCGGGGCAGCGCCCGGCACAAGGGGGCCCTGATCTCGGTCGGGGTCTGGGCAGCGCCCGGCACAACGGGGCCCTGATCTCGGTCGGGGTCGGGGCAGCGCCCGGCACAATGGGGCCCTGATCTCGGTCGGGGCAGCGCCCGGCACAACGGGGCCCTGATCTCGGTCGGGGTCGGGGCAGCGCCCGGCACAACGGGGCCCTGATCTCGGTCGGGGTCGGGGCAGCGCCCGGCACAATGGGGCCCTGATCTCGGTCGGGGCAGCGCCCGGCACAACGGGGCCCTGATCTCGGTCGGGGTCGGGGCAGCGCCCGGCACAACGGGGCCCTGATCTCGGTCGGGGTCGGGGCAGCGCCCGGCACAATGGGGCCCTGATCTCGGTCGGGGCAGCGCCCGGCACAACGGGGCCCTGATCTCGGTCGGGGTCGGGGCAGCGCCCGGCACAATGGGGCCCTGATCTCGGTCGGGGCAGCGCCCGGCACAACGGGGCCCTGATCTCGGTCGGGGTCGGGGCAGCGCCCGGCACAACGGGGCCCTGACCTCGGTCAGCACTTCTCGATATTGCCCTAACCCACCAAATGGCGATGCCTGGTGGGAGGTTTTTCAAAGGGCGCAGGGACCAGGAAGAATGAACAGGCGGATGTTCAGAAGGGCTGAGCAGCCGGCCGCCACCCCACCCCTCAAGAACAGGGCAGGATCCCTTCCTCCCAGCCACCCCCTGCTCTGCCAGCCTGGCACCCAGCTCAGAGCCGGCCGGCCCAGCAGCGCCGCAGCTTTAAACGAGTTTTCCAGCATTCCTCTCGCCCTGTGTTTGTTGGCAAACATGCCCCTTGCAGCAGAGACCCTGCTTCCCCTGCTGGCACCGGCCAGGGCCGAGCCAGATCCCTCGCGCAGACAGCACGAGCTCCCAAGGCTGGGTCGTGGGCTCCGCCCCACTTTCCCGGGGGCTGGAAGCTGTGCTGTCTTGCACCGGCTTTGGTTCCGCCCTCCCCTGTGCAGAACTGGTGCCGCGCCGATTTCACACCCGCTTTGCCCGAGTGTAAACGGCTGCCCGGGGAACCCAGCCAGGGAATCCCCGCCCCACCTTCCAGTCATGGTTTGCATCGGAGCTCCGGCCCCAGGAGACCCCGCTAAAGTCTCGTTCCTGGTCCAATCAAGGAGATTCACCCAACCAGCGCGGCCAAGGGGTGGGGAGGGTGGATCCCGTGTAAAATCATGGGGAGCAGAGCAGGTCTGGGGGGGCAGCGGGGGGTGGGTTTCGCAGGCTGGCACAGCAGCATTTTACCCTTTGCCCTGGCAGCGTGGATCCAGCCCGATGCCCTTTGAAAGCAGGCCCACCCAAGTTCCACGCACTCTGAGCCCTCCCCTCTTGGGCCCCCATCTCCATTGCAGGGGGGGGTGAGAATCCAGAACCCCCTGCCCCCCCTCTGAGCCCCCCCCCCCCAACAGCTGCCCGGCGCCCCAGGTAGCACTGCCAACCCTCCTAGGCGGTCCTGGAGTCTCCAGGGAGTTGAGATTAATCTTTAACTCAATGTGATGCAACGGGACCGCAACTGGCAGCCCCAGGCTAGGAAAGGGGGGCCGGGCCAAGAACTGACCTGGGGAGCAAAGTCTGGTTGGAGCTGGGAGCCGAACAGAGCGGAGACGGAAGTGGGCGCAGTCCCTGAACCCACATGCCAACCCGGCCCAGATCCCCCCTCCCCGGCCGGCATAGGGCATCCCCACTCACCTCCCTGCTGCCCCCTGCAGGATGCGTCTGGTGCAGAAGTCCCTGTGCCTGCTGCTGGTGGTCACGGCGTCCCTGGCCCTGCTCTACCTGCATGTCTGGTCGCCCAAGCCCTACAGCACGGTCGACCTGCGCAACCAGCCAGACCGAGCCCCCGAGCAGCTGCTGGGCGAGCCCTTGCTGGGCCCCTCCAACAAGTTCGCTCAAATCCCCTTCCGGCTCAAGGAGGAGATCGTCGAGTAAGGACCTCCGCCCGACCCCGTCCTGGGGATGGGTGAGGGGAGGGGCGGGAGGGGGTGGCCAGGGCTGGGGAAGCCCCAGCAGGGCCTTGGCTGGGGTGGATGCGGGACTGGCCCCTACGGGCAGGGCTGCAGCCTGGCTCCTGAGATGGGCCTTGGGAAGTGGATTTTCCTGGCTCCCAGCCCTTCCCCAGTGGACACTTCCCCAGAGCCCTGCCTTCTCCTGGGGGGTGGGTCCCCAGACTCCCCCCCCCCTTGCCAGCACTGGGGTGCCCACCCCTTCCATGGGGTCATCAGCCTGGGGCAGGAGCAGGAAGGCAGGGGTGGGGATGTCTGTCTGGGGCAGGAAGGCAGGGGCAGGCTGGCAGGGGCATCAGCCTGGGGCAGGAAGGCAGGGGTGGGGATGTCTGTCTGGGGCAGGAGGGCAGGGGCAGGCTGGCAGGGGCATCAGCCTGGGGCAGGGGCAGGCGGGCAAGGGCAGGGGTATCAGCCTGGGGCAGGGGCAGGAAGGCAGGGGTGGGGATGTCTGTCTGGGGCAGGAGGGCAGGGGCATCAGCCTGGGGCAGGCGGGTAAGGGCAGGGGTGGGGGTATCTGTCTGGGGCATCAGCCCGGGGCAGGGGCATCAGCCCAGGGCAGGGAGGCTGGGGCTTGGGTATCAGCCTGGGGCAGGGGCATTGGCCTTGGCCTGGGGCAGGCGGGCAAGGGCAGGGGTATCTGTCTGGGGCAGGAGCAGGGGCATCAGGGCAGGGCAGGGAGGCTGGTGCTTGGGTATCAGCCTGGGGCAGGGGCATTGGCCTGGGGCAGGAGCAGGCGGGCAAGGGCAGGGGTATCTGTCTGGGGCAGGAGCGGGGGCAGGGGTATCTGTCTGGGGCAGGGGCATCAGGGCAGGGCAGGGAGGCTGGGGCTTGGGTATCAGCCTGGGGCAGGGGCATTGGCCTGGGGCAGGGGCAGGCTGACAGGAGTATCGGCCTGGGGCAGGGGCAGGCGGGCGTGACCGGGTGCCTGGTCTCCGCAGGCTGCTGCCCAGGAACTCCTGCTCGTGCGAGGTGGCGCCCGGCGGGAAGTTGCCCTTCCCCAAGCAGCTCTTCAGCCACCCCTACTCGCTGGAGTTCGCCTCTGCCTTCGGCCCCACGGAGCTGGCGCGGATCCGCAGCAGCCGGGAACAGGAGTACCAGAGCTACCTGCAGCGGTGAGTCACGCTAGGGAGGGGGGCAAAGGGCTGTGGAGGCTCCTCACGCCTGGGTCATAAAGCCAGAGAGCCCCCAGCCCCCTCCTGCCTGGGGCACGGCCGGAGCTGGGCCTATCCCCCTCACTCCCTCCTTTCCCCCCCCCCCCCCAGGACCCAGTCTCCAGCTGACCAGCTGCTGATCGTCAGAGCCAACTCCCCGCTGGAGTACCCTGTCCAGGGCGTGGAGGTGCGCCCGCTCCGGACTATCCTCATCCCAGGTGAGTGTCTCAGCCTCCTGGGGCGGGGGGGGGGGCAGCCTGCCCTGCCTCCCCCACTCCTGGGCAACCCACCCCCCGCTCCCAGGGCAGAACGGAGCCAGTGGTGATGGGGGCGAGGGGGCTGGGTGGAGGGATGGCACACACAGCCTGGGGAGCTGGCCATGGCCGGCTGGACACTGCAGCCCCTCTTGGCTCATCCCCTGCCCCCGGGCGCTGCTGCCCAGGGACGACCAGCGGGCAGGACCTGAGCTCGCTGGGGCAGTGATGTGGGGGGTTCCTGGGGTCTCACTAATCCCGTGTCATGCCTCCCCAGGGCTCAGCTTGCAGGCAGCCAGCAGTAAACTGTACAAGGTAAGGCATGAAGGGGGCTCACCGCGGGGGGGGGCTGGCTCTTTAGGGTGCAGGGTGAGGCTCCAGAGCTGCCTGGTGGAAGCTGGCACATGGGGGCCAGGCGGGGGCGGGGAGCAGCACCAGGCCTGCCCTGGGGGACACAGGGTGGGTCTGAGGAGTTTATTCCAGGGCAGACGCTTGGCGTCTGTTCTCACGGGGACGGCGTCACCCCGGGGCCCGAGGGTCACGGCTCCATTGCCCAGTGCCAGCATGGGCGCTTTCCACACGCCTAGGGCGACCAGACGTCCCGTTCTAAAGGGACAGTCCCGTAGTTAAGACTTTTTCTTAAAAACAGGCAAATTGTCCCATATTTTCTGTCTCCCCGACCCCCTCAGTACTGGTGGGTCCTGCTGCTGGCGGAGTCCCTGCTCGCCAGCGGTGAGTGGGGGGGGGTCCAGTGGCTGACGACGGGGGTGGATGTGCAAGGCTGGTGGCGGGGCAAAGATGCTCCATCAGCGCAGCCCCTGCCGCATGCCGGCTCTCGGCCAGCAGGGCCCCGCTCCCTGTCCCGTTTCCAGCCGGCGCTGGCTACGTGCGGTGAGCTGCGGTGGCTGGCGAGTGCGGGCAGGCGGCAGCCGGTTACGTGTCGCCTCTGCTGCCCACCCACGGGCCCTTTACGTGCTCCCCCTCTCGCTGTCCTCTCCCTGCTTTGCCCCCCCTCCAGCCCCGCTGCTCCTCCATACCCCACCCCCCGGCGGGGCGCGTCCCGCTCCCAGCACTGTGCGGAGAACCAGCCCCTGGTCGGAGCGCTCAGCTCACCAGCAGCCTGGCCGGCAGGCTCCCTCCATCCCGCCGCCTCTGGCTGGGCCGGCGTCCCGGGAAAACCCAAGACCCTCCAGCCTGGGGCGCTGGCCAGGAGGAGCTGAGCCCTGCGTGTGTCAAAGCCCCGCACCGCGCTCGCACGGGGCAGCCTCTCCGCCTCTCAGCTAAGCTCTGGAGCGGTGCTTGGGTGACGCGATTTCCAGCCTGTTCATGCCCCGAACCTGCCGGCTCCACAGCAGCCCCCCAGGCAGGGGTTTAGCACCTCTCCCTCCCCCGCTCCGCCCTGGCTGCTGCCCCCAGGGAGTGTGGGGCTGCTCCGGCCCCTACGCACCCTCCCCTGCTGGGCCACCTCTCTGCCCCGGTTCACCCGTCCAGTCAGGTTCTCAACGCAGCCTTAACCCCTTCCTGCCTGCACTGCAGCTGGAGGACAGGCGGCGGCTGGGTTATGGGGGTGGCCAGCAGCAGCCTGGAGGTGGGCAGGAAGGGACAAGCTCCTGCAGCTGGCAGTGGCTCCTGTCCCTTCCCTCCCGCACAGCACGGAAAGCCTAGGCGTGCGCAGCACTTTTCATTAGGGTGTGCACCCAGGGAGCCCCGCCCCCACCCTGGCCTAGCCCCGCCCCCACCCTGCCCCCATCCACTCCCTCCTTCTCAGGGCGGCCCCGGGGGGGGGGCAAGTGGGGCACTTTGCCCCGGGCCCCACAGGGGCCCCCCCATGAGAGTTTTTCAGGGCCCCTGGAGCGGGGTCCTTCATTCGCTCCGGGGGCCCCGGAAAACTCTCGCAGGGCCCAGGCCCCCGGAGCGGAAGAAGCTCTGGGTCTTCGGCGGCAGGGGGTCCTTCCGCCCCGGGACCCGCCGCCGAAGTGCCAAGTCTTCGGCGGCGGGGGCCCCCTGCCGCTGAAGACCCCAGGCCCCCTGAATCCTCTGGGCAGCCCTGCTCCTTCTTCTTCTTCCCACCCCCTGACCCCTGACTGCCCCCCTCAGAACCCCCAACCCCCCCTGCTCCTTGTCCCCTGACTACCCCATCCTGGGACCCCTGCCCTTAACTGCTCCCCAGGACCCCACCCCCTATCTAAGCCTCCCTGCTCCTTGTCCCCTGACTGCCCCCCTAGGATCCTACCCCCTACCTGTCCCCTGACTGCCCCGACCCTTTCCACACCCCCGCCCCCAGACAGACCGCCGGGACTCCCACGCCTATCCAACTGCTTCCCACCCCCTGACAGGACCCCCAGAACTCCCGACCCATACAACCCCCCCTGCTCCCCGCCTGCCCCAACCCCTCTCCACACCCCTGTCTCCTGACAGCCCCCCCAGAACTCCTGACTCATCCAACCCCCCGCCCCCTCCAGAGACCCCCCCACCCTAACTGCCCCCCCAGGACCCTCCTTGCTCCCTGTCTCCTGACTGCCCTGACCTCTATCCACCCCCCGCCCCCTGACAGACCCTGGTACTCCCATGCCCCATCCAACCCCCCCTGCTCCCTGACTGCCCCCTCCAGAGACCCCGCCCCTAACCACCACCCCGGGATCCCACCCCCTATCCAACCCACCCTGTCCCCACCCCTTATCCAACCCCCGCAGCCCTGGACCCCTTACCATGAGGCTCCTAGCAGCATGTTTGGCTCCGCGCAGAGCCAGACACGCTGCCCCACAGGAGCGGGCAGCCCCGGCCCCTCAGAGCACTGCACGTGCGTGGCGGCATGGCTCCGGATGAGCAGGGAGCGTGTCTGCCTCACCACGGAGCCAAACACTGCCCCGCGGGAGCGCGCAGCCCCGGCCCCCAGAGCGCTGCGTGCGTGGCGGCATGGCTCCAGGGGAGGGGGAGCGTGTCTGCCTCACCACGGAGCCAAACACTGCCCCGCGGGAGCGCGCAGCCCCGGCCCCCAGAGCGCTGCGTGCGTGGCGGCATGGCTCCAGGGGAGGGGGAGCGTGTCTGCCTCCCCGCAGAGCCAAACACTGCCCCGCGGGAGCGCGCAGCCCCGGCCCCCAGAGCGCTGCGTGCGTGGCGGCATGGCTCCAGGGGAGGGGGAGCGTGTCTGCCTCACCACGGAGCCAAACACTGCCCCGCGGGAGCGCGCAGCCCCGGCCCCCAGAGCGCTGCGTGCGTGGCGGCATGGCTCCAGGGGAGGGGGAGCGTGTCTGCCTCCCCGCAGAGCCAAACACTGCCCCGCGGGAGCGCGCAGCCCCGGCCCCCAGAGCGCTGCGTGCGTGGCGGCATGGCTCCAGGGGAGGGGGGAAAGCAGGGGAGGGGCCGGCGACTTGCTGCGCTCGGCCGGGCGTTCCGGCCTGGGAGCGCAGACCCCGCGGCTTGCCGCGCTGGGAGAGTGGGGCCATTTGCCCACCCCTGCATTAGGGTGTGCCTGGGCACACCCCATGTGCACGCCTATGGTGGAAAGGCTGCCGCTGGCCACATTCTGGTGTGAACCCTGGCAGAAATCGGGCGGGGTGGGGCATGTGACCCTGTGTGTCCCACCCATGTTGTCGCAGGCCGACGCGGCGGCAAGTACCAGGAGAGGCAGGTCCGTCCTGGGGGGCCAATCAGGCATGGAGGGCGGAGAGGGCCAGTCGTCACCTCCCCACCCCTGTGTGAGAGCGGTGTATGGGAGTTTGTGTGTGCGATAAGATAAGAAGGTAAATGAAAAGAATCCAGCTATGTGGCATTTCTTTGTAACAGAGGGGCAGTGAACTTGGTGTTCATTTGAACGTTTGTACAGCACAGTTCTGCTTGATTGTGGTGGAACTCGCTTGAATATGCGTAATTTTACCAGGGGTCCCGTATTCAGCACAGGGACACATGGTCACCCGTCACACGCCCCTCCCCAGGCAGTGCCAGCCCAGCACCCATCCCCGAGACAGGGGCAGTGCCCTTTGCCACCAGCCGCCCCCTCGCCACACCTAGCCCCAAGCGCTAACCCTGCCTCCCTCTCCCCCCCTCCCTAGGTGACCCTGACGGCCACCCTGGGCACCTTCAACGTGGCGGCGGCGGTGGAGGGGGTGAAGGCGCAGGGCGAGGGGGAGACGTGTCTCTCGCTGTCAGCCCCCCAGCTGGACAACCTCAACCGCCAGCTGCAGTTCGTCACCTACACCAACACGCTTTTCCACCCCAACACCGTGGACACAGGTGGGCACCTGGCGCCGCGGGGGGGGGGGGGGGGGGCGCGCGAATCTGACAACCGGCCTGGGGTGGGGCAAGGTGCAATACTTGCGGGGGGGAGAGAGCATCCTGCAACAGGCCACAAACCCCCGACAGAACATTCCAGTATAGGGCTTGTGACCCTGTGTGCCCCCCCTCGGCACCAGGAGAGGTGGATCCGTCCCAGGGGGCCAATCAGGCATGGAGGGTGGAGAGTGCAGGGCAGGGAGGGGAGGGCCAGTCAGTCACCTCCCCCGTTAGCAAGTTTGCGGATGACATTAAGCTGGGGGGAGAGGTAGATAGGCTAGAGGGTAGGGATAGGGTCCAGAGGGACCTAGACAAATTGGAGGATTGGGCCAAAAGAAATCTGATGAGGTTCAACAAGGACAAGTGCAGAGTCCTGCACTTAGGACGGAAGAATCCCAGGCACTGCTACAGGCTGGGGACCGACTGGCTAAGCAGCAGTTCTGCAGAAAAGGACCTGGGGATTACAGTGGACGAGAAGCTGGATATGAGTCAGCAGTGGGCCCTCGTTGCCAAGAAGGCCAACGGCATATTGGGCTGTATTAGTAGGAGCATTGCCAGCAGATCGAGGGAAGTGATTATTCCCCTCTATTCGACACTGGTGAGGCCACACCTGGAGTATCGTGTCCTGTTTTGGGCCCCCCACTACAGAAGGGATGTGGACAAATTGGAGAGTCCAGCGGAGGGCAACAAAAATGATTAGGGGGCTGGGGCACATGACTTACGAGAAGAGGCTGAGGGAACTGGGGTTAGTTAGTTTGCAGAAGAGAAGAGTGAGGGGGGATTTGATAGCAGCCTTCAACTACCTGAACGGGGGTTCCAAAGAGGATGGAGCTCGGCTGTTCTCAGTGGTGGCAGATGACAGAACAAGGAGCAATGGTCTCAAGTTGCAGTGGGGGAGGTCTAGGTTGGATATTAGGAAACCCTATGTCACTAGGAGGGTGGTGAAGCACTGGAATGGGTTACCTAGGGAGGTGGTGGAATCTCCTCCCTTAGAGGTTTTTAAGGCCCGGCTTGACAAAGCCCTGGCTGGGATAATTGAGTTGGGGGTTGGTCCTGCTTTGAGCAGGGGGTTGGACTAGATACCTCCTGAGGTCGTGTCCAACTCTGATATTCTATGATTCTATAATTCATGGAGAGGACAGGATCAGTACAGGGCTGTAACAGGGCAATGACTCACCGCTGCGGCGCCTCCTGCTGGTCATCCTGAGAACTAGCTCTGTCCACTCAGGAGCGCCCTCTGCAGGCCGGTGTCTCGCTTGCCGCTGGCCCTGGTGTCCCTCCCGGACCCCAGTGCCCCTTACCTCAGGGTTCCGCCCCATGCAGTACCCCACAGTCTCCCAACCCCCTATCCCCACCTCCCCTCAGTCTTGGGCTACTGCCAGTCACCATCTAGCCCCCGCTCACTGGGGCGGACTGCAGTATAATGGCCTCTCATCACTGGCAAGGAGGGTTTGGACCTGCTGCCTCTGCCTGTCCTTGGCCTGCCCCCTGCAACCCCAGTACCCTTCTTAGCCTTTAGCAAGGCCTGCAGCCTGGGGGGTTTCCAGGCCAGCGCTTCCCCAGCTCCTCTGGCCTTTCCCCAGCCCTGCTCCACTCTAGGGACCCTGCTCAGCTCCCAGCAGCCAGGCCCTTCCCTCTCCACAGCTCCCCCCAGCCCTCTTATAAGGGCCAGCTGGGCCCTCATTAAACCAGCTACCCACTCAGCTTCCCCAGCCCTTCTTAATCCCTCTTACCCTGCTGCAGCCCCCCCCAGGCGGCTCTGACCCTTTCAGGGCCGGAGCGGGGTGATCGCCCTGCTACAAGGGCACTACGCAATGGGGCATTATTCCAGGGTATTGCCCGGTCGGTCCGGGTGACGCAACCACAGAAATTGGGGGGCAGCCACAGAATGGAGCAGTTTTTAAAAGACAGACACCCCCACACACAGCCATCAGTGTTTATATTCCCACCCTCCCGTTTAGCCCCCTTCCCCTTTTCCTCTCTGGACAGTCCAAGCTGCGCCCCAGCCAGGCCCCGTACTTCTTGTCCCTGGGATCTGGGCTCCACCCCAGCTGCTACACAGCCCCTACAGCGGGCCGGACTCCCAGAGGGACCCAGGCGTCCCGCAGGGTCAGGCGCAACGCCTCCGAGACAGAGCCCTCTCTGCCAGCCAACGGGGGAACTGCCACGGCTCTCCCAGCCCCGTGGCAGGCCGTTGTCTGGATCCTGCAGCCCCTCCCTTGATCTGGGGCAGTTTCAGCCAGTCCTTTAAGGACCTGCTCGTCCCACCCCAGGCTGTCTCCTGACTGCCCCCCCCCCGCCCCCCCTGTTCCCTGCTCTGCCCCGGGAGCAGCTTTGGAACCCATCTGCATCCCCAGGTAGCAAGGCAAAGTCCAGGGGGAAACTGCGGCACACACAGGCCTCATCTGAACATTGCAGCAAATTCCCCCTTTGTCACCCCCCTGCCAAATCTGCTTTTCCAAGGGGCGGGCAGCCACGGGCTGGTGCTGTCTTCAGCACTCCCCTCTCTGGGGCATCACCCCTAACGTCTGCCCCTTTGGCCTGAGCTCCTCCCCCCCCCCCCCCAGCAGCCTCTGATTGGAGCCTGTTGGGTCACACCCCAGTTCTCCCTGGTGGGGGCTGCTGTCACTCATGTGCTAGGCTCCGGAGCAGGGGGCTGGGGAGGGGGGCTCAGGACATGGGGGAGGCCAGAGGAGAGGGCAGTATCCGGTGCCATCAGGCAGCCCTGCAAAACACCAGGTGGGGGAAGCCAATCCGGGGCACCGTAAAGAGTGGGCAGCTGCCCCCAGGGCTGTTGTGTTGTGGGGAGGGGAATATTCCCAGCCCCCAAACCGCAGAGACTGGCTGGGCAACGAGGCTGGCCTGTCTCCTCCCGTCCCGGGGCCGGCCGGGGACAAGGCCGGCCTTGCTGTGGGACGGGAGCACAAAGGGGCCTGTGTCGAGGTGGCTCCCGCTCCAGGCTGCGGGAGAGAGGAGAGACCGCCATGGAATCCGGGGGGTACTGGGCCCCTGGGGGACCCCTCCTGCCAGGGGGGGACTCCTGTACCCCAGAACTTCCTCTGCACTGACCCCTCCCCCTCCTAGTGCCCATCTCCCCCTTTGTTTTCCAGTGCAGTTTGCCACCGATGGGCACCAGGCGTCTTTCACCATCCGAATCCGCCACACGCCCACGCCCAAGCTCTATAACCCAGGTGCCCCGGGCGATGGTGGAGGTGAGTGCCAGGCGGGTGCCAGGGCCCAGCGAGGATCGCGGGGAGGGGGGAGCTTGTGCCGGGTGACCTACGGGCTTCTGCAGTGGGGAGGGAAAGGTCAGCCCACGGTATTCGGGGTCAAGGCTGCCCCCACTATCCCCCACAACCTGGGGTCCCCCTGAATCCTGCCTGCACCTCCCCACATGACTGGGGTCCCCTGAAGCCTCCCACTGCCTCCCTCCCCGACATCCCCTGAATCCTATCTCAGCCTCTCCAGCGGCTGGAGCAGATGGCACCCAGCAGCATCTGTCTGAGGCTGGAATTGCGGGGGGAGCTTGTCCCCCCAAGGCAGGTTCCCCCCCTCCCTGGGGTGCTGCTCCCCTTCCCCGCAAACCTCTTGCTCCCCTCCCAGCAGATTACAACGTCAGCACCCTGGTCACCATTGCGACCAAGACCTTCCTGCGGTACGACAAGCTGCGGGCGCTGATCGCCAGCATCCGCCGCTTCTACCCCACAGTGACCATCATCATCGCGGACGACAGCCAGCACCCCGAGCCCGTGGAGGGCCCCCACATAGAGCAGTACCTCATGCCCTTCGGCAAGGTGCAGGGGAGACACGGGCGTGGGAATCTTGGGGCTCAGGGCCGGGGGGGGGGGTGTCAGAAGAGACTGGGAGGGGGTAGGGCTCGGGTGGCCGGGCCAGGCACTGATGTGTCCCCTGCTTCCCCCCCCCGCCCAGGGCTGGTTTGCAGGGCGCAATCTGGCCATTTCCCAGGTCACCACCAAGTACGTACTGTGGGTGGACGACGACTTCATCTTCACGCCCCGAACCCGGGTGGAGAAGCTGGTGGACGTGCTGGAGAAAACCAGCCTGGACCTGGTGAGTGGGGGGGGGGGGGGGGCTGCGCCTGGGGGGGAATGGGGGAGGCCAGCCATGCCTTTGGGTGGGGGGTGGGGGGGGAATTGCAGGATGTCCAGTTATGAATCATAGACTATCAGGGTTGGAAGGGACCTCAGGAGGTATCTAGTCCAACCCCCTGCTCAAAGGGGGAACCAATCCCCAGGCAGATTTTTGCCCCAAATGGCCCCCTTAAGGATTGAACTCACAACCCTGCGTTTAGCAGGCCAAGGCTCAAACCACTGAGCTATCCCTGCCCCAGATCATGCCTGGCTGGGGATGTTGGGGGGAGTTCGGCCACACCTGGGCGGGGGGGGGGCTCCTGAGAGTGGGATTCCAAAGCCCCCCCCGCCCCCCACTCTGCCGCTCCCCCACCCCCACAGCTCAGCCTGGAGCCATGGGGCCAGCGCCGCAGGGAGGGCAGGGGAGCCCCCTAGTGGCCACTGCGGGACATGACATGGTGGGAGTCACAGGAGCTGTCCCAGCTGGACGGGGACCCCCAAATCCTTATCCCCTGCACCATGCGGCTCCCGCCCCGGTGCATTGGGGGCACCCGAGTCCTCGCCCCAGGGGGCAGCGGGGCACGATGGGTCACAGGAAAGAAAGCAGGTGTCGGAGCTCCTTGCACACCGCCCCCAGGGGAGGGAGGGAGACCCAGGGGAGGGGGGAGCTGGTGCAGAGCCCCCAGGGGAGCGGGGGAGGTGGCCCAAGAGAGGTGGGGGAGCTGGCCTAGGGGAGGGGGGGGTTGGCCCATGGTCCCCAGGGGAGGTGGGAGGTGGGAGCTGGCCCAGGGCCCCACGTGCTGCCCCCGGCAGCCCGTCCATCCCCCTGCTCACGTCAGCGTGTCTGGCAGGTGGGGGGCACAGTGCGGGAGATCACGGGGGTCACCAACACCTACCGGCAGAAGATCAGCGTGCAGGCGGGGGGCGAGGAGGGCGACTGCCTGCAGATCCGCCAGGGCTACCACCACCTCCTCGAGGGCTTCCCCGGCTGCGTGGTCACCGACGGCGTTGTCAACTTCTTCCTGGCCCGCACGGCCAAGTTGCTGGAGGTGGGGTTTGACCCCCGGCTCAGCCGCGTCGCCCACCTCGGTGAGTGCGGGGGAGGGCTCGTGACGGCTGCACCACACCACTGTAGCACCTGCCTAGTGGTTAGAGCAGGAGGGGCGGGGGCTGGGAGCCAGGATGCCTGGGTTCTATCCCCAGTTCTGGGAGGGGAGTGGGGTCTAGTGGTTAGAGCCGGGGGGGAACCAGGACTCCTAGGTTCTATCCCCAGTTCTGACACTGACTCACTGTGGCATTGGTCACCTCCCTCTGCCTCAGTTTCCCTCTCTGTGGCATGGGAGTGCTAACATGGGGCTCCATTGCAGGGCACACGGGGGTCCCTGGCCAACCGAGGCAATAGGGCTGTCAGCATTACTGCATGGCGGTTAGCCAGGCAAGCCGGTGCCACCCGGAGAGCTGACGTGCCAAACAGAAGTCGCCACTTTTGCTAGGACCCGGGGAACGAGACACTTTGTGGCAGTTTCCTGCCTCTGGGGCCTGGTTCCCGAAATCCCAAGGGGCGGCAGCACCCGGTGCCCAGGAGCCCTGGGCAACCTGTCCCCCCAGTGCATCCAGATGGAGAGGGGGTCAGTGGGAGGGGACACCGGGGGGTGTCTCAGGGGTCAGATCCTGGGAAGACCCAGGATCTGGGATGCTGGTTCGATCCCCGTTGCCCACAGCCGCCCGCACCCACCCCCAGTCATACACTGCTGGGCCGGCTGACCCGGCCCCTCCTGCATTGACCCCCGTGCCCTCTCCCCGGCAGAGTTCTTCATCGATGGGCTGGGCGTGCTGCACGTGGGCTCGTGCGCCGACGTGGTGGTGGATCACGCGTCCAAGCTCAAACTGCCCTGGCAGAAGTCGGAGAGCGAGAAGCAGTACGCCAAGTTCCGCTACCCCACCTCGGACGACAGCAGCGTCAGCGTCAAATACGGCCTCTTCTACTTCAAAAACCGCTTCAAGTGTATGACGAGCAGCTAGCCCCACCGGGCTACCGGCCCCGCCCTGCCAGCGAGCCGGACCCCAGGGAGAGCCCCACTCCCCCCCCATGGAGCTGGGGCTTTTTATCCTTGTACCAGGCCAGGGAGGTGACCCCTGCTACCCCAGTTCTCCAGTGCCTCCAGACCCAGCACCATCCCTATGCCCTGCTGTGTCCCTGGGGGGCGGAAGGCTCCCCCACTTTCCCAGCAGGCCCTAGGGGAATCCAGAGTCGCACAGTGGGATACTGGGAAATTCCCTGGACCACAGGATGGGGGGTGAGGGCTGGCTGGGAAGAGCTTACAGCACCCCGGTGGCCAAGCCCCCACCTTCCCCAGGAGATGCTGTTTTATACTAGACAGACCTGCCCCCGTTCACTGCCAGATTTCTCCAGCGCCCCCCGCAGGAGAGAACCGGCACAGCCCCCGCCCCTCCCAGCTGCCCCAGGACAAGCACCAGGGCCCCATTTTATTTTGTGCCAAGTGGTTATAGCCAGTCCACCCCCATTGCCGTCTCTGGGAGATTTCCAACGTCAAGTGCCAAAGACTGTGGGGGGGGGGGCAGCCCCTCGAGCAAGGGGAAGGGCTGACGCCCATGGCTGGGTTGAGGGGCACGGCCATGGGGGGGGGGGGGGTAAGTCATTCCCAGTGTCGGCCGGTGGCTGAGGTCTCTTTTGGAGCGTGGGGACTCTTTCTATGCAGAATCCAAGAGCGTGGGCACAAGGCGAAGGGCCAGCCCCAGCCCCACACTGCTCAGAGAAGGCCCCATGACCAGAGCGTTGGATGAGGCAGAGGGTTCTGGTTTCTAATCTAGGATACTGGGGGGCAGGAGCTGGCTGGTCTCTGTGGGAACTGGAGGCAGGACGCTGGGACTGTTTGTGTCGCACGCGTATGTGGGTGCGTGTATGTGTATTTAATGTGAGCGACCGAGGAGTCGGGCACTGCCAGGCTGCACTACAGGAGACCCACGGCTGGCAGATGGGATGCTTGAGCTGCCATCCCCAACTGCTGTTTTCTACAGTGAGAGAGAGGTGAGGTTTTAAGGGGAAAAAAAGATGTTTTTTATTTAAAAAAAAAATCCATATGCAAGTATTCTCTTTGCCCTAAAGGTTCTCCAAGTCCCGCCCCCTTGGTCCTGAATCCTACAGTCGTGTTTTAGCAGAACCAGAGAAAAACTTTGTACTTTTTTGTTTGTTTTTTAAAAACGTTGGCCTCCGAACCAGTGGGGCAGTAACATTAGAGGCTGTGTCCCCCCCTGGCTACAATGTCCCCCTCCAGTGACCCAGCTCTGCAATGCACCTCTCCTTGCTAGCAAGATGGTAGCGTGATGCCAGCCCTGGGGCTGCTGGAGCATGTTATAGGAGGCACATGCTGAGAGAACAGATGCAGCCTGTGGAGGTGGTGCTGGGGGCCAGGGCCAGCAGTCAGCCAGAGTGTGTGTATGGGGGGGATTATTCCCTGGGCTCCATCTCAACCCATGGGGGGGGGGGGCTGGATGCAGGGGGCCACCCCAGGCAGGGGGAGGCCCTGCCTGCCAAAGCACATTCCCTGCTGTTCCTTCCCTGCGTGAAGTGGTCAGGGACACCTGCCCTAATGCCATGCCATCCTGTGACACCAGCAGCTGAAGCAGCATCCCCCCCCCCAGCACAGACAATTGGGGGAGGACAATAAAATAAAGGGATTTTGGTTCCTTTCTGTGGTTTAAACCCTGTCTGAGAGTCTCTGGCGAGGGGGGTTAAATTCCAGCTCCTGTCCTGGCCCCATCACCTTGCAGCTGGTGGGGTGAAGCTTTCTTTCCCCTGGTGCTGGAGAGGGCCCCCCCCCAGGGAGGGGGAGGGATGAGGCACAGAGGCCCCCCCCCACCAGAATGCCAGTGCCCCCAGGTGTGCTCCTCCCAGCTGTAGAGGGCCCAGCCCCCATAACTGTCTTGGCAAAGGAAGGAACCCCACATCCTTTGGGGGCCTGCAGGGGCAGACAGGCTGCTGCCTCCACTGGGACCTGGCCTGCCTCCT
Source organism: Emys orbicularis (assembly GCF_028017835.1). Taxonomy (NCBI): domain Eukaryota; kingdom Metazoa; phylum Chordata; order Testudines; family Emydidae; genus Emys; species Emys orbicularis. Next base: position 21,432,841 of record NC_088701.1, read on the forward strand.
CCGCCCTGCGCCGCTCCCGCCCCCCTGCCTGGGCACCAGGCCAGGGGAGCCGCTCGCTGTAGGTCAGTCCGCCCTGGAGACCTGGGGCAGGAGGCTCCATCCATCCTGGGAGCCGGCAACTGCCCCACCCCGGCTCTGTGGTCTGCGAACGACTCCTTGGCCCCCTGGTCCCGGGGAGGCCCCGTGGGCAGAGCAGGAATTCACAGCACTTGGAGATCAACCTGCTTTTACGGCCCAAGAGCCAGTCTGGTCCCGGGGGCCCTACAGGCCGGGCAGTGCCCGCGGTCCATTGGCAGGGTCCCCTACACCCAGATCGCTGGATTCTTCTCGGCCACCTTTTCCTGGGTGGAAACAGAGCAGCGTGAATCCTGGGCACGAGTCACATTCTGCCCCCAGCCCCCCTGCCAAAGCCAGTTGTCCTGCAGGAATGGGGTGGGGGAGCCCAGCTCTCCCCCCCCGCCTTGGGGGCACTGCACTGTCCCCACACCCCGCCCATTCCACACAAGCTGGAGCTGTCAGTCCCTGCTTGGCTCTAGCCAAGATGGATGGGGAAAGCCCCCCCATGTCCCACTCCCAGCCCTCTGGCCAGTCCAGTTCCCCCCACCCTGGGGCTGGATTGGAGCCAGTGCCCCCTAGAGGGGAAAAGGCCCCATGTCCCATTCCCCACCCGCTAGGCCAGCCAGCCAGCCACTCGGTCTAGGTCCGGATCAGACCCCCCTCTCCCAACCAGCGCCCCCGGGCCTAGAGCCAGATTAGAACTGGTGCCCCCTAGAGAGGAACCCCTGCTCCAGCCCCCTCACCGTGGTCTGCGTGATGGATGCGAGGGCGTCCTGGACCGTCACAAACACCTGCTGTGGGGAGAGGTGCTGCCCCAGGCCGCTGCTGGTCAGCGTCTCCAGGACCTCGCCTGCAGCAAGCGAAAGGAGGAGACGCAGCTCAGCCCAGCCCCCTCGGCGCAGCGCTGGGCACTGAGGGGCTGGGAGAGGGGCAGGGGGACCCCCCCCCAACTCACCGTTACATGCTGCCAGGTTCATGCGGATGCCGGCCTTCTGGCACGCCACGCACATCTGCAAGGCAAGGAGAGCGCAGGCTGGCATCTCTAGGAGTGGGCAGAGCCACATCCCAGCCCCGCCTCCCACCTGCCCTCATGGGCCCCCCCGCCCCAGGTACCTGAATGAGCAGCCGGGCCCCGGCGGAGTCCACGAAAACAATCCCGCTGCAATCGAGGATGGCGGCCTGGGTCCTGCCAGCGGCGCCTGCCCGGAGAAGAGGGGAGGGGGTGATAGCACGGACCCCCGGCCTGAGGATGGGGCGGCTCTGCGGAGACACCCATGAGGTCCAGGCCCCGTGATCCCAGCCAGATGGGCCCCCACACAGCACAGCTGCCAGTGAGACCCCTCCCTACAGAGGGGCGGGGGCTGGGAGACTCAGGGCTGCCACCCTGCCCTGCCGAGACCCCCCCCGGAGGAGGATCCACCTCCCCAGCCCCCCCTCCCAGCCCACGAGGGGGCCACTGCGTGTCACCTAGGCTGCTGGGACCTGTGACACAGATGCCTGCCCCCTCCCATACCAGCGCGCCCCCCCCCAACCGGAGAGTGGGAGCTGCGGGGGGCCCTGCGTACCTGAGCTGGGGCACCCGGCTCCCCCATCGGGCACAGAGCTGGGGACACAGTTTTCCTGAGGGAAACACAAGCCCGTTAATGCCACCTCTGTGGTCACCCAAAACCCTGCCCAGGGCCCTGCCAGGATCCCCTGCCCCCCAAGATACCCCCTGCCACCTCCAGCCCAAAGCTAAGTCCCACCTCCAGTGGGGAGGGCAAGGAGACCCCACAGCAGGGGCAAGGTGGGGGGGAGAAGCTGCTGCTAGGCCAGGGCTGGGCATCTCCGGAGACATGCCGGCGGCTGGGTTCTGCTGGGGGAGGACCCCTGGGAAAGCAGCCCCTCACCCAGGATCCTGGGGCCAGCAGGCCCACGGGCACGGGCAGGATTTGGGCAAGTCCGAGCCTATCTGCCCTGCTCCCACACCCCAGGACTGAGCTGCCCCTCCACCCCCTGCAGCCCCCCCAGATCTCCGCTGGCCCCCTTACCACAGTGCTGATTTGGGCCCCACTCTCCAAGGCCCGCAGCGCCTTCTCCCCCCGGCCGCCCCTCGGCCGGCTCAGGCCCAGCCGCTCGCTCAGCGCCTCGCGGAAGAAGTCACGGTTGCCGTAGTAGATGGGGGCGTGGTAAACCATGATCTTCACGCCAGGGATCTCAAAGCACTGTGGGGAGGGGGGGGACAGAGCGCTGGCTGCAGCATGGGAGGCAGGCCGTGGATGTGGGTGTCCGTCTGCCCTCCCCTCCCCCCCGCCCCAAACAGAGAGGGAGGTTTGGGTGCTGAATTGCCCCATGGGGGTGGGGAAGAGGGCTGAGAGATCAGCCCTGCCTCTCAGGACACGGACACCCCCCTACGCAGGCCAGTCTGGATGCCATCCGAATGGAGCCCAGGGCAAGCCCCCACCCACATCCTTCCCAATGTACCCCACTCCCCAGCGCTCTCAGCCAGCCTGCCCCAGGTGGGTGGCTGGGAGCCCCAGGTCGCACCCAGGCCCTGCAGCACCCGTACCTTGCTGTGGCGTTGGACAGGCCGGTAGATTTCCGTGTTGGCCGCTTTGCCCAGCGCCATGCACTCGGCCCTGTGGGAGAGGAAGGTGCATCAGGCGGGGAGGCGTCTGGCCGCGCCAAGTCTGGGCTGGCACCGGTCCCGGCTGGAGAAGAGATTCCCATCTCCCCCAGCGGGAGGGCCTTGGCCAAAGACAGGGACAGCAGCCGGGAAGGCAGATTCCTGCCTCCGAACCCTGGTCCCGTCTTCCTCCTCCTCTGATCACCAGGTCTCCAAGCAGCCATGGCCAGCCAGCTCCTTGGGGGGCTTGTGCCTGGAGCAGGGGGCGGAGAGAGCTGCCCCCCAGCCCATGCCAGAGCCGGATGCAGCTCCCTGGCTCTGCAGGTTGCCAGCAAGCGAGCCCGGCCGTGAGACAGGGCAGGGCGCCTGGCACTCCGGTACCTCTGCGTGCGGCAGATGACTGTCATCATGGAGAACACGACCCCAACGGCCAGGCCCACGTCCACATTCAGCACCACCACGGCCAGCCAGGTGACCACCCAGACAGCCTGGAACGAGAGTGCGGGGTCAGAGGGGAGACGGGGAAGGGAGACGTCTGGCCAGCTGGTCCCACAGGGGCTCATACACTCGCTGGTCACACATACAGGACCCAGTGAGGTTACACCAGGGGCCAATCTACCCTAAGAGTCTCCGGAGGCAGCGTGGTCTAGTGGGTAGGGCACTGCTGTGTGCCCTGGGGCCTCTGCCTTCTCCATGCCGCCAACCCCTTGTCTAGTTCGACTGGGAGTTCGGGGACAGTCTCGCTCTGTGCCAAGCACTGCCCTGGCACAATGGGGCATCTCCAGGTCATCGAACCCCCCCCTAATGCTAGTAACCAAGGAGCACGGCCCTGATCACGCCATGGGTCCATCGAGGCTGGTGCCCCATGGGCCGGAGAACGCTGCCTCTGGGGGAGTTGGCACGTACTGGGCCCCAGTCCTCTGCTCCGGCCGATTTCAGTGGGGTGGAGCAGGCCCGGAACAGCTCTTGGAGGGCTGGGCCAGCTGGCAATGCACACCCCGTACCCTGGGGCAGCAGCATGCCCGGCTCCGGCACCGGCACCAAACCCAGGGCCCGCCCTGCCCCGCCCGGGGACAGGTGAGTGGGGGGGGGGGCGCAGCGGCTTACGAAGTCAATCCGGCTGATCCTCCAGAGCTCGGGCAGGTCCCAGAACTGCAGGACCATCTGGCGCAGGCTGGTGACATTGATACAGGCCAGGACAGCCTAGGGGGGGAGAACGGGCATGAGCGACGAGCTGCCAGCCCCTGCCCTGTGCTAGCTGGTGCCAAGGCAGCCGTGGAAGGGAGCTCTTCCCAGGATGACCGGGGGGGGAGGGGGAGAAGAGAAGAGCCAGCTAGTCACCGGGTGGGGGGGGGGGGCAGCTGCTAGTGGGGGAGGGGCAGCCAGCCATTCGGTAGGAGGAAGTGGGGTGTCTGCCATCGTCCAGCAGCCCCCACCCAACCCAGGCTGGATCCCCCGGGTGAGGGCAAACCCCACCAGCACACAAGGTGTTTGGGCACGAGGGAAGTCTGTGCCCAATGGGGAGGGGGCATTGGGCCTGGCATGCCCCAGGGGCGATGGGGGTGGGCACCAGCCCTTCCCCAGGTCACGCGCATGCCCCCAGCCTCACCTTGGGCAGGTAGCGGAAGAGGGGTCCGAGCCACATGAGGACCATGAGCACCACCGCGCTGGAGAAGAAGCCGGCGAGCTGCAGAAGAGGAGGGCGGGTTAGCGGGCAGGCTCCGCCCGGGCGGTGAGGCCAGCGCTGGGCCCTGCAGGGGGGAATGCAGGGCAGCACAGAGGAAGCCCTAGACCCCAGAGAAGCCCCCCACCCTTCATGCCCCACTCGAGGCCTCAGTGCCAGCCTCCTCTGCCCGGCGTCTGCAGAGGAGAGGGCTCCGATTGTGCCCAGCCACACAGGCCAACTGGCCACCAAGCTGAGACCTGGCAAACTCATTGCATGAGCCAGCCAGGGCTGCAGGGAGGAATGGGGGGACCCCACTAGCTAGGGAGCATGAGAAACTCACCCTCCAGACACACCCCATGGCCCCACCCCCAGTTCTGCAGGCCCCCCCCTGTGCCCCCATACCTGTGTGTGCCCCCCCGCGCTCTCCAGGATGTTGGTGGTCGCCAGGGTGGCCGAGCTCGGGAAGCAGGTGAAGAGGGAGGAGACCAGGTTGGAAACACCGTGGGCCAGCAGCTCCTGTGGCCGGGGGGGGACAGAGACAGGTCAGGGCTACAGGGACCAGCCAGGAGGGAGCCCAGATGCACCGGGGGCAGGTGAGACACTGGGGCCTTCCAGCTGGAAGAGGGGCCGGATGGGCGGGAGGGGACCCCAATCCTGGGCAGCCGCTGGCAACAGAGAGGCCAGGCCAGGCCGGGCAGTGCCCCCTGCCAGCAGCCCGAGTCCGGCCCACACACCTGGTTGGGGTTGATGGTATAGCCGTGCTTCTCGGCGTAGATCATGGCCAGCGACACAGAGACGGCATAGGCCACGAAAGCGATGGCCACCGTGTCCCCCAGCACCTGGGGCAGCGACTGCAGGGCCGGGAGCTGGGGCTGCGGGAACCTGCGTGAGAGACAGAGGCGGTCACCAGGCCGGGTGGGGCGAGAGGGGCTGCGCTGGTCCAGTCCCCGTAGGATGCAGCCTTGGGGTACACTGAGGTTGCCCCCGTGTGAGGTCACAGAGGGGGTGGGCAGGGGGCCCTGGGGACTCCTTACCCAGCGGGCAGGTGGCCGACTATCTGCACGTCGTAGCGCGTGTCCAGGGAGGAGGCAAAGCAGACGCCGGTGGCCGCCAGCACCTGGGGAGAGAGCAGAGGACCGGCGGGTTATGCCGCCCAGGGTGGTGCCAACCCTCCCATGCCTGCGGCCCGTCACCCACCCCCGCTCCCCCAACCCGACTCTTCCCCGCACTGCTCAGAGGACCTGGCTGGAGGTGCAGGGCCGGGGGAGCCCTGGGCAGAGGGAGGCGGCGCAGGGGACGGGCAGATCCGGGCAGGGCAGGGGTACGTACCACCACGATCTCCCCTGGAATGGGCGTCCGCAGCTTGCTCCGGAAGCGGCTGTTGATCTCCTTGATGGGCACCAGCAGGGCCAGGCACAGGGCGGAGATGAGCAGCTCGGCCACGTTGGTCCGGGGCAGCGCCCGCGCCACCGATGCCAGCGTCTGGGGGCAGCACAGGGCGCGTTACGCAGCGGGGGGGGGGGCCTGCTCCCGGCTCCCCTCCCCCGCCATTCCGCCTCCCTGCCCCCTTTCTCTCACCACCGCCCCACACTCTCCTCACCCCCCCCCCCCCGGGGCTGGACGCACCTTGAAGATGGTGAAGGAGCCAGTGGGGCGGGGCAGGGCCAGGCCCAGCAGGCTGGGCAGCTGGGAGACCAGGACATGCAGGGCGGCCCCGTTGGTGAAGGCCTTGACAATGGGCTCCGAGAGGTAGGTGGCCAGGAAGCCCAGCTGCACCACGAACATCACCAGCTGGGGGGCAGGGGGAGGGACGTCAGCGGTGCCCGTTGCAGAGCACGGTGCCCGGGGCCTTCCCCCAGGATCCCTCCTCTCCCTCCTCCCCCCCGAATGGATCCCCCCAGGGTCCTCACCATGCATCCCTGCCCCCCTCCCCTCCCCCTGGGGTCCCTCCTCCCCACGATGCAACCCTGCCCCACTCCTCTCCCCCCCATGGATCCCCCCTCCCCTCCTCTCCCCCTGGGGTCCCTCCTTTCCCCCCCACAATGGATCCCTGCCTCACTCCCCTCCCCCGATGGATCCCTCCTCTCCCCCCTTGATGGATCCCCACCTCACTCCCCTTCCCCCCATGGATCCCTGCCCCACTCCCCTCCCCCTGGGGTCCCTCCTCTCCCCCCCCCGGGGCTCCTCCTCCCCCCTCCCCACGATGCATCCCTGCCCCACTCCCCTCCTCCATGCCCTGTCCCCCTCCCACCGCTCCCGCTCTCTCCAGGGAGGGTCCCTGCCCCAGGCTCTGGCAGCCCGGCGGGGGCGGACTCACCATGAGGAGCCCCACGAGGAAGGCCATGGCGGCTGCCACGCCAATGCGCCGCTCCTCCACCCGGGCCAGCACCGCGCTGGTCGCGTTGGGCTCCAGGGGCCAGGGCACCAGCTGCTCCACCACGGAGCCCGTCATCAGGCTCACCACGGCAAAGGTGCCTGGGCAGGGGAAGGGAGACACAGCCCCTGAGAACTGCCCAGCCACCCCCTGGGAGGCCTGCCCTCCTGCCCAGACAGCGCCACCTGCCCGCCCCCCACCTCTGCCCCTCCAGTGCCCGCCCCATGCACACATCCCCCCCCACTGTCTCTAGCCCCATCTCCCATGGATTTCTGCCCCCCCCCAGACACCCCCCATGCCCCACACTCTGGGGAGGGCACAGCTGGTAGCCACATGTTCTTAGCTTTGGGAGGGCACCAGCGGGGTGGGGCCATGTTCAGCCCCTTGGTTGGTTATGGGGATCTCCACCCCGCTCCCCCACTGTCTCTAGCCCCATCTCCCATGGATTTCTGCCCCCCCCCAGACACCCCCCATGCCCCACACTCTGGGGAGGGCACAGCTGGTAGCCACATGTTCTTAGCTTTGGGAGGGCACCAGCGGGGTGGGGCCCTGTTCAGCCCCTTGGTTGGTTATGGGGATCTCCACCCCGCTCCCCCACTGTCTCTAGCCCCATCTCCCATGGATTTCTGCCCCCCCACAGACACCTCCCATGCCCCACACTCTGGGGAGGGCACAGCTGGTAGCCACATGTTCTTAGCTTTGGGAGGGCACCAGCGGGGTGGGGCCCTGTTCAGCCCCTTGGTTGGTTATGGGGATCTCCACCCCGCTCCCCCACTGTCTCTAGCCCCATCTCCCATGGATTTCTGCCCCCCCACAGACACCTCCCATGCCCCACACTCTGGGGGAGGGCACAGCTGGCAGCCACATGTTCTTAGCTTTGGGAGGGCACCAGCGGGGTGGGGCCATGTTCAGCCCCTTGGTTGGTTATGGGGATCTCCACCCCGCTCCCCCACTGTCCTGGGAACAGGCTGCTGGCACAGCGATGCCCGAGGAACCAGACCCTCCCTCCCCCCATTTAACCCTGCCGAGCCCTGGGCATCGGTGGCCCACTCACCAGTAGAGACGTGGCGCCCGGTGCCAAAGAGCATGTAAAGGATGACAGGGAAGAAGGAGGTGTAGAGCCCGTAGACGGGGGCCACGGAGGCCAGGAGGGCGAAGGCCATGCCTGCGGGGACCCGAGACGGGCACGGGGGTGAGCCGGGGGCGGCCAAGACCATAACTGCCCCGCTGCTCTCCTAAGGACTGAGCGGCAACGTCCCGCGGATCGCTACTACACCCCCGCCCAGAGGCCCCGGCAAGAGGGCGAGATACAGACTGTGATGGGGGAGGGGTCAGAGCGGCCCCCCAAACAGAGGGCTCCTGTTTCAGAGGGGCACTGAGGCCAAATCCAGTCAGCACCAAGGGGTCCAGCCTGTCTAAACCTTGCCCTTCTCCGTGGCTTTGTTACCACCCCACCCGGGGGAAACTGAGGCCCAGAGGGGTGGAAGGACAGCAAGTCAGAGGCAGAACTGGGAATGGAACTCAGGAGTCCTGGCTCCCAGCCCCCACTGATCTCACGCACCAGACCCCACTGCCCTCCCAGAGCTGGGGAGAGAACCCAGGAGTCCTGGCTCCCAGCCCTTCGGTTCCAAGTCTAACCACTGCCCCAGGAGTGAACCCAGGAGTCCCGGCTCGGCTCGCTGTCTCTCCCGCCACCGTGCGAGTGGCTCCCAGCAGAGCTGCGCAGGGCGGCTCTCCAGCCTCTGGGCTCCCCGGCCAGACCCGCTCCCAGAGCTGGGATCCGTCTCTCCACCGGCCGCCGCGCAGCCGGACCCCCGGCAGCTACCCGCCTTGGGGCGCCCGAGCCCGCGGAGAGATGCGGGACGTGGGACAGCTGAGGGGTAGCTCGCCCCCCCCCCGGGGCTGGGGGGTCAGGGGGAACGGGGGGGTCCGGGGCAGCTGCTCACCCTGGGGGATGTGCACAATCCCCACGGTGAGCCCGGCCAGCGCGTCCCCCAGCAGCCAGGGCCCCACCCGGTAGCCGGGCAGCCAGGCGGCGATGGGCAGCCGGCGCCGCAGGAGCCGCAGGGCGGCCGCCCCGGAGCAGCGGCAGCCCCGGGCCACCCGCCGGCGCAGCGTCCCCGCCGGGCGGCCCCGGGGCTCGGGCGCCCCGTAGAGCTGCTGGAAGCGCTGCTCGGTGAGAGCCCGGCCCGGCGCCAGGCGGCTCATGCTGGTGGCCCGGGCGGGCTGGGCGCGCGGCCCCTTTTATCGCCCGGCCCTGGACCCCGCCAAGCCCCGCCCCCTCTGACCCACAGCGCCGCCCCCTTCCCCGGGCTCTAATCTATCCCCCTCTGACCCACAGCTCCCACCCACACCCACCCTCTGACCCACAGCCGCCTCCCCGGGGTCCCATCAAGCCCCCTCTGAACCACACAGCCCCCCCATCTGACCCACAGCTTCCCCCCCCATGCCATCTACCTCACCCTGACCCCCAGCCCCCTCCTGGTCTCCAATCTACCCCTATCTGACCTACAGCGCCCCCCCCAGCTCCCATCTACCCCCCCATCTGATCCACAGCCCCCCCATCTCCCATCTACCCCCCTGACTCACAACCGCCCCTTCTGACCCACAGCCCCCTCCTGAGCTCCGATCTACCCCCCTCTGACCCACAGCTCCTTCACCACCATCATCCGTAGAGACCCGTAAAGGCAGGGCGCTGGCTGGAGATGGGGCTGAGCCCGGGAGGGCCCAAGCCGTGCCTGGGACACAAGGAGCGTCCTGTCCCCGGGGGCTGATCCTGCAGGACGCCCAGTCATCTCCCATCTCCCCCTGACCTGGGGGGCCCGCTCCTGGCAGAATTAGGCCCTTTGAATTCCACCTCCCCAAGGCAGAATGGGGGTGTGAACAGAGCCCGTATCCTGTTTGCCAGCCCAGGTGGGGGACACCCCTCCCCCCGCCCCAGGCAACCAGACGGATTCAGCACCAAGCCCCCTGATGCTGGGGGTTGGGGGGTGGGTGGGGCAGCCTCAGCAGAGAGGTCGGAGGTTGAACGGCCCACGGAGACCAGGCTCCCCTCGGCCTGTTGGGGGAGGGGGCCCTGCCTGGCACATTGGGAGGGGCCCACATGAGTGGCAGACCCATCCTCCCGGGGGTCTCCGAGCGCCTGAACCCCAGAAGCCCTGCAGCCAGGCAGCTCCCCCCCCCCCATCGCTGTGCCCATAGCCACCAACCCTGGCCCCTCCCCGTCCCTCCATGTGCCCCCCCCCCCTCAGCCTGGCCTCTAGGTAACCCGGGAACGCAGAAGTGAATCCTTCCCTACAAACAGGATCTTCCCACTGAACTGGCCACACGGCACTAAACCCCGACAGGGAGGAAACCGCTCCCCCAGCCGCCCCGTGCCCCCCTCGGCCCGGCCCGGGCCCTGCTGAGCTAAACACAGGAACTATCGTGTGCCCGGGGCTGAGCCAAGCACACGCAGGGCACAGGCCCAGCAATGGCCCGTAGCCAGGAGCCTCCTGCTCCGGGTCTCCCTAAAACCTCCGACGGCCGGAAGCTGGGACGGGACGCCAGGGGAAGGACAGCTCGATAACCGCCCTGCTCTGGCAGCAGCCCCGGTCGGAGACAGGCCGCTGGGTGAGCGGGGCTGCCCCAGCCCCAGCCCCGCTCACCCCCCCCCCCCCCCGAGGCGCCATGGGGGGAGGGCAATGCCCTCGGCCGTTGGGAAGGGGGGGAAAGCAACTGATCTGCTACATGCCTCCCCTGCCCCCCCCCCGTTAGTCTGTCCATCCCCCTATGCACCCCTCTATCCCCACCCCATGCACCGCTACCCATCCATACTCCCCTAGTTCCATCTATCCCCCGCTATCCATCCACCCCCCGTCCCCATCCGCAGGGCCCCTTTTGTCTGTCTGCTTCCCACGCCCGTGACTGTGGCATCGAACGGTTGATCCCAGGCTCTGAAATTCCCCCCCCCCCCATTATGGAAGGGAAGCCGCAGGGCTCTGGCAAGCAGGCCCCTCACCCGCGCCCCCCGCAGCGCACTGGAGAGTCGCGTGGCTTGCCACAGCCACACGCACTCAGGCAGGAAGATGCCACGGCGGGCATGGAGCCCAAGAGCCCCTGTCTCCAGCACCCTCCACCCCTGCTCCTGGCTGTCTGGCTGCCCCCCCTCCCCTCCCACAGAGAGATTCAAGGGCAGGTGCCGGCTATAACATTCATTGCAATGATGCCTCCGCCTGTGTCCTTCTCCAGGCACTTCCAGCCAGTAGGAGCACAGAAAACAGGGAAGGGGGGGTCCCATTTAGCCTGGGGGGGGAGGCATGTAACCTTTTAGATGCTGGACTGTTCAAAGCAGAGGCTCTCCCAAGGGAATTGCATTCTTCTCTCACTACAGCCAATGGGAGTTAGGCACCAAAATACCTGTGAGGCACTGGGCTAAAGGCCTTGGGGGCAGAGAGAGGCTGTCCCGACCCATCGCCCAGCCCCTACGTCCCCCCTTATTGCCCCTTGCCCAGCCCCCACATCCCCTCCCTGTCCCGTAACATCCTTGTGCTGCCATTTCGCAGCTGAGAACAAGGCGGGGGACCAGCCCCACGTAGCTGCCAGCTCCCCGCTGGCCCCCAGTCCCTCCCTTGGGGACTTCCAGTCATCGCTCTGTGGGAGCCTCTCCCATCGCCAACACCCCTGGGTGTGGGGAGCCCAGCTCCTGTGGCCCCCAACATTCTAGCAAACCCACCCGGCAGCAGCGCCTTGCCCCAGGGAGCGGCACCTGGCTGCCCATGGCCATGCTAGGAGCTGGCAGGGGAGGGACAATGGGTCCCCGGCTAATTGCCCTGGTAGCTGCCAGTTTGCCGCCCAAGGATGACGGTTTGCGGCCTTCTCAGCTCGCCCCTGGCCCCAGGCCCGCTGGGCACAGCCCCCTGTCACCGGCAGTGGGCACTGCCCAGCACGGGGGCCTGGCTGTGACCAGAGCCGCGGCAGCACCGTCCTGGTGCTATGGCCCATGTGCCGGGGGGGCGGGGGCTGCCCCACCACAGTGGCCTGGTTGTCGGCAGGGCCTGCTTGGCGCTGCCCTGGCCGTCCTGCGCTGCCCCATCCCCATCTTCCCAGCTGCGGCCCGCACCCGCCTCAGCCAGTCCCCCGCTGCCTCTCCCCGGCCCATTCTTCAAAGTCTGGGTGGTGCAGCCTGGAGCCCGCGGCCTTCCAATTCCTTCCATTGTTCCCCTGGCGTCTTATCGCGCCGGCTGGCTGCCTGGCCCGCTCGCTCAGCACGTCCTGTCAGCATTAATCCCACCTCGGGGAGGCCGCGGCCAGCTACTCCTCAGCCCCCACATTGTTCGCGGGGAGGAGAACTCCACGATGGGTTCCTGTATTTCAATGAGCCTCCGAGGATCCGCCTGGCCGCCTGCCACTTGGCAGCCTGGCCCGCCCGAGGGTAACAGGGTGATGGGCTGGGGCCACGGAGAGTCATCTTCGCCCTCCCTCCCGCCCCAAACGCTATTGTCTGACGGCAGGAAACCAGCCCAGCTCGGAGCAGGGAACACGCGAACCCCCGGGGAGACACGCGCAGGCTGTGCAAGGCAGGGTTAGCGGGCACCCCAGGGCACCGGGAGAGACCCACACCTAGCTGGGTGCATGGCCCAGGCAGCTGGGGAAGATAGCGCAGCACTCAGGGAGTCAGGACTCCTGGGTTCTATTCCCCAGCTCTGGGAGGGGAGTGGGGGCTAGTGGTTAGAGCAGGGCCTGGCCACCAGGACTCTGGCTTCTATTCCCCGTTCTAGGAGAGTGGGATCCAGTGCTTAAAGCAGAAAGAGATGAGAGACAGGATTCCTGGGTTCTATTCAGGCCAGGGGATGGGAGGGGAGTCTAGTGGTTAAAGCAGTAAGCTGCCAGGACGCCTGGGTTCTCCTCCCATCTCTGCCATTGACTGACGATGTGACATGGAGTGAGTCCTTGCTCTGCGCCTCGGTTTCCCCACCTTGCAGTGCTGAGTTCTGGATCTGTGGCATTTCCCCTAGGAGTTGGGGACCTTTCTTTTCCCCCCAGGGGCTCAGTAACCCTGGGGGGGGTCTCTGCCTCCTAGGGGAGGGGGTATCTCTGCAGTAACAGCTCTCCTGCGGGTGCTACCGACATTCTGTGCCCACCCCAACTCCCAGCCCCCCTACTCTGAACCCCTTCACCCTCCCCAGTCCAGCTGACTCTGAGCCCCCCCTTTCTCCTGCCCTGAACCCCCCTTGCCCAGCTGCCAGCCCCTCCCTGCCCCCATGCTGGGCTTGCTCCACAGATACAACAATCCGCTCTGTCTCTCCTTGGCAGGTCTGGTTGTTTGGGACCCCTGAGAGTTCTGAGCACGGCCCCGTTCCCCTCCAACCGGCCTCCCCGGGAGGGCTCAGAAAACACCACCGCTGCGGGTCAAAGCCAGCGCAGGATTCGCCCGGGGCTTGGCCCAGCCCCCCTCATCTTCTGCAAGCTGCTTCCATATGGGCTAGAGCAGCAGGGAGCGGTCATTCGTCAAAGCCCCCGGGGAGCCCTTGGCCCGGGTCGGCGGATATTTAGAGACGTGCAGCCGGAGCAATAAACACCAGGCCATTTAGCATTTGCCCTCCAGAGACCCCCTTCTGCCACGGGCTCCTACGGAAGGATATGCCGCCAAACTCTGGGTCCCCCTGCACCGGCGGGGGGGGGCATTTCCTGTGTGGTGCTGGCCCCACCCACCTCCTGCCACTGCGGGCACTCAGCTGTTGTACAGAGAGCAGGCCCCAGACAGCCTCTGCTCCCAAAGAGCTCACAATGGAAACAGACCATGGATGGGAGGGGAAACTGAGGCACAGAGCGAGACAAAGGGACTTCCCAAGGTCACTCAGCACTAGAGGTGAGACTAGGGCCCAGCCCTCGGGCGGCCCAGCCCAGCGCGCTACCCACTGGACAGCACTGCCCCCTGCAACGGGTGATTCCAGCCCTCCGGGTAGCTGCCCCAGGAGCTGCTCTTTGCACTGACCCCTGCAGGGTTCACAACGCTAGTGCAGATCACCATTCAGCGTGCGCCGCACTAGGGGATAAAGGGCTGGAATCAGGCTGTTTCCCCCGGTGTGGACAAGACGGGAGCCTGCCCCGGTCTTACCGGGAAATCGGGGAGTTTTTCAGGGAGAGGGGGGCTGCAGTTCCCTGCCTTAGCGGATCCTTCCCCCGCTGGGGGTCCCGGAGACCAGGCCTCCAACGGGAACAGCTCCAGGGTGGGGGAGACAGATGCCAGACAGACCCCTGCTCTGGGGTGACTGATAGCGCAAGGGATGGGTGGGGGGCAGGAATCCAGTGCACCTCCTGACTTGGTCGCTCTCTGTCCCCCTCTAGTGGCTATTCCATGCACTGAGGCCTGCAGGGTAAGGAAGCCCGCTCCCTAGCTTATAGGGTAGTAGCTAAAGCGGTGGGATCCAAAGGTCCCCGGTTCAAATCCGCCCCCTTCCCCGGGCGGGGTGTTTTGCAGCACAAGGGGTGATCCGGGGGTGAGCACAGCGGGGCCAGGTCCCGGCGCTGAGCAAATGGAACTTGCTCTTTCCGGGGAGCCAGCTGCTGTCCTGAACTGCCCCTCGGGGGACCCGCCGGCCCGTGAAGCGCCTGCCTCTCGTGTGTGGTTCGTGCGTCACGAGAGCTCTTCGCCACGGCCGGGAGAGCCGGCGAGTGGGTCCCAGCCAAAGCCGGAGAGCAGCAGCCGCACAATCCGTGCTGAAAAGACCAATGGCCTCTCTCTCCCCCGGGCCCAGACCAGGGGGGCACGAGTGGACATGGGCACTGCAGGCCTGGGCGAGCTCTGGGTCGCCCACCCGCATTCCTAAAGGGTTAAATAGCTTTACCCAACATAGTACCTGGTAGGCAGAGGAGGGAGGCTGATAAGGTGGCCGAGGGCGGAGGGGGGCTCGGGCCGCTCTCCCCACACAGAGACTGGGGAAGGCCAAGGTGCTGAGGACGAATCTCCCGACCAGACACTATAGTGATAGGCACAGTGGCCCGCTGCTGTCCTTCACCCCAACCCAGCCCTGGGGGTCGGAGGGCATCCAGGCGCTCGAGAGAATCCCAGCACGACCCATGGGAGAGGAGGCTGCGCAGTCTACTTTTTACAAATGGGGAAACTGAGGCACAGAGCAGGGGCGGGACTAGCTCAAGAACACACAGCAAGTCAGTGACTGAACCCAGGAGTCCGATCTAACCCCGCTAGACCCCTCGCCCCTCCCAGAACCAGAACCCAGGAGGCCTGACTGCCATTTGCCGTGCTCTACCCACTACTCAACTCTCCCCTCCCAGAGCCACAAATAGACAGTTCCCTGCTCCAGCCCACGAGACCCCGCTCCCTCCAGAGATGGGAAGAGAACCCGGGAGTTCCCTGCTCTGGTCCTGCCTGTCTGATAAGGGAAGCGGGAACCCCAGGGGGAAATGGCCCATCTCCAAAGAGCAAAACACTTCTTGAGTCGGGGAAAGGAGGGTGCTGGCATCAGGGTATCGGTGCCAAACTCCCGGGCTTCAGCTTCCCAGCTCTGTGCCCAGGCTGGGTGGCACTTTCCTGAGGGTTTCAGGGGTAAATTCATTGGCTCCGGCTGGGCACAGGGAGAAGAGCCCAGGGCAGATTCTCTCTGCAGCCCGTTCACTCCTTGGCTCCTCTCCCAAGGCTGTGAGCACAGGTGCCAACAGTCCTGGGGCACCCGCCCCCTGGGAACCCACCTGGGCCCACCACTCACAGACCTCGGGACTGGGCAGAGGCCCTGGCCGCTGCAGGGCCAGCCTTCCCGGCAGGCCGGGCGACGGATCCCTCGGTTATCTCCACAGGGGCAACCTTCCTGTGCCCTGACCCCTCCTGACCCTGCTCCCTGGGGGGCAGGAAGGGAGGGCCGTGACCGCCCCACCCACCCGATAGGAGCTTGGCCCCGGAGCCAGACTCTCCAGCCAGCCACGCTCCTTGTCCTTGAGCCTCTGCTGATCCTCGCTCCTCCGGTGGGTTCCTTAACGGGGCTGGAGTCCGGACGTCCCAGCTGGGCTGGGCTCTGGCAGCGGCAGGGGGCAGAGGTCCCGGACGGGCTCTGCCCAGCGACAGGGCCCGGGCAGCGTCCCTCCTGGGGGAGATCATTGCCCAAAGATGGGCCCCCCCACACACACACACATGTGCCACTCCAAACCCTCCCTCCTTGCCTGTGGGGTGGGGCCCGGTGCTGTACGTCTGTCATTCAGCCCTGTCCCCGCGCCCCAGCCTCGGACCCACACTAGGGGGCAGCAGCGAGCTGCCTTTGGGACAGGAAGGCTGGAGTGGGGCCCCTGCCCCCTCCCTCTCTATGGCCCTCAGGGGCCTCCGGGGGATGCTGTGGGACTGAGATTTAAAGGGACAATACGTCTTTACACCCATAGCCTCCCCCCCATTCTAACCACTAGACGCCATGTCCTTCTTGGGATAGAACCCAGGAGTCCTGGCTCCCAGTCCCCTCCCCCAGCTCTAACCACTCGTGCATGTGCTAGAGATCCCTCTTCACCCAGCCTGGCATCCGTCCTGGGGATGGAGCCCTCCTCCCGCCCTGGGCTGTGTGGTGCCAGCTTGGGGAACTCCCCCCCCCCCCCATTGGAGGCAACAGACTGGCCACGCCCCCCTAGGTGCTCACTGGCCCCTCGCTGGCCGTCCCAGCAGGGCTGGAGGAAGGCACAGGGCCCACGCCCAGGTTCCCAGCTCCCGGAGTCAGGGGATCAGACCAGACTCTGGGCTCTCACTGGAAAAGGACAATTTCTAGCCCTCACAGCTGGGGAGAAACGCTCAGAATTGTGACCCAAGTGTAATTAACTCAATAACGCTGCCTGAGTCTGCCAAGAGCCTGAGCCCATAGCTGCCTCATTCATCCCCCTGGGGTGTAACCGCCAAGGTCCTCTTCTTTGGGGGCCCCGGCCAGCCCCACCCCAGCATGGGACTCTGTGTGTGGCAGGAGGGGGAGAACGCAGCAGGCCCAGCCCCCCATCCAAGCAGAGCCCCCCTGGCAGTGGGCAGGAAGGGGACGCTGTGGGGTGGAGAGGGAGAGCCAGACACTGCCCCTCCAGTGGGGTCGGACCTCTGGGGAGTCCACTTTCATAGTGGACCCAGGGCCCTGGAGGTGCCTTAAACCAGTCACGGGGCGAGGCTGCGCTCTCTCTCCCCACTAGAGGGCGCCCTCCGGAGCAGGGGCGAGCAGCTCGCCAAGGGCCCCAGCCTCCCAGGCTGGCACCGCTCCCCAGGACCAGCTTCTGGGTGCCAGCCATGCAGGGCTCCCGCTCTCCCCAGCCGCCCGGGGCGACCCCGTCAGGAAAGGGACGGGCACCGCGCACCCCCTGCCCAGAGCTCACCTGGTCTGCAGGCAGCAGGACGCCGTCCCTGGGCGGGGGCTCCGGGGCGCTTTGATTCGGGGGGTTTGAAGATCAAGCGAAGCACGAGGTAAATTTGGGCCTTTGATCTGCGAAGACGCGGACGTCGATTCCAGCTTTGATTTCCTTCGCCGCGGGCGCGGTGCCAGCAGCCGCCGCACAGGGCAAAGCGCCAGCCACGCAGGGCAGCCAGGTGCAGGGACGGGGCAGGGCACACACAGCACGCACAGCGGGCGCACACGGACACACTGCATGGGTCCGCAACATAGCACACACTGCACAACACAGCGCACAGCTACACAACACAGTGCACACTCACAACACAGCACACACCAATACAACGCACAGCTACACAACACAGTGCACATGGACACACTGCACGTGTCCGCAACACAGCACACACTGCACAACACAGCGCACAGCTACACAACACAGTGCACACTGCACAACACAGCACACATCGACACAACGCACAGCTACACAACACAGCACACACGGACACATTGCACAACACTGCACACACCGACACAACGCACAGCTACACAACACAGTGCACACGGACACATTGCACAACACTGCACACACCGACACAACGCACAGCTACACAACACAGCTCACACCGACACACCGCACAGCTGCACAACACAGTGCACACTGACACACTGCACGGTTCTGCAACACAGCGCATATTGACACACTGCACAACACAGCGCACACCAACACAACGCACAGCTACACAACACAGCTCAGACCGACACATCGCACAGCTACACAACACAGCGCACACTGACACACCGTATAGCTACACAACACTGTGCACACTGACACACTGCACAACACAGCGCACAACATCACACTGCACAACATAGCTACAACTCTGCACACACCGCACAGCTACACAACAAAGTACACACGGACACACTGCACAACACACACCGATGTACTATGCAGATACACAACACATATGCCTGCATGCAACATGGGCACAGAACACGGTGCAGCACAACTACACAACACAACACACACTGCACAACACAGCTACACAATGCACACTGATGCATTGCATGACACACACTCAACACACTACACAGTCACACAACACACTTCAACACAGAGCACAGGCTGGCAGAGCACACACCAACACACACACGGACCCACATACACCACGGACCCTTCCTTGTGCCCCACACGGGAACTCAACACAGGTCAGACACACCGGTGTATTGCACACACAGCACAGCTCTTTGCCTGCCCCACATCTGCACCCCACACCTCCCTGCCTGCCCCACACCTGCACCCCACACCTTCCTGCTCCACACCTCTCTGTCTGCCCCACACCTGCACCCCACACCTCCCTGCCTGCCCCACACCTGCAACCCACACCTTCCTGCTCCACACCTCCCTGCCTGCCCCACGTCTGCACCCCAGAGTCCCACACCTCCCTGCTCCACACCTG
Organism: Emys orbicularis; assembly: GCF_028017835.1. NCBI lineage: Eukaryota > Metazoa > Chordata > Testudines > Emydidae > Emys > Emys orbicularis. Next base: position 21,451,343 of record NC_088701.1, read on the forward strand.
CACCCACACTTCCCAGCCTCCCCCACACCTCCGACACACCCCCAACTCCCCACACCTCCCTGCCTGCCCCACACCTCCCTGCCTGCCCCACACCTTCACCGCACACCTTCCTGCCCCACACCTCCCTGCCACACCCCCAACTCCCCACACCTCCCCACCCCTCTACATTGGACCCCTGTTCCATGGCTGCCCCCCCAGCACAGAGCCCCTTGCCCAGCACTGGGCCCCGTCTCCCAGCCCGGGCACCGGGGCCCGCTCTAAGGGGAGCTCTGCGCGGAGCTGCCAGAGGGCGCTGGTGGGGGGCTGGCACAGGGCCCTCCCAGGCCCGTGGCGTAGCCAGGCCAAAGCCCCCATCCTTCACGACAGCGAGCGCGGGCCAGGGTGGGGCTGCTCCGTGCCAGCCCTGGGGGCAGCAGAGGCCGAGAGGCCGCTGGCACCGGGAGCTGCCGTCCGGGCACATCCCCGGCTCTGCTAACGAGCCGCAGCGCGCGCCAGACGGCATAATTCATGGCCCGGCGGCTGCCCCCTGCTGCTTCGCCGAGCAAACCCCAGATGTATTATTCATGCCCCCACGGACTTTTCTGGGCCTGGCAACACAGCCCCCACCCCCCCCAGCTCCCCTCGGAGTAATCCACTAATGAGCCACTTCCCGGGGGACTGCGGGGAAGGAAGGAGCCCGGGCGGTCGTGACTCGAGGCGGGCGGCCACCCCCCCCCCCAGCGCTGCCCCCTGCAGACGAGCCCCAAACTCCAAGGGGAGGCCCGTGGGGGGAATCCGAGCCCCCCGCGCGCCCTGGGGAGGGCCAAGCCCCTGTGGCTCCCCGGCCCGGCCCGGCCCAAGGTAAGTTCTCGAGACTTGAGCAGGGGCCGCAGAGGAGAGTGCGGTGCCCCCCCCCCCCACACACACACACATCAGCCTAATGCAAGGAGAGGGGGGCGCCCGCCCCGCTGCCTTGTTTTCCCCCTAATTGAATGGCGGGGGACTGGCAGCAGCTGCTCCTCAGATAGCGGATGCCGCGGGATGCTAAACAGGCGGCTTCAAAGCCGGGCCTACACGGCGCGAGCAAATTGGACCCGTCGTCCCAGCTCCGCGCAGGGCCCCCCAGGCCTTTGTAGCCCCGGATCAGAACCGCTCGGCTGCTTCCTCCGATATCCGTCAGCCGGGTGGCAGGAGACGAGATGAAACACAGGTTGGGGGGGGCACAGCCCGTCCCCGGGGCCCCCCCGAGCTGCTGCTACTTGTTGTTCTCTGCTGCAGCTGATCCCTGGATTTCCCGGGCAGCTGGGGTGGGACTTGGCGAAGATTCCCTTTGCCAATAAACTTTCTGTGCTGGGGAGCCGGGGGAGGGGCCGCTGCTGGGGGAGGGGGCTCCCGGCCTGGCAGCGTGATGGGCTGGGAGCCCAGGATGGCACCGGGACTGGGTACGGAGCTGACATTGCAAGCTTAGCGCCCCTCCGTCCTGCCTGAGTCCCCCAGTCCTGCCAGGTCAGCTGCCCACACGCAACTGTGCCAACACCCTTCCATCCCCACCTCCAGCCCCTGTTAGCCAGGCCCTGGGCTCCCCACCCCTCACTCCCGACCCCCAGCCCTGAACTCCTCACACACTCAGTTCTGCTGATGGCCCTGGAGCCCAAGCTACAATAGGAAGCAGGGAGAGTCAAGGAGGCCAGTGGAAAACTCCAACCCATCCTGGCTAAGAAGCCCCATATTGTGGGGATCTGGGCTGGAGGGGCCAAGCCAACAACCCCTCCCCCCATGCCCCAAGATCAGGGCAGGGCTGTTCTGGAATCAAAGCAGACCGGCACAGACAGACAGATGGGCAGAGATACCGAGCAAGCAACAGCCGGCCTCATGGAGAACAATGTACAGATGAACGCCCAGGGGGCACCGAGGGACAGCCGGATACCCGGGTAGCACCAAGGGACAGCCGGACACCCAGGGGGCACCGAGGGACAGTCGGACACCCAGGTAGCATCCAGAGACAGCCGGACACCCAGGGGGCACCGAGGGACAGTCGGACACCCAGGTAGCATCCAGAGACAGCCGGACACCCAGGGAGCACCGAGGGACAGCCGGACACCCAGGGGGCACCGAGGGACAGCCAGACACCCGGGTAGCACCCAGGGACAGCCAGACACCCGGGGGTACCGAGGGACAGCCGGACACCCAGGGAGCACCGAGGGACAGCCAGACACCCGGGGAGCGCCAAAGCATGACCAGACACCTGGGGAGTGGTGAGAAACAGCCCAACACCTGAGGGGCACCGAGGGACAGCCGGACACCCAGGGAAGCGCCGAGCGACAGCGTCACAGCTGGACACCCGGGGAGGGCTTTGGGGGTGATTTGCCTGTCCTGGGGGAGGGGGGGGAGTGGCCGGGCCGCACTCCCAGCCCCACCATGCCCAGTAATGTGTCTGTTTGTCGGGTGCGCTGACTTCTGCGCATCCACCATCACTGGGCTTGGCCCCGGCTGGGCCGGCCCTGCAGCATCCCCACTCCCAGGCCCGGCGCGCTCGCTGCACAGACCGTGGGGCGCCAGCAGCTCCCGTCCGCCCGACAGGCCTGGGCAGCCTCTCTCCAAAAGCCCTCGTGGCGGCTGCCAGCCCCTGGCACATCCGGGCACCTCGCCCCAGCCCAGAGCCCAAGCTCCAGCCAACCGGGAGCTGGAGCGAAGAGGCTCAGCCCCAAGAAGGGAGCCGCGAGGGAGGTTCCCCCTGCTGCTGTACCCACCGCGAGGACCCCGAGTCCCCCAGCCGGGCACCGTGTGTCTCTGCCATTGGTTCTCTGCCAGGCCCAGGCCTGACGGAGGAGGCGGCAGCAGGACGAGCAGGGGAGGGCTGGAGATGGGGAGCAGGAGGCTGAGGGCGGATGGGACCAGTGGGGGGGAATGAACTTTAAGGGGTGCGGGGGGGGGTAAGCAGGAGGGAGCTGCTCTCTATCGCCCCTCCCCCAGAGCAGGGGCAGAGACACCCCCCCACTTCCAGGGGCGACCGATCCCCTTGCCCCTGGGATGGCTGGCAATGGGGGGGGGCACAGGTGGAGGAGGGGGGATTTGCAGTTGTGTCCCCCAAGGATTGAACGGAGACACCCCCCCCGTCTCCGGCTCCTTTCCCAGTGGCCTGGGAACCCGCCCCCAGAGCAGTCCCAGCGTCTGCCCGTTCCAGGCTGGGAGCTGCCCTGGTTGAAATCAATCACTAGCCACTTGGCAGGCTGCAGCAGCCCCTGGGGTGCTGGCTCCATGGGGCCAGGCAGGGGGGGCAGGGTCCCAGCCACTGTTGGGGCAGCAGCTGGACACACAGAGCCCATAGGTGAGAGCAGCGGGCACCCCTACCCCCCCATGCCCTCTAATGGGGCCATCTCCAGCCCAGCTCGTGATGGGCAACCCCCCTGCAGGCTGCATGAGTCACCCACCATCTGGGTGCCATTCTGAACCTCTTCCTTCCCTTGCAGGGAGCGAGCTGAAGTGTGTGTGTGTGGGGGGGGAAGGCGCCAGGACTCCTGGGTTCTCTCCTAGGATGCAGGCACCTCAATAATATCCATTCCCAGCTCTGGGAGGGGAGGGAGCCGACCCAGCCGAGTGGTCAGAGCAGGGGAGTCCAAGGAGTCAGAACGCCTGGGTTCCATCCCACAGCGCTGCCGCTGGGTCGGTCACTGCCAGGCTCCGGGCCTCAGTTTCCCCCAATCTCCCATAAGTTACATGCTGGGGGCTGGGGAGGGGCAGATTTCACCGGTGTCAGTGAAACACTCCAAGACAGGGACACTCCCCGAGCCCGAGGGCGGAGTCCGGCTGCTTCCCACCAGGGCTGGGAGCAGAGACCAGAATCGGCTCCATGGCACCTCCCGCTGGGAGCACATGGGCCAGGGCAGCCCCCCCGGCTGCTGGGACCTTTACCCTCCACCCCCACCCCGGGCCAGCCCCCGACAGCTAGAACACAGGGGCCAAGTCTGGTCCTATCCCCAGCTCTGGGGTGAAGGGGGTTGGGAGGGTCTAAGGATTAGAGTGGGGGGCTGGGAGCCAGGACTCCTGGGTTCTATCTCCAGCTCTGGGAGGGGAGTGGGGCCTAATGGTTAGAGCTGGGGGGGGGGTCTTGGAGCCAGGACTCCTGGGTTCTATCTCCAGCTCTGGGAGGGGAGTGGGGTCTAGTGGTTAAAACCCACCCACCCCGCATCAGCTGTCCTGGCCCCAGCCCCCCAGCTCTGGTCAGGGTGCAGGGCGGGGGGAGCCGGGGCGGGAGATATGGGGCCCAGGGCCCAGAGCTGGGGGGGGAGCAGACTGGAGCTTTGTTTTAGCAGTTCAAAGCGATGCACCGGTTGTTTGCACTTCAAAGGGCGCAGCTGGGCCCGCGTGGAGTAATTAACAGCTGGGTTACAGGGACCCCCTGAAAGAGCCCCCCCCCCCCCCCCGCCTGCCCCTGCCGCCACTGCACGTGCGCCCTCACACACAGACACACAAGCACGAATGCACACACACACACACACACCCCTGCTGCAACTCCACACACACACCCCTGCTGCAACTCCACACACACACCCTGCTGCAACTCCACACACACACACCTGCTGCAACTGCATACACACCCCCTGCTGCAACTCCACACACACACCCCTGCTGCAACTCCACACACACACACCCTGCTGCAACTCCACACACACACCCCTGCTGCAACTCCACACACACCCCACGCTGCGACTGCACACACACACCCCACACTGCAACTACACACACCCCACACTGCAACTACACACACACACCCCTGTTGCAACTACACACACACCCCACGCTCCGACTGCACACACACACCCCACACTGCAACTCCACACACACCCCTGCTGCAACTCCACACACACACACACACCACGCTGCGACTGCACACACACCCCTGCTGCAACTACACACACACACACACACACCACGCTGCAACTGCACACACACACACACCCCTGCTGCAACTCCACACACACACACATCCCTGCTGCCATCATGCACATTTGCACACCCAGAGCTGTCACCATGCACACTCACACACACACCCTTGCCACTACTCACACACAAACATAAACACCCACCACTATCACACACACACAGGGTTGTGTGAGACGTGTCTTGGAAACGATGCCTCTTCCCTGACTGCATTGGACCCTACACACACACACACACACACACACACACAATCACACCTGCCACCGTTGGTCCACACAACCTACCCACAAACACCTGCCAGTGACACACACACCCCAGCTGCTGCCGGACATTCACTGCACGCACACACTGCATGCACACACACACACACATGCTGCGGCAGCGCCACGTTCACACACACACATGCATAGACAACTCACACGCACCTACCATTGCTACACTCACACACCTGCCATCATTGATACACACACGAACACCCCAGCTGCTGCCACACATGCAGTGAACAAGCACACATACACTGCTCACACACATTGCACAAACACACTGCATGCGCACGTGCACACACTGTACAAACACACTGTGTGCACACACACATGTGCACTGCACATACACACTCACTGCACAAACACACTGCATGCACATGCACACTGCACAAATGCACATGCACACTGCACAAATGCACTGCACGCATGCACCCCAGAAATACATGCACTGCAAAAACATACTGCACGCGCACACATATACTGCACACACACTGCATGCACACATACATACTGCACACACACGCACTGCACAAACGCACTGTACACACTCTGCACAAACTGCACACACACACATACTGCACAAACACACCGCATGAACACACGCACTGCACAAACAACACACTACATGCACACACGCACTACAAACACACTGCACAAACACATGCATTGCATGCACATACACACCCACTGTGCACACACACACACACATGCACTGCTGCACCGCACATGTGCTGCTGCCACACTCATACAACACTCACACACACAACTCCCATTGCTCACACACACACACACACACACACACACACACACACACACACACTCACTACCACACCCACCCACTTCTGCCTCTTGATACAACACCCAGCTTAGGGCTGCCTGGCCTGGCCCTCCTGGGGGAGAGAATGCCCCCTGCCAGCAGCCCCCCACCGCACCCCTCCCCATAGCACTGGGGCCATGCCCCACACCGATCCCAGTTCCCATCTCCATGTGCTAGACGGTTCCCAGCAGATGGTGCCCCCGGCCCTGTCACCACCACACCTGCCGCCGAGCCGTAGGGCCAACGGGGCCGGAAGGGCGAGCTGCAGCCGGCCAGCTGAGGCCTGGTGCCGTCTACACTAGCATTGTGTGAACACGTTTGAATGACAGCTGTCCTGTAGACGTGGCCAGGGAGGGGGGATACCAGCTCCTTGGCCTGGGGGGGATGGGGTGAGGTCCTGGCACATACCAGAGGGCTGAGGGGGAGGGGGAGACAGAAACAGCCCCTCCCAGGGCGTTCACTGAAACCCACCCTAGGGATGGAAAGTGCTAATGGTGGGGGGAGGGGGCAGCCCAGAGCCAGGAGATAAGGCAGCACAATGGGCTATTTGCATACAATGCCCCGCACCCACCCTGGGGCTCATCAAGGGCCTTGGGGGTGGGGGAGGGGAGGAGAGCTGGGGGAGGGGCAAACCTGCGATGGAGTGGGGAGGATTCAGAGCCTGGCTGACACCCAGCTCCCCCCTCCCCGCCCCATACATGCAGCACAGCACCTCCTCCTCCTGCCAGGCTGGGGCCCATGTGCCTGCTGGGCACTCGCTGTCCTAGCTGCTCGCTCACCGTATCTCACCACCTGGGAAGCGCGGGTGGATGCCAGCCCCTGTCTGGCTCCAGCAGCCACAGCCAGGCCCCTGCCGGGCAGTGGACAGGGATGGGGGCAGCCGGGCACCATCCCCCAGGCCGGACACACGGACGCGGCACAGGGCGCCACCACCCCCCAGGCCGGACACACGGACGCGGCACAGGGCGCCACCCCCCCCCCCAGGCTGGACACACGGACGCGGCACAGGGTGCCACCCCCTAGGCCGGAAACACGGACACAGGCGAGCGTCACCCCCCAGGCCGAACACACGGATGCGGCACAGGGTGCCCCCCCCCCAGGCCGGATACATGGACGCTGCACAGGGCATCACCCCCGAGGCCGGACACATGGACGTGGCACAGGGTGCCCCCCCAGGCCGGACACACGGACGCGGCACAGGGTGCCCCCCCAGGCTGGACACACGGACGCGGCACAGGGTGCCCCCCCAGGCCGGACACACGGATGCGGCACAGGGTGCCCCCCCCCCAGGCCGGATACATGGACGCTGCACAGGGCATCACCCCCCAGGCTGGACACACGGACGCGGCACAGGGTGCCCCCCCCAGGCCGGACACACGGACGCGGCACAGGGTGCCCCCCCAGGCCGGACACATGGACGTGGCACAGGGTGCCCCCCCAGGCTGGACACACAGACGCGGCACAGGGTGCCCCCCCAGGCTGGATACATGGACGCTGCACAGGGCATCACCCCCCAGGCTGGACACACGGACGCGGCACAGGGTGCCCCCCCCAGGCCGGACACACAGACGCAGGCCCTGTCTCAGGGCCGGAGCCCGTTCTGTGTGGAAGGAGGCAGCCAGCTGGTCAGTCTTGGCAGAGCGGAGCCTTGGCAGACCTTGGAGAAGGGGGGGGGGGATATCGTCTGTCTGTCTGTCCATCCATCCTGCTGTCATTCTGTCCATCTTCCAGTCAGTCTCTCTCGCTTTCCCGCAGGTGCCCCTCACCGGGGTATCTGGGAGCAAATGCTAATAACGTCACTGGCTTCAAGCGGGTCTCTGACCCACCTCCCAAGCCAGGCATGGGAGAGTTGATGCTTCATTCCCCCCTCCCTTTCCCCGGAAGGGGTGGTCTGTGGGGGGATCTCTGGGTGCCCTTTCCCACCCCCCACTGTAGAGCCGCTGGGGGAATCTCCAGCATGTCCGAGACACCCGGGAGTGTCCCAAGGCGCTGGATACGAAGTGAGCCACGCAGCAGTGAGCCCCCAACAACCCGGTGGCCACCTGATCCTGGGGTGCCAAGTGGAGGGGATTCCCGTGGGCCCCTCCCCGCGTCTGTATGGCCACAAAGCAGGAAGGGGCCGGTTGGGGTGGCCACTAGACAGAGAGAGGCAGGATGGCCCAGTGGTTAGAGCCAGGAGGGGCGTCCTGGGCCCTTGAACTGGGCAGAGGGCACTGGGCAGAAGGCAGGGGGCGTCCTAGACCCACAAACTCCCTCCCCTGTCCTAGATGCAGCCAGCTCTGGGGTGAGTCCCGGGGCCAGGCCCTGCAGCTGGGCTGGCATGTCACGTACCCAAGAGGAACCATTTGCTGCATCCTATGCGCTCATTCCCCTCCCCCGCGACTCCCTAAAAACCCCACCTCGCGCTGTACCTTTCAAGAGATAAAACGAGCAGCCGGGGCTCTTCACACGAGCCCAATCGGCCCCTTTGCATCCATAACAAGTGGCCCAGCGGGGAGCCCGGCGCTTAAAGGAGACCCAGCCAGACCCCTTTGAAATCCCTCCATCTAGTTTAATGATTGGTTCGCTCCCGGACTTCAAAGGCTGCCTCCCCTCCGCACTCCTGATTGGCTGAGGGGGCAGCCCCAAAAAAAAAGTTTGCGCGCAGGGGGAAAAGCGCAAAGATGCGGCCGGGGGAGAAGCGGCGGCTGGAGAAGGAGAATGACGCCTGCGAGCCGCGGCGCGCCGCGCTCCACGGAGCAGCCCTGAGCCCCCGGCCCTGGCTAGCCTGGGCGCAGCGCGCATGGACCCCGGCTCCCGGACCCCAGCCCCGCTGCAGGTAAGGGGCGTCCCTTCCGGCCGGGAACGCAGGCGATCTCCCGGCTCCCCGCCCCGCCGAGGGACCCCCGGTTCCCAGCTGGAACGCTGCGTGCGCCCCGGAGAGCTGCGCCCTTCCGTACCCGAGTCCTGCGCCCTGCGACGCAGGGAGGCGAACCCGGTGCTGGGGGGATGTAGTAGCCCTCCGAGGGCCCCGATCCTGAGCTGGGGGCAGGTCGCTGCCCGGAGCCGGGGGAGGGGGGCAGCAAAAAGAGGCGATTCCCACGGAAGATCCTCTCCGTGCGCTTTGCGTCGCTGCTGCTTAGCCTGGCACGGGACAGGGACCGTCTCCTGGTCCCCGGCCCGCCCTCTGGATCCCTCCCCCTCAGCGCTGAGCCCAGCGGAGGGCAGCTAAGCCTCGGGCTGTGCCTCTGTGTTAGACCCTCGTCCCTTGGGCGTCTTCCCCGGGTCCCCTGGGGCCTAGCGGGTCCGTCCCCCGCAGAGACACATGGAGCCGGCCAGCCGCGCCCGCTCGCTCGCTCGCTCTGCCGGGGGCTCCGGCGACAGGCTGCTACCACCGCCGGGTCCTGGGCCATGCCTGGGCTGCCCCGAAAAGTTTATTCTCCCAGAGGGGCTGGTGGGGAGCCCTGGCCCCCTGGAGCCCAAGGGACCAGAACCCGCCAGCGGCTGATGTTACCAACCTGGGGCTTGGGCTCCGGGCTGCACACTGGGACAGGCAGACTAGTCACCAGCTGTCACGGGGTGCTGCGAGTCCCAGGTCAAGCACCCACGACCCTCTAGCCTGTGACAAAGTCAGGGGGAGCGGAGCGCTGGGTCCTGCTCCCTCTCTGGCTAGGGTTGGGGGGGGGGGTCATGAGTCACTCGGCAGGGCCTCTGCTATCTGGAGCTGCTCCCCTCGCCCCTGCCCCTGCGAGAGCCTTCTCCTCTGCAGCCCCTGCCACCCGCCTCTCCCAGGGCTCCGGTTCCCCTCAAACCTCAGCCAAGCCCCCTTGTCCCATTTATAACGGAGTAGGCTGGCTCGCCCCTCGCAGGCATCCGCACGCTCGTGGGCGTGGGATACTGCTTGTGCGTCAGGGTGAGCACCATGCTCAAATCACTGGTGATACGGGATGCACGGCCAAACCACTGGTGATACGGGATGCACGGCCAAATCACTGGTGATACGGGATGCACGGCCAAACCACTGGTGATACGGGATCACGGGGCGGTCTCAGCATCTCCCTTGTGGTGCAGGGGCCGGGGCTGCCTAGTGAAGATCCCCCAACCTCTGGGCCGGACTCTGCTCCCAGACACAAGGGTGAAATCCGGAGTGAATTCAGTGGGGACTCCAGAGCGCCGCCCATGGGACCAGGCTGGGGACAGGCAGGCGAGCCCTCCTATACTGCAGCAAAGCAAAGTTCTCAAACCCTAGGAAGAAACACTCCAGGATCTCCAAGGTCAAACATCTCCTGGTGGAAACAGAGACATGGAGCCCCGGAGACTGCCCGAGAACAGACCCTGTTGGGTATCGCGGGCTGCCCGTGCCAGGCTCAGTCTAACCGCCACCCCGTGCAGATGGGCTGGGCAGTCGTGCATCGTGGCTTGGGTTAATAACCCAGCTTTGCAAACGCCTCAACTTTCTAGTCACCCCAGGGGCTGCCAGTGACACAGACAGAGGTGACCTGCTTGGCATCTCTTAGGGCGCAGGAGTTGGGGGCTGTGCCCTGCGCCAAGCTGTGAGCCCGGACGCTGGCCACCGGGAGGGTATAATAGACTGGGATCTATTCCCACCCTGATCAGCCGGGGGATGGGGGGGGGAAGCCCCACCCCCGAGGCCTGACCCGCCCTGGGCAGGGCACACCCACAGCCGCTGGCACAGCTGCCAGGGCAGGAAGAGGAGTTTGCACCTCCAGACCCCCAGCTCCCAACCCAGAACTCCACTCAGGCAAGTCTATGGGGCTCCCAAGTCTGAGCGGTGCCCTGAGGTGTACCCAGCGTTCCCGGGGGGTCACCCAGGAACCGCATCCAGCCTCCCGCCCCCACCCTGGCTCTCTCCTGCGCCCACTGCCTCTCCGGGCAGGAAGCTGGGAAAGGCAGGAGCCGGCTGGGTTTGGGGTGGGTCAGTCCTGCTGGGGGAGCTGGTGCCCGGGCACAAATAGGGGCCATTCGCATCAGAGGCTAATGAGCACCTCGGGCTGCGGGGGGGGAGTTCTGTTCTGTGGGGCCCTGGGCACCCCCTAGAGGCAGGACTTGTGGAGCTGGGAGGGGGGGTGCCCCAGGTGGGTGACGCTGCAGCTTGGGGGGCCGGCGGTGGCTGGGGGCGTGTGATGCTGTGATGGGAAGGCAGGTGGGTGATGCTCTGGCAGAAGAGAGGGTTGCTGTGGCTGGGGGGGGCAGTCAGGTGACGTAGGGGCTGGGGGGTGACGCTCTGGTGCAGGGGTGGGAAGATGCTCAGGCTGGGGGGGCAGGTGATGCAGGGGCTGGGGGTGATGCTCAGGCTGGGGGGGGCAGGTGATGCAGGGCTGGGGGGTGACGCTCTGGTGCAGGGGGTGGGAAGATGCTCAGGCTGGGGGGCAGGTGATGCAGGGGCTGGGGGTGATGCTCAGGCGGGGGGGGGCAGGTGATGCACTGGCTGGGGGGGGAAGATGCTCGGGGGGGGGGGAGATGATGCAGGGGCTGGGGGCAAGCTGCAGGGAGTGGTACTGGGAGGGGGGTTGTTCTCACTGCTAGGCCCGGCCCTGCCTGACTCCGGCTCTCTCTGCCCCAGGACAGGACCCCCGTCTCCTCCCCTGAGCGAGCTGCTCCCCACCACCCCTCCTTGGCGTTCCTGGCAGCGGCTGCGGGACCCTCCACTGCGGACTTTCCCCCGGCCGCCTATGAGGCTGTAGGTGGCCCTGTTGGGATGTTTCAACTCTGGAGCAATGAGGTGCCGGCCGGCTCCGGGCTGAGTGCCCACACCATGGCCTTTGGGCTGCCCAAGGCGCAGTACCCCGGGTACGTCGCCCCGGGCTCTCCCCTGACCCCACCGGCCGAGCACACCTACTCCTTCGAGCTGTCACCCGTCAAGGTCCTGGCTCCCCAGGGGCCGCCCGGCTCCTCCTACCACTTCCCTGAGGCTCAGGACTTCCCCAGCTTCTTGGAGAGCTCTGGCGGCATGGCCCCCCGGCCCCTGGGCCCCGGACCCCCCAATGCCCCAGCTGCCCCAGGGGGCCACGCGGAAGATGCCCCCTGGTGGAGCCTGCAGCAGCCCACCTCGGGCAACCTGCCTGCCTTCCACCTGAGCCGGCCCCTGATGCTGGGGCCACAGCCCCCGCTCCCAGCCCTGCTACACGGCTCCCCCAAGGGGCTGCTGGGCCCGGCCCGGCGCTGCCGGCGCTGCAAGTGCCCCAACTGCCAGGCGGGCGCCGAGGAGCCGGGCAAGAAGAAGCAGCACCTGTGCCACTTGCCGGGCTGCGGGAAGGTCTACGGCAAGACGTCCCACCTGAAGGCCCACCTGCGCTGGCACGCGGGCGAGCGCCCCTTCGTCTGCACCTGGCTGTACTGCGGGAAGAGCTTCACCCGCTCGGACGAGCTGCAGCGCCACCTGCGGACTCACACGGGCGAGAAGCGCTTCGGGTGCCAGGGCTGCGGGAAGCGCTTCATGCGCAGCGACCACCTGGCCAAGCACATCAAGACCCATCAGGGCAAGCGGGCCAAGGGCAGCGGGGCCCAGTTGGGCACCATCAAGCAGGAGTGAGGGGGCTGCGGACGGTGGGGGGGGGGCACAGCGCAGCTGCTATTGGGGACAGACCTGCGGGGGGGAGGGAAACTGAGGCACACGCTCCTGGTCACACATACAAACACTCCACGTTGTGGGCACGCACCTGGAGACACACGGCTGAGGCAGAGCAGGTCCAGCCTGGGATCTGTGGGAAAGGTCCCAAATCCGGCCGCTCAGGCCAACTGGGAATGTTCGAAATATCCCAGGTGGCCCTGATCACGCGGCCCAAAGCGCTTGGTTCCTCCAGGGTGGACCCTAGCGTCTCCATAGTGCTGGGCGGGTTTTCCCCAGGCAGCCCGCGGCACAGCCAGGGCCATCCCTCTCCACCGGAAACTTTGAGACAGAAGCCGTGAGACGTTTGGAGTTTGGCATTTCCCGACAGAAAACATCGCCTTGGGAAAACTTTGGGTCGAAGAGACACACACACACACACACACACACACACACACACACCCCAAGCACCCCGGACATCTGCAGAGACGCCCCCCCAGAGCACCCCGGCCACTCACAGAGATGCCCCCCCGGACCACCCCGGCCACACACAGAGACGTGCCCCCAGATACCTGTGGAGACGCCACCCCCGGAGCACCCCGGACACCCGCGGAGATGCCCCCCCCAGAGTGCCCCCAGCCATCTGCAGAGATGTCACCCGGACACCTGCGGAGACGCCCCCCCCAGAGTGCCTGACTGCGGAGACGCCCCCCAGGAGTCTCAAATTTGCACAGCGCGTTCCCTCTGGAAAAGCCAGTCCTTGTGACCCAGGGGGGTGTGGGGACCCCCCGCCCCAGGCCCCCTCCCTTATGGATCTTCAGCAGGAACGATGGAGCAGCCAGTCCTGGGACCGCCAGCCCAGCTAGCGGTTGCATGGGGGGCAGGGGGGTTGGAGGTGGCTAGAACTAAACACAGGGCACTGAGACCCCCCCTGTCCTGGGGGGGCCTGACGCCTGGACCCCAGAGTGAACATGGGGGCAACTGTCAAATCCCCCTTCCCCCGCGGGCACCCACGCAGTCACTGTGACATCACAGCGTGCGAGGTCACACACACGCTTCTGACATCAGCATGGGGGGGGGGGGCGGCTCCAGGGGGCCAGGCTGTGCCCCCTGCCCCATGTACAGCGCTTGACACCCATTAAATGCCTGACACCGCCCCAGCCACTCTGGTTGGTCCAGTCTCTAGGGCCCCGGTGGGAGGGAGTGGGGGGGACCCCGACCCGGCTGAGATGGGGGTCGATGTCCAGAGAACGGGGGCAACCCTGGGGCGCTGTGAGGCACCACCAGAATGTGGCCACCTCTGGGGGGGGAGAGCTGCACAGGCGAGGGGCTGAGCCCACGTGATCCCCCCACTCCCACCCCACCTGCGCCTTTGGGGGGACAGAAGGTGCTGAGCCCACATGGGGTTCTGGGGGGGAATGGCAGAGCAGATCCCCCCACTTTGGGCCCACAGCGGGGAGGGCTGTTTCAGGGAGCACATTTTTTGTGGGGGGATCCAGAAATCCCTCGAGGGGGGCTCATTCCTGGGGGAGCTGTGGAGTGGGGGGGGCAGAGCCAGCAGGTGGGTAAACACTCCCCCACCCCCTGCAGGAGGGGGAGCTGGCCCTGAGATCTGATCTGTCTTAATGCCCCCCTCCCCCCGTGGCCATAAACAGGAAAGGAAAGCCCCCCCCACCCGTGTCCCTCACTCAACCCACAGCCCCCACCCCGTACCCCCAACCTGCAGCCCCTGGCCCTGGCCCCCTCTTGCCCCTGCCCCAGCTCTGCCACTACCCCGTACCCCCAACCTGCACCCCCCCACTAGTCAACACCCTCCAAGCTAGCGGCTGTGAGTGCAGGATGGGGCTGTAGGCACAGTCCGTGGGGCTTCGGGGGCCCCTCCTGCTGCTTCTCTCTGGCGAAACCGGGGCCCCACCTCACAGCCTTGCCTGGGGCGCCCTGCTGCCCTCCACCTCTGGAGCCGGGCCTGACCCTGCCAGGGGTGTCAGCAGCGTGAGGAGGTGCTGCCCCCATGCCCTGAGCCCCGGGGGGCCCTGTAGTGCATGGCGCTGCCCCTGGCAGCAGAGCCCATGCCCCGGAAATGGGCCTGCCCCACACAAGCGCGAGCCCTACACGGGACCGGGCTCCTACGGATGGGGGGGCTGGGGGCTGCCCCCCCAGGAGCGCAGGAGGTGCTGTCACCCCCTAGAGGCCGGGAGTGGGGTGGGGCTCCGAGCTCAGCCAGTTTTTCCCCATTTGATAAACCAAAAACTTTATTATTAAACAAAATAATTCCCATGCTCCCCGCCCGGGGCCCGGCAGCATGCATATACAGGGGCCTGCGGGCCCGGGGGGCGAGCCCAGGGGGGCCCCGCATTGCATTCCCTGGTCCAGAAAGGGGGCCTGATTCCCATGGGGAGAGGTGAAGCCTGGGAGAGAAGCCACCTTTGGGCTGGGCGGCTGGGCCAGGCTAGAAGGGTGGGGGGGGGGGCGGCCATGTTGCAATCTCTGGGGCCAGAGATGGGGGGTGGGAAGGGAAGGGACCTGACAGCGTGGGGCTGCTAAACGTTCCCCGGGAGCAAGGAGGGGATGTCTGGGAACACCCCCCCGCCACAAAGCAGGGGGAAGTGGGGGCCGCAGCTGGGGGTCAGGGCGACGGGATCGGGGTCCGGCTGGGTCCAACCCAGCTCCCAGGCGGGGGCAGAGGCACCCTTCCCATCTGTTCAGAGCCCCATTTGCCCCCTCCCCAGCACCCCACTGCCAGCCCCATGGCAGCTCCATGCACTGACGGGTCCTGGGTGGGGGAGGGGCAGACCCCCGTGCCCCCCTCAGTATGAGGGTCCTTGGCCAAAAGGAAGGTGCTCAAGGTCACGTCCATGGTCCCTGCCTGGCTGCCCCTCCTCCCAGGGGGGGCAGCGTGGGGTGTGGGGCTCCAGGTCTCCCCGGCTTCACTCCAGTCTCTGAGGGGGGGCCCAGCCATTCCTCGCGGGTCACTCCTTGGGCTGGGAGGGGGCAGCAGCCTCCAGAGTCCCCAATGGGGGGAGTGGGTCACAGCTCGTCTTCGTCGAGTTTGGCAAGCCGGGCGCTGGGGGTGTCGGAGCCCGGCTCGGGGAGCAGGCAGCCTGCCCCCCTCAGGGCCTGCCAGGGACAAACGCAGCAAGAGTCAGCCCCCCACCCCCAGCCAGACTGGCCCTGCCCCCCAGCACTCCTCTGCCTGCCCCAAAGCTGGCCCCTGCTCCCCAGAACCCGCGGTTCCCCCCCCAGCACCACCAGGCCTCAGCCCCGAACTCACAAGAGCCAACCACAAACCCCCAGTGGACGGGAACCATTGCAGATATGGGGCTCGGGGGGCTGCGGGTTGGGAGTGAGGGGCACTGGCTGAGCTGGGGGGGAGCCCAGGGCTGGGAGAGCAGGGGGCTGCGGGTCGGGATTGGGGGAGGCACTGGCTGAGCTGGGGGGGAGCCCAGGGCTGGGCTGGCAAGGGGTTGTGGTTCAGGATTGAGGGGAACTGGCAGGGCCCAGCGAGACCCTATTGCAAAGCAGGAGCAGAAGAGACATTCCCCGGCGAGCCCCCATTGCCCCAGCCCCCCCACACCTGCTCCCCACCCCCCAGCTCCAGCCCTAGAAGTCGCATGGCCCTTATTGATCTGTTCCCATCACTCACCCCAGGGGGGGGCTCGCCTGGCTGGGGGCCCCCGGGGAAGTCGAGGCAAACATGGGCCGGGGAGGCCGTCCTGGGCGCAGGGGAGCTCTGGCTGCGGGCGGGCTGCAAGGGAAGCGCGAGGAGAAGTGGACCCAGGAGTCCTGGCTCAGGGAAGGGGCTTCCCGAGGCTGGGCTCCCCAGACCCCGACTTCAGTCCCTGCCCCCTATCTCAGCTGGGCCCCCCAGACCCCAACCTCAGTCCCTGCCCCCCGCCCCTTACCTCAGCTGGGACCCCCACACCCCGACCTCAGTCCCTGCTCCCCACCCACTACCTCAGCTGGGACCCCCAGGCCCCAACCTCAGTCCCTGCCCCCCGCCCCCTACCTCAGCTGGCCTCCAGACCCCGACCTCAGTCCCTGCCCCCCACCCCCTACCTCAACTGGGCCCCCCAGACTCCAACTTCAGTCCCTGCCCCCTACCTCAGCTGGCCCCCCAGTCCCTGCCCCCCGCACACCAGTCCCCCCAGTACCTCAGTGGGCGGCGGGTGGCTGCTGGGCAGGTAGATGGAGGGCAGGGAGGAGTTGTAGGCCCGGAAGCCGGGCCCCGTGTTCCTGTCCATGGAGGCGGAGGAGTGGGGGCGCATTGGGCCGCTGGGTGGCGATGCCCGCGGGGCCCCCGCCCAGCCCAGGCTGTGGGACTTGCTCTCCCGCCGCTGGTACTCGATGGGCGACTGCAGCGCTGTGGGGGGGAACCACACAGGGCATCACACGTGTCACACGCTGCACAGAGCCACATGCACGCTCACACGGCACACGGGCTGCACACACCTGGGGGACAGCTTCCCTCCCCTGACCATTCTGGGAACCTCTCACCCTGCCGGGCCCTAGGCAGGGCAGATAAGGGGGGAGGGGGGAAAGTGCACCCAGGGGGAGGGGGCTAGGGCAGCCTGTGGGCGGAGCTGTGAGCGGGACATCCCAGGGGCGGGGCTGTGGACAGGGCAGCCTGTGGGCGGAGCTGTGGGCAGGACATCCCAGGGGAGGGGCTGAGGGCGGGGCAGCCGAGGGCCGGGGGAGGGGCCGGGGCAGCCCCGGTGGAGGAGTGGGGGTCACCTACCATTGAGGAAGTCGCGCTGGGTCTCCAGGATGTGGCTGATGTCGGCTGCCCAGGCCCGGGCGATCTCGGGGGCCGCGGCCTGGAGCACGTAGCGGACGGTGCTGCGGTCGGCGCCCCGCGACGTCAGGGCGAACTTGCAGAGGTCGTTCTCCACGCCCTCCTCCAGCCCCAGGCAGCTGACCTGCCGAAGGGAGCCCGGACTGAGAGGGGAGCCGGCCCAGCCCCCCGCCACCAGCTGCCCCCTCCCCCCAGGGGCCTGGGGCCCACACTGGAGCGGGCAGGCGGAGGCACAGCGGGGGGCGCTCAGTTCCCCTCGAGGGTACCCTGGCTCTGGTCCCAGTCCCCCTGGTGCAGAGGACCAGGGGGGGCTCCCAGGCGTGGGTCACAGGGCGGGGAGGGTGCAGTGGCGGGGAGCGACCCCCAGGCGTGGGTCACAGGGTGGGGAGGGGGCAGTGGCGGGGAGCGACCCCCAGGCGTGGGTCACAGGGAGGGGGCAGTGGCGGGGAGCGACCCCCAGGCGTGGGTCACAGGGAGGGGGCAGTGGCAGGGAGCGACCCCCAGGCGTGGGTCACAGGGCGGGGAGGGTGCAGTGGCGGGGAGCGACCCCCAGGCGTGGGTCACAGGGCGGGGGAGGTGCAGTGGCGGGGAGCGACCCCCAGGCGTGGGTCACAGGGCGGGGAGGGTGCAGTGGCAGGGGGCTGCAGGGGCCACAGCACATGAGGTCCCAGCCCCTCACTTCCCGCTCCCTTTGGCAGCTGCCCCTGGGAAGGTGCCTGCGAACCCCATTTTGCCCCCTTTGCTGTGTGTGTGTTGGGGAGCAGGTCGTGGGTCCTGCCCCGCAAGATGCTCCCAGGGTTTGAGCTCTGGACTGGGCACCAGCTTCCAACCATTTGGGTCTCACCAAAGGGGGTAGGAGGCTCCTCTGAGAGGCGGGACTTGCCTGTGTGGGCGGAGCTTCCTGAGGCTAGGATGGGGTGAGGCCTGCTAGGGGTGAGGCTCCCTGGTGGGGCCTTGGCTTGCCAGAGGTGGGGCTCCATGGGTGGGGGCAGGGCCAGCCAGGGGCGGAGCTCCATGGGTGGGTGTGGCCAATTAGAGGTGGGGGCGGGGCCTGCCAGGGGCAGAGCTCCATGGGTGGGTGTGGCCTGCTAGAGTTGGGGCGTGGCCTGCCGGGGGCGGGACTCCATGGATGGGGTGTGGCCCACTAGAGGTGGGGGCGGGGCCTGTCAGGGGCGGGGCCCGCTAGAGGTGGGGGCGGGGCTCCCTGGCTGGAGGCGGGGCTCCCAGCCGTACCTTGATGCTGCTCTTGAAGAGGTAGGCGGGCGTGGCGAAGGCCTTGCGCCGCTCCAGCGGCTCGCTGAGGATGACGAGCTGCTCGAAGAGGAAGACGCGTCGCTCCCTGCAGCGCGGCAGGAACCCGCCGTCCTGCTCCGTCACCCAGAAGGTGTCCTGCTGCAGCAGCTTCCCCTGCGCCGTCAGCTTGCCCTGGGGGTGGGGGGTGGGAGGGGTCACGTGGGGGCCAAAAGCACCCCTACCCCAGCCCCCCCAACTTCCTGTCACCCCCCTGCGCCCCACCAACACCTAACCCACCCGGCCAGCGCCCCCACCTGACCACGCCCCAGCCCCCCATCAGCACCCACTCCATCTGGCCAATCAGGGGACAGCCACAGCCCCACGGGACCCACTGGAGTGCTCAGGTTCGGATCCCAGTTCCAGGGAATTCTTGGGGGAAATTGGTGCCCCCTGGTGGCCACTCGGCGAACAGGCGAGAGGGCAGAACGCAGCCAGGAACCGGCTCGGCACCCTGGAATATGGGCAAAGAGCCATGCCCCCCACCCAACACCCCACAGGGACATGGACCCCTCAACCCCCCCCCAGTGGGCACAGACCCCCTAATCCCCCCCCACATCCCCGGGTCCTCAAGTGCCCCTGGGGGGGCCATGGCAGGCTGATAGCAGAGCCTACTCCATCCCCCTGCGGCGGGAGCAAAGGCTGCCCCAGCACAGGGCCTACGCGTGGGGGGGGAGACAGTTGATTGGAGCCCCCCCCCGCCCCCCAACTCCTACCTCAAACCCCTGCAGCCGCCCCACGTTCATCATGTCGTTGCAGCGCTTGGGCACGAAGCACATCACCTCCACGGCTTTCTGCGAGGCAAGGGGGGGTGAGAGCCGGGGGGAGGCCCTGGGCCCCGTGCGCCCTGGGGGGCAGGAGCTGCAGATACTTGGGGCTGCAAGTCAGGAGTGAGGGGCACTGGCAGAGTTGGGTGGGTTATCCCCAGACTCGCCCCCCCCCCCCCACTGCCCATGTAATGACCCAGTTGCTTTCATTTTCCCAATGGGAACTGAACCAACCCCAGGATGAACCTCCCTGGCAAACACCCGCTCCGGTCCCCATGGAGACGCTGCCCCGTGCCCCCTCCGGTTCCTACGGAGACATTGCCCCTTGCCCCCTCCGGTCCCCACGGAGACGCTGCCCCGTGCCCCCTCCGGTCCCTCCGGAGATGTTGCCCCTTGCCCCCTCCGGTCCCCACCGAGACGCTGCCCCGTGCCCCCTATGGTCCCCACGGAGACATTGCCCCTTGCCCCCTCCGGTCCCCACGGAGACGCTGCCCCGTGCCCTTTCTGGTCCCCACGTAAAAGCTGCCCACTGCCCTCCTGGTCCCCATGGAGATGCTGCCCCGTGGTCCCCCGGTTCCCATGGAAATGCTGCCTGCTGCCCCCTGGCAACCTCACCCTGTCCCCATGGAAACGCTGCCCAATCCCCCCGACAATGCTACAGGACTGGGATGGTGCATTTTCAGAAGGCGACCCCCAGCCCAGTGGGGCCTTGCCCTGGGCAGAGGCTTGTGGGCCGGGCGCCCCCCAGCTCCCGGCTCTCGCCGGCCCTACCTCCAGCTGCTCCGTGTCCATCCCGGCCTTGCTGTAGTACTTCAGGAAATCCTGGGACGCAAGAGAAAACAGGACTGAGGGATGGGAAAGGGGGTGCCCCGACCCCCCCCAAGGGGCTGGCAATGGCCCCAATTAACCCCCAAGCAGATGGCATCCCTCCTAACATGGACAGGGCAGGAGGAAGAAGCAGATGGCTCGTGCCCCCTGGCAGTGTGCCAGGGCAGGACGCTAGGGCTGGGAGCCTGGTTCAGAGCCACCCTGTTCCACTTGGCTCACAGGGCCGGGTCCCCAAGACGCTGGGTTCGCTGCTTTTTACACCAAGCCTTCAGCAGAACCCAGAGCAGGTGTTTACGCTCCCAAGAAGCCAGGGCTAGCATGGGGGCTAGCAGGGGGCTGCGGGTCGGGGTTGAGGGGCATCGCAGAGATGTTGGGATGGCTCTGGGCCAGAGTGTGCCCAGCCCTGGGCAGCCTGGTGTGGGCAGCTGGCTCTGGGGCGGAACGCCTCTGGCCCTGGGCAGCCCGGTGTGGGCGGCTGGCTCTGGGGCGGAACGCCTCTGGCCCTGGGCAGCAGGGTGTGGGCGGCTGGTTCTGGGGTGGAGCGTCCCCAGCTCTGGGCAGCCTGGTGTGGGCAGTTGGCTCTGGGGCGGAACGCCTCTGGCCCTGGGCAGCCCGGTGTGGGCGGCTGGCTCTGGGGCGGAGCGCGGCTGGCCCTGGCAGACCTTTCTCACCTTGAGCAGCAGCTGGTATTTCATGATCCTCTGCACCGGCTTGATCAACAGGTCATTGAGCTGCAGCCTGTGGCCCAGCTCCTGCTTCAGCTCCTGGGGAAACAGAGGCAGCACATCAGCCCCCTCGTGCTCCCCACTGGCCAGGGCTCGCCCACCTCCAGGAGGGTCCAGCCAGGGTGGGGGGCAGATGGGGCAAACTGGGGTTCTGGCTGGGGCAGTAAGTGTGTGTGGGGGTCAGACGAGCCGGGGAGCGGTGGGGGTTGGATGGGGTGAGCTGGGGTCCCAGCTCGGGGAGCGAGGGGGGGTTGGATGGAGTGAGGTGGGATCCTGGCTGGGGGAGTGCGGTTGGGGGGGTTGGAAGGGGTGAGGCAGGACAGCAAGAGGGGGGTCAGACAGGGGGAACTGGGGAGCGAGGGGGGGTCGGATGGGGCAGGTTGCAGAGGGCGAGTTGGGGACTGGGGGGGGTCACCAGAGTCCCACCTGGGGGGGGGGTGTCATAGAGGGGCCGGATGGGGAAGCCGGGGTCCCCTCACCTCAAAATAGGAGTCGATGTACTCAGAGACAATGTGCTCCGATTTGGGTTTGTTCTGGCAGTAAACGACGTACATGTGCAAACGGCGCTCCTGGAAGGGAACGGGGGGCAGGTGACAATGGTCCCAGGCACACGCCTGCACACGCCAATGCACGCCACAACATGCCCCACACATGCGCACAGCCCCCAACACGTGCCAGCCCATGCAACCACACGCTAATACACGCTGGAACATGCTCCCGCGTCTATCCTCGCAGGGGGGTGGCTGATGCCCGCTGGGACCTGCAGCAGCCCCCAGCGGAGCCGGTATGCCCAGCAGTTACGTGACCACAGGAGAGGTGGCAGGGCCCATGCAGCACCATATGGCAGCCAGCCCCACGGTGCGGGGCCCTTGAGATGTGGGGGAGGAGGCAGGGGGGCAGCATAGATCAGGGGTGCGGCCCTCACTGTATGAGGGGCAGGGCATGGTGAGGCGGGGTCCTCGTGGCAAGACCTGTGGGAGGGGCAGAGGCCATGTGGCGTGGGTGGGGCGGGGCTCCCTTGGTGTGACAGGGCAGGACCTGGGCCCCCACGGCACGGCGAGGCGGAGGGGTGGAGTGGAGTAAGCAAGTCATGAGAGGGCAGGGCCTGCGTGGGGCAGAGCCCTGGGGTGTGATGAGGTGGGTCCTTGTGGCATGGTGGGACCTGGGGGCAGGGGGGCGGGGCCTGGGGGCAGGGCGGGGCCAGGGGCAGGCTGGCGAGGCAGGGCTGGGGGTGGGATGGGGCCTGGGGGGAGGGTGGGGGTGGGGCTTGAGGGCAGGGGCGGGGCCAGGGGCAGGCTGGCGAGGCAGGGTGGGGGTGGGGCAGGGCCTGGGGGCAGGGTGGGGGCGGGGCCAGGGGCAGGCTGGCGAGGCAGGGCTGGGGGTGCAGTGGTGCCTGGGGGTAGGGCGGGGGCGGGGCCTGGGGCAGGCTGGCAAGGCAGGGCTGGGGGAGGGCTGGAGGCAGGGCGGGGGCAGGGCCAGGGGCAGGCAGGCGAGGCAGGGCTGGGGGGGGCTGGAGGCAGGGCGGGGGCGGGGCCAGGGGCAGGCTGGCGAGGCAGGGCTGGGAGGGGCTGGGGGCAGGGCGGGGGCGGGGCCTGGGGCAGGCAGGCAAGGCAGTGCTGGGGGGGGCTGGAGGCAGGGCAAGGGCGGGGCCAGGGGCAGGCTGGCGAGGCAGGGTGGGGGTGGGGCAGGGCCTGGGGACAGGGTGGGGGCGGGGCCAGGGGCAGGCTGGCGAGGCAGGGCTGGGGGAGGGCTGGAGGCAGGGCGGGGGTGGGGCCAGGGGCAGGCAGGTGAGGGGGGGCTGGGGGGCGGGGCCTGGGGGCAGGGCGGGGGTGGGGCCTGGGGCAGGTGGGCGAGGCAGGACTGGGGGTGGGGCGGGGCCTGGGGGCAGGGTGGGGGCGGGGCCAGGGGCAGGCTGGCGAGGCAGGTGTGGGGCTGGGGGGGGCGGGGCCAGGGACAGGCTGGCGAGGCAGGGCTGGGGGGTGGGGCGGGGCCTGGGGCAGGTGGGCGAGGCAGGGCTGGGGGTGGGGCAGGGCCTGGGGGCAGGGTGGGGGTGGGGCCTGAGGGCGGGGCCAGGGGCAGGCTGGCGAGGCAGGGCACATGCAGCGACGCCCAGGACTCACGTGTTTTATAAAGAGCTGCGCCAGCAGGTCCGGGTTGTGCAGACATTTCTCCAGCTCTTTAAGGAAGTAACTGGGGGGGGGCAGAGAGGGCTGAGAACCATGGGGCAGACCCCCACCGACCCAGGCCCCCCCCAACCCCCCAGGCAGCTGGGTGTGCCAGGGGCCCAGCGCGCGGCCTGGCACGGGCGCACCACAAGGGACCACATCTGGGAGAGGGCAGAGCAGGGCACCAGACGGCTCTGATCCTGGTCTCCCTGATCCTGCCAGAGCCCGGGCACCCCCCTGCAGCGGGCGGAAGGGGGGGGCGCTGCAGAGATCTCTTAGGGGTATATCTGTGTGCCCCCCTGACCTATACGTGGGTGGGGGGAGGCAGCCGGCCTGGCCCTGGCAGCACAGGGAGACCCAGCCCCTGGGACAAAGCGTTGGGGGGGGGTGTCCCTGGGACCCACGCAGGGGGAGGGGGGCTGGGGGGGCGTCCCGTCCCCCGACTCACTCCTTGTGCCAGTCGTAGATCTGGTGGATGTTCCCGAAGATGATCTTGTCCTTGCCCTCCATGTCCTCGGGCACGCCCCGGGCACGCATGGTTGCCATGTAGCCCTGGGGGCAGGAGGGGCGGGTTAGCGGGGAGCTGCCGCCGTGGGGCACACAGGGTGGGGCTCTGCTGCTGCCCAGACTGGGGCAGGGGGAGCGGGGTTCCCGGTGTGGGGGGGCAGGCCCCCGGTGGGAGGTGCTGGGCCAAGGGAGAATCATCTACTCACCCCAGGGAGGGGCCGTGTTCCCGGGGCAGAGCTCGGGGCTGAGGGAGGGGTCTGGGGGGGGCTACCCGGGGGGGCTCTAGGACTGGGCCTGCTGCTTGCTGTGGGGGGCTGCCCAGGGAGGGGGGCCCTAGGGCTGGTGGCTGTCTGGGGAGGGGGCCCTGGGGTGGGGGTGCTGCCCGGGAAGGGGTCCCTAGGCTGGTGGCTGTCTGGGGAGGGGAGCCCAGGAAGCAGGGGGCTGTTGGGGGAGGGGAGCCTGGGGGCTGGGGGCTGTCCGGGGAGGGGGGTTCTGGGGGGGTTCACACCTCCACTATCTGGCCCAGGTCCTCCACGTACATCTTCTCCGTCTCCACGAGCTCCGTGAGGACGAACCTGCCCACGGGAGGGAACGGCCACGTCTGAAAGCGGGGAGGGGACGCAGCCCCTTGTGAGACCCCCCCACATCCATCCTCCCCGTCCCGCCCTCGGCTGCCAGCGGGAGACGCCTCGGCCCCCTCCCAGCTCAAGCCCAGAGCGATGCCGGGGAGGGACCTAGGGTCCAGGTCGCCCCCAGCCCCAGGATCCGTCCCTAGCAAAGCCCTGCATGCTGGGAACGCAGCCTCTGCTCCAAGCGCCCCAGGACTCCCCAGCCCTGCCCCTGGCACCCACAGCCCTGCCCCTGCCCGCTGGTACCCCCCACCCAGGAACCCTGCCCCTGCCCGCTGGCACCCCCCACCCAGGAACCCCCGTCCCTACCCCTGGCACCTCCCCCCAGGAACCCCCATCCATGCCCCCTTGCACTCCCATCCAGGAACCCGATCCATGCCCCCTGGCACCTCCCCCCAGGAACCCCCATCCCTGACCCCTGGCACCTCCCAGTCAGGAACCCCCATCCCTGGCACCCCCAGCCCTGTCCCGCAGGCGCAGCGGCTCCACTTACATACTCTTTTCTAAGGCACTCTTTCTCTCCTCCTCACTCGTTATCTCTTCCGGGGGTTGCCTGGGGAGCTCTTCAGGGGGGGCCAGGCCTTGGGGGTCACTGGGGATATGAAGGGGGCTGGGGCCCTGCCAGGGGGAGGGGAGACACAGTTAGGGGGCATGGAGCATCCCTGCCCACTCCCACCCAGGCATTGGCAACGGGCCTCGAGGCTGCTGGGCAAAGAGCCCTGGGAGACCCTGCCAGGTGGGGGGCGTGGGGGCCCGTGGGGAGCAGGGGCAGGGGCCCAGCACCTCAGATCCGTGTGTCAGGGGCAGAGCTCCCCCATCGACAGACGAGTTGGCGCCTGCCCTGGAAGGGGCCCTCGGGGGAGGGGCATGGAAAATTCCAACCACCTCCCCCCAGCACCCCAGTTGCTGAGCCCGCCAGTCACTTCCCCCGAGAGCCAGGACGGGGCGGGGGGCACCTCCCATGTGAATGCGAGTGCACAGGAGTGTGTCTGCTTGGAGCACCTGTGTGCACGTGGGGGCACATCTGTGTGTGCAATGGCGTGTGTGCGGGGCCTGTCTGTGCATGATGTGACGAAGTGGGACTGTTCTTAATGTTTTCCTCAGTTTCCCCTATGCAGTTCTTAAGTATCTAGGGGGTGGGATAAGGGTGTATGGTTGCTGCAGAGCAAAGGGCCAGGGTACATAAATGCCCGACACTCTGTCTCCTGGCAACTGATGGCCTGGGCCTCTCCTCTGCAAAGGTGCCAACTGAAGGTGTTGGAGACAAAGAGATCAGGTGACCTCCTGGCCTGGGAAAGAGAAAAAGCCCAGAGAAGGAGGGGCTGGACAGGGGTGGGAGTTTGGAGCTAGCTGGGGACTGGAAGGGAGGGCAGACGGGGGTCTGCCTCGCTGGGCCCCAGAATGGACCCGGCGGAGGGGTCCCGTTCGCTGGACCTACAAGCTCTGTTTTAGACCATGTTCCTGTCGTCTAATAAACCTCTGTTTTACTGGCTGGCCGAGAGTCACGTCTGACTGCGAAGTGGGGGGTGCAGAACCCGTAGGCTTCCCCAGGACCCCGCCTGGGCGGACTCGCTGTGGGAAGCGCACAGAGGGGCATATGCTGAATGCTCCCAGGAGAGACTCAGGAGGTGAAGCCGTGTGAGCTTCTTGCCCTGAAGACAGTCTGCTCCGAGGGAGAGGAGGCTCCCCAAAGTCCTGACTGGCTTTGTGGGGAGCAGTTCCAGAGCATCGCCCGGGGACTCCGTGACACATACGTGTGTGCAAAGGGGTGTGCATGGGGTGTGTCTGCATGTGCACAGGGTTTGGGGGGGAGTATCTGAGTGTGCACAGGGAGTGCATGGGGCGTGTCTGCGTGTGCACGGGGTGTGTGTGTCTGCGTGTGCACAGGGTGTGCATGAGGCATGTCTGCGTGTGCATGGGTGTAGGGGGCATGTCTGGGTGTGCACAGAGTGTGCGTGTGGCGTGTCTGGGTGTGCGTGAGGCGTGTCTGGGTGTGCACAGGGTGTGGGGAGTGTGGGTGTGCATGGGGCGTGTCTGCGTGTGCATGGGTGTGGGGGGCATGTCTGTGTGTGCACAGAGTGCGTGAGGCGTGTCTGGGTGTGCACAGGCTGTGAGGGGAGTGTCTGTGTGTGCACGGGGGGGTGTCTGCGTGTGTCTGTGTGTGCACAGAGTGTGCATGAGGCGTGTCTGGGTGTGCACAGGTGTGAGGGGAGTGTCTGGGTGTGCATGGGGCGTGTCTGGGTGTGCACAGGCTGTGAGGGGAGTGTCTGCGTGTGCACGGGGGGGTGTCTGCGTGTGCATGGGTGGGGGGGCGTGTCTGTGTGTGCACAGAGTGTGCGTGAGGCGTGTCTGGGTGTGCATGGGGCGTGTCTGCGTGTGCACAGGGTGTGCATGGGGCGTGTCTGCGTGTGCACAGGGTGTGGGGGGAGTGTCTGGGTGTGCATGGGGCGTGTCTGGGTGTGCACAGGCTGTGAGGGGAGTGTCTGCGTGTGCACGGGGAGGTGTCTGCGTGTGCATGGTTGGGGGGGCGTGTCTGTGTGTGCACAGAGTGTGCGTGAGGCGTGTCTGGGTGTGCACAGGGTGTGAGGGGAGTGTCTGGGTGTGCATGGGGCGTGTCTGCGTGTGCACAGGGTGTGCATGGGGCGTGTCTGGGTGTGCACAGGGTGTGGGGTGAGTGTCTGGGTGTGCACGGGGAGGGGGGTTGCCAAGGGGACTCCTCTGCTTTGGGGAGACGTGGGTTGGGATCTCAGGGACCCCAAATGGCCAGAGATGCAGTTACCATAGTAACTGCAGGCCGTGCATGAGATGCCCTGGGAACCAAGACCCCATAGCCTGGGGGCCGGGGCACAGTCATGGGGCGGGGGGGGGGGGTGGCAGCAGACCTGCCTCGGGCATCGCGCCCCCAGGAGCATCCCAGAGCTCCCGGTCCCTGCTCCTGCCCCCCAGCCCCGGGCAGACCCCGCTAGCTGGAGTGGGTCCCTCCAGCGTGTGCAGTAGTGGGGAAGTCCTGCCGGGTCCCAGCCAGTGGCGGGGTCAGGCCCTGCGAGGGTTAAACGCCCCAGGGACCGGGACTCCTGGGAGTCAAATCCCCCAAGGACCCCCCACCGGAGTCAATCCCCACAGCGAACCCCCCCAGGGGCTGACCTGGGCGCTGCTTCTCTGTGCCCCAACTCCCAGCCACCCTTGGTACCAGTGGGGCAGGATCTGGGGCTGGGAGGGGGCATCTAGCCCCAACACAGCACCCGGGCAGAGCCAGGGGCAGTGAGGATGACCTGGGCCCAGGGGGAAAAGGGGGGGGTCTCCTGCGGCGCCCGCCCCAATGCCCCCTCCTCACCTGTGTGTTTGCCTCCGTGGCACCCCCCTCCAGCAGACTGCACAGCAGAGCCAGGCCCGGCAGCCGCTCGCCCCCCGAGGGGCCCGATTCCTGCAACACGCCGGGGGGGGGGGGTGTCAGACGGGGGCTAGGGCTGCAGCTCTGCCGGGGGGGAGAGGGCGCTCGAGAGGCTCAGTTTGCCCTGGAGCAGGATGGGGTGTCTATACCCCCTGCCCCTGATCTCCAACCCCCGCAGCCCTCACTCTCCCTCAGGGCGTCAGGTGCCCCCCATGGCGGATCCCCTGTTTTCCAGGGGAAACTGAATTCATGAGGCTGTTTTCCCAGCCAGAGCCTCAAGGCCCGCCAGGGCAGGGGCAGCCCAAATCAGGGGGCAGATTGCGGGCGCTGGGTGTGTCCTGACACATCACCAGCTCCCTGTGCCACCCCTGGAACTGCTAACCCAGAGCACTCCCATGGCAGTGCCCAGCCCCAGGGAACCCAGCCCCCCATGGCAGTGCCCGGCCCCCGGGAACCCAGCCCCCCATGGCAGTGCCCGGCCCCCGGGAACCCAGCGCCCCATGGCAGTGCCCGGCCCCCGGGAACCCAGCCCCGCATGGCAGTGCCCGGCCCCCGGGAACCCAGCACCCCATGGCAATGCCCGGCCCCCGGGAACCCAGCCCCCCATGGCAGTGCCCGGCCCCAGGAACCCAGCCCCCTCATGGCAGTGCCCGGCCCCCGGGAACCCAGTCCCCCATGGCAGTGCCCGGCCCCGGGAACCCAGCCCCCCCATGGCAGTGCCCAGCCCCACCCCCAATGCTCTCACCGTGGGCTCCCGGAGGGCAGCGAGGGGCTCGTTGGCCTTGCCCAGCAGCCCCAGGTCGATGCTTTTCCTCTCCTCCTGCCGGCCGTGCCGCCTGCCCTCGCCCCCTCGCCGGGGCCGACCCTCCGGCTTCCGCTCGCCCTTGGCCAGGCTGCCGGTGCTTAGCTTGCGCACCGGGGTGGTCAGCCACTTCTTGAGGGTGCTGACGGAGCGCCGGGAGCCGGGCGAGCTGGGCGCGGAGCCGGACGAGGGCTGGGGCTGGCTGGAGGCCACCGAGGCCGAGATGCTGCCATCACTGCCTGCCACCGAGTAGGACTCTGCGGGACAGAGGCTGAGGGGTCAGAGAGCAGGGCAGGCACAGGGTGGGCAGGGGGCTGGCATTGGGTGGGCACAGGGTGGGAAGGGGGCAGGCAGGGGGCAGGCACAGGGTGGGCAGGGTCCTGGCATGGGGGAGAAGCTCTGGAGGAGCGAGGGCTGACTCTCCAGGTGGGCCGGGGGAATACTCTGTGTGACCAAGTGGGAATGTTCTTAATGTTTTCTCTGAGTGTTGGGTGGGTGCCTCAGTTTCCCCTATGCATTTCTCGAGTGTCTGGGGGGGGGTGATTGTTGCAGGGCCCTAGGGGGCCAGTGTGATGGTGTCTGCACAGAGAATGGCCGACACCCTGTCTCCTGGCAACTGATGGCCTGGGCCCCTCCCCTGCAAAGGTGCCAACTGAAAGTGTTGGAGAACAAAGGGATCAGGTGGCCTCCTGGCCAGGGAAGAGACAAAGGGAGAGGAGGGGCTGGAGAGTCAATTTGGAGCTGGCTGGGGAAACGGAGGGGAGCCCTGACAGACCTCCTGGCCTCCCCTGGCCCCCCAAGCTGGACCCGCCTGAGGGGTCCAGTTGTCTGTACCTGCAAGACCTGTCTTGGACTGTTCCTGTCGTCTAAATAAACCTTCTGCTTTACTGGCTGGCTGAGAGTCGTGGTGAATCGGAGGAAGCCGGGGGTGCAGGGCCTTGTCTCCCCCAAACTCCCTGACACTCCGTGGGGTGTGGCATGGGGGGTGTGGAGAGCCAAGGGGCTCCCTGAGCGGGCATGGAGGAGAGCGGCACACAGACATGAGGGGGCTCTCACATGGGTCCAGAGGGGATCCTCAGGGGCACACACACACACACTGAGCAAAGATAGCGCTTGGGGGGTTATGCCCCGGGTGGCTTGGGAGGGTGCCAGGGCTTAGAGGGGGGCTGCTGTGGGTGGGCAGGGCTGGCAGCTTCTTTCCAGGCCCAGGAGAGAAGCCAAGTCTCTCCGGGGCACGGTTGGCAGCATGGATAAAATGCCTGGGAAGAGACGACCCAGGCCTTGAGCAGCCCGGCTGGAGCCATTAGCCCCTGGGTTTGCGGCACAATGGGGCGACACAGAGGCCCACGTGTCCAGCCCCCATCCCTGATCCCCACAGTGGGGAGCGCTGGCAGCAGGGGGGGGCTGCTGGGACTTAGCCCAGCTCAGAAATCTAATCCCTTCTATTCCAAACAATTCCAGCTGCGGAACGGAGCCGGCGCCGGGGGGCCCTGGCCCGTCAGCTGCAGCCTCGTCCTCTCTGTCCTGCAGACCCCCTGCAAAGCCCCCTGCCCTCCCCGCCAGCCCAGTCCGGAGCCCTGCTAACTGGGGGGGCCAGGGCTTCCAAAGAGCTCACCTCCCAGTGCTCAGGGCCCCAGGGTTCGGGGCCTAAAGGGCAGCAGAGTGAGCTCTTTGGATAATCGGGTCCAGGGAGTGCATGCGAGATAAACATGAGAAGCAATTAAGCTCCTTTACGGCACGAGAGAGGCAAAACCACAAGAGCCACCACCCAAAGCACCAGCCAGTCAGGAATCTGAGCTATGGGGGCGAGGGGCTTCCAAGGGGGGCCTGAATGCAAACCCAGAGGGCTGGGGATCATTTGGATGGAGCTGTGGCTACCTGAAGAGAAGCAGCAGAAAAAGCACAGGAACATGGCCCTGAGAACAGCCTGGAGAGCGTGAGAGCTTTTGGGCACAGCACGGGCTGGGAAGGGGCTTGGGATGGGAGCAAAGCACCAGCCTCCCGCTGTTTGATTCCTGCTGCCTCGGGGGAAACAGGACTTTGTCCATACGCAGGATTGCATCAAAGATCCCGGCTCCAGCTGCGATTCCTCCCCCCACCGGAAACAACCCCCGCCCCCCCCGCACACGCGCCCCGGGATCAGCACCCGCCTCCAGCCCATTTCGAACCCACACTTTACCCAGCTGGGGAGCCTCATCCCAGCCCCATCTCCTGGGAGGGACGGCAAGGGAGGCGCCTCCCCAAAACAACAGAGCTGGGGAGAGAACCCAGGAGTCCGAGTCCTGGGTTCCCAGCAGCGCCCCCTGCCATCTGCTTTGGGGAAATTGGGACATGCGTTCGAGAAGCAAGGAACGACCCCTCACGCTGGACTCCCCCATCCTCCCCCGAGGGAGACCCTTCCCCTGCCATCCCAGCCAGGTGCCCGGGGCACTGACCCTGACGGTGCCCGCTCTCAGCACAGCTATCAGTCAGCAGCAAAGCCTGTAGCAGGCAGGACAAGGGGAGGGAAGGCCCCCCCCGGGCAGGGCCCGGCAAGGCGGGGGGCGGCGGGGGCTGGGCCAGCGCCTGGCGGGAGGTGATAATCCCATGCAGCGAGACGGCACCTGCTCCCGAAATAACCTCATCTGCGTCAGGAGCCCAGGACGTGTCAAGCCGCCGCCACGGGCACCCCGCCCCACCCACAAGCCGCCGCCACGGGCACCCCGCCAGCAGGGGCGAGGCGGAGGGGCCTGGGCACAGTGGTAGGGGAACGTGCCGCCCCCCCAGGAGAGGGGCTCCCTCGGACACCTGCCCGAGCTGGCACCTCCCCCCTGAGCTGGGGGGCGGCCCTGGCATGGGGACGGAGGCCCAGGGAATGCAGGGGGCAGCAGGGGAGCGCCCCACATGGGCCAGCCTGGCACCAGCAGCAGGGCACAATGCCCCCCCAATGTCCTCCCCGCAGCCCCTACTCTCCCCCTGGGGACCAGGAGGTGCCCCCCCGAGTTTGTCCCCACGCATCAGCATCCTGCCCCCACGGCCCCCCCCCCCCGCACCGTGTGCCAGGGGAGGGGCCACGTGCCCGCAGAGGGGACGTGCACGGAGAGGTTCTTGGCAGCGCCGGCGAGCAGCCGGCCTGTTCCACCCGCTGTTCCCGGGGGGGGGGGGGGGGGGGGGGCCTAGCCTCGGGCCGGGCGGGGGAGGGGCAGGGGATTGTGTGACTTGAGTTGGGTTCTTTATCATTTCGTTTTCTTTTAAAGGCTCCTAACGACCCGGGGGCGGGGGGCGGAGTGGGGGGCAGGGCCCCAGAGATGGGGTTTGGGGAGCCTGCAGCAAACTGGAGGGGGCTGGAACTGGTGCCCCCCAGTGGGGAAAGGCCCCATACCCCACTCCCTGCCCCCTTGAGCCAGGCAGTGCCCTCGCCCAGGGGCTGGATTAGAGCCAGCGCCCCCTAGAGGGGAAAGGCCCCATGTCCCATTCCCTGTGCCAGGCAGTGCCCTCGCCCGGGGGCCGGATCAGAGCCAGCGCCCCCTAGAGGGGAAAGGCCCCATGTCCCATTCCCTGTGCCAGGCAGTGCCCTCGCCCGGGGGCCGGATCAGAGCCAGCGCCCCCTAGAGGGGAAAGGCCCCATGTCCCATTCCCTGTGCCAGGCAGTGCCCTCGCCCGGGGGCCGGATCAGAGCCAGCGCCCCCTAGAGGGGAAAGGCCCCATGTCCCATTCCCTGTGCCAGGCAGTGCCCTCGCCCGGGGGCCGGATCAGAGCCAGCGCCCCCTAGAGGGGAAAGGCCCCATGTCCCATTCCCTGTGCCAGGCAGTGCCCTCGCCCGGGGGCCGGATCAGAGCCAGCGCCCCCTAGAGGGGAAAGGCCCCATGTCCCATTCCCTGTGCCAGGCAGTGCCTTGCCCCGGATCAGAGCCACGTGATGATGACAGTAACATGGGGGATCCCTGCGCTGGCCAGTTTGCCCTAGGAAGCCCCCCAGGGCGGTGCTGGTGCCTGGCGGTGCCAGGGCTGAGGTGGGGGAGCTGGGCGGCTGTGGGGGAGATGGCAGCGGGGGCTGAGGCTGGTGTGGAGTGTGGCTGGGACGGCGGCCAGGCCCCCGAGCCGAGCAAAGGCAGCTGTGTTCGCTGTCTCCCCAGCCCTCCCGCGCCCGGGCTGGCACTGGGCACCGGGGCTCCACATGCACAGGCCTGGCAGCAGGTGCCAGCCATGCCCCAGGGTGGGCAGCGCTCAGCGTGGCTGGATTTACTGAGCCCCAGGGACGGGCCTGTGGGCTGAGTAACCCCTGCTAGTGGAGCCCGGAGAACCCAGGAGTCCTGGCTCCCAGCCCTCCCCCACGTGCTCTAATCACTAGACCCCACTCTCATCCCAGAGCCAGGGATAGAACCCAGGAGTCCTAGCTCCTAGCCCCCCCCATCCCCCAACCAAAGAGGGATGAGCAGGGCACACGGCTGAGCTCAGAACAGAGGGTGCTGAAGGGCACCCCTCTGCAGCACCCCTGGGTGGTGAGGGGCCATGTGGGACCTTTGGGGGGCAATCTGGGAAGACACCCTCCAACAGGAAAATACTGGAGGGGGAGTCAGGTCCCTGCTGCCCTTCCGGGGGGGGGGGGGAACTGCTGTAGTGAAGGGGGGACTCCAGGCAGCAGGCAGGGTGGGGAGGGGTGGCGCTAAGACCTGCCCCACACTGGGGCCGGTCTCTGGGGGAGGGGCTCCCAGGCAGCAGCCAGGGGGTTAAGTACAGGGCTCTCCCCCCCCCCGCCGCCCATCCCGGGATCCTGCCAACATTTTTCCCATTACGTTCTGTTTATTTTAATGAGGCTGACAAAAAAATGTTGATTTTATTATTGTATAAACAGGCTGGGCCGGGGGGGTGCAGGCCCCGGGCGGGTGCAGGCCCCGGGCGGGCAGGGGGCTTGGGAGGAGGGGGCAGTACAATCAGCCTGGGTGGAAGAGAATTGGCCAGGGAGGGGGGTCAAGAGACCAGAGAACTCAGGGTAGGGGGAGCCAGCTGGGGGGGGGACCTGGGGAGATCAGCTGGGGGAGGAGCCAAGGAGCTGGGGGGGCGTCAGCTGAGGGAGGAGCTGGGGGTTGGGTGGGGGTCATCTGGGGGAGGAGCCAGTGAGCTGGGGGAGGAGCCTGGGGGCTGTCAGCTGGGGGGACACAGGGAGATCAGCTGGGGGAGGACCCCGGGCAGCCAGCCCCCACCCGCGGCTCCAGGCCCTGCTGCACCGGGCAGCCACAGACCTTGGGAGGAACGGGGGGGAGGGGGGAGGCGGGGCTGTCTGTGCTGCCCCCGCCCCCAGCTCATCCCTCCCACACAGAGCCCTCCCCGGGCATTGGGAGCCCAGCCCTGTGCTGGGGGGGGGAACCCTGCGAGGGGAAGGAAACCCGGGGTTGGGGGGGCAGCTGGGGGCTGTCCAGCAAGGCGTGAGGGGGGGTGTCTGGCCAGGGCTCGCATTGTCTGTGGTCATAACAGCTCCATTTCAGGGTGGGGGGGGTGGCACTGGAGAGACCAGGGGGGTCCCCAGGCCAAAGGGGGCAGCTGGGCGGGGCGGGGGGCTGTGTCACCTTTGGCTGCCGCTGGCTAGCTCCACACTAGGTCCTGCCCCAGGGCTGCCCCCGTCCCTGGCCATCAACCATGTCCCCCCGGGCCGCTCAGCTGACCAAGGCCCCATCACACCACGGAGGGGTCGGACTCCTGTCAAACAATGCCAGCAGGAGCAACCCGCCAATAAGAACCCGGTCTGGCGAGAGACCCTTCGATAACAGAGCAGATCCCGCAGCCCTGTGCCCTCCAGCAAGCTACCAACAACGGATCCCAGTCTGCCCAGTCCAGAGCTCCTGGGAGACCCTACAATAACAAACCAGTCTGGGTACAGCCACGCAACTCCAGGAAGACCCTACAATAACACTCCAGTCTGGGTACAATCACGTAACTCCAAGAAGACCCTACAATAACACACCAGCTGTGACTGGGGGCGGGGGAGAGAATTCTTAGTAACAAAAGAGAATTTCCATGCCCGGTTTCTGAGGGGACCCTCAAGCCTGAACGGGGGAGGGGTCTGCTGCGCTGGGTGCATCTGGGGGGTGGGGACAAGACAGAGTGTGGGCCCCAGGCAAGGGTTAGGGTAGCCATACACTGAGCAGAGCCCCACTCCCCTTCCAGAGCTGGGGATAGAACCCAGGAGTCCTGGCTCCCAGCCCCACCCCCACTCTAGCCCACTAGACCCCACTGCCCTCCCAGAGTCAAGAATAGAACCCAGGAGTCCTGGGCTGAGAGCTGCCCCCTCTCTGCTCTCATCTAATTCTCTGCCATTAAGCAGGTGAAAGCCCCGCTTGGCGCAGCCAGTCGCCCACCTGCGGAGGGAGAGGGCGCCAGGTGGGGGTTGAGGTCGGTGGGTATTGGGGGCGAGGGGACGTGGATGTCCCCTGCCGGGCACCGGCTGGGCGGGCAGTGTGGAGGCTGGTGACCGGCTCTCTCCTGGCAGCTTGGCTGGTGCCCCCACCCCCCACACTGGGTCCCCAGCACCCCTACAGCCTGTCCTGCCCCCAACATCGACCCAGGACACCCCCTGGCACCGAAACCCTCCCCGTGATTCCTAGCACTGGGACATCCCCCCGCCACCGCCAGTGACCCAGGCCTGCAGGGAAGGGGCAGAGGTCCTGGCACTGGGGGCAGCTGGTCTGGCCAGCCGGGGGCGCTGTCGAGAGGATCCCCTGGGCTGGGGGCCATGAACACCACCACTGTGCCCCCAGGTGAGTGGTCAGGCCCCATTCCCCCCGCAGAGCTGGGGATAGAACTCAAGAGTCCTGGGCTCCCAGCCCCCACTGCTCTAACCCGCTAGCCCCCACTCCCCCCCAGAGCTAGGGATAGAACCCAGGAGTCCTGGGCTCCCAGCCCCAACCCACTAGCCCCCACACACCCCCAGAGCTGGGGATAGAACCCAGGAGTCCTGGGCTCCCAGCCCCCACTGCTCTAACCCACTATCCCCCATTCCCCCCCAGAGCTGGGGATAGAACCCAGGAGTCCTGGCCTCCCATTCCCACCCCCCCACACACACCTTTTGACCCAGAGCCAGGAATGGGACCCAGGAGTTTTATTAATCTGCCCCGCGCTCCCAAACCTGCAGTGGGGGGGCTGGGGGGTCCCACGGTCTCCCCCATCAGACACGTCTCTGGGGCCCGGAAGGAAAGTGCCAGAGGTTGGATCATGGAACAGAAAAGGACCCTCATGCCCCAGCCATGGGGCCACTGGAGATGTCCCCCCCCGGTCACGGGGCCACCCCGGACACCCCCCCCAGCTCTGCCAGTGCCCCTCAATCCTGACCCACAGCCGCCAGCTTGACCAGCCCTGGGCTTCCCCCGCCCCCAGCTCTGCTGATGCCCTTCAACCCAGGGAAGAGGAGCTGTCCCCGAGTACAGAGCACCCCCCGGAGAAGAGGGGGGGCGTGGGGATGCTGCAGGACCCTCACCCCCAGCCTCGGCCCAGCATGGGTAGCGCAGTGCAACTCAGCGGCTGGGACAGGGCACCCCCTACTGGCCCTTCTTGGAACTGCAGGGCAGTCTGGGCTCCAGGCCGAGGTGGGGCTCAGGGGGACACAGGGCCCCACCCCGAGCCCTGGGCAGATCCCTGGTCCTGGTGCAGGAGCCAAATTCCTGCTGTGGTGCAGGGCGAGGGGGCGCTGGGCCCCAGAGGGCAGGGGGCAAAGGGGTAAGAACCTGGGGTGCACAGACTGAGGGTCCCCTCCCTGCCCCCACCCTGGGGGGACCAATGCCCCCCCACCCCCCAGCAGCCCCAGTGCAGGCAGTGGGAAATGAGCAATGGCCACCAGGGCCAGAGTGGGGGTTCGCTCCCCACCAGGTCAGCAAGGCCTCAGGCTGGGGGACAGGGCAGGGCCCCGGCGCCGAGTGTGGAGCCGCGGGTGAGCGGGGCACCACCCCCTCCAGGCAGACTGTGAATGGCCAGGACAGATGTTGGAGTCCGGGCACAGCATGCGCCCCCCTCCCCCAGACTGTGGGGTCTCCCCCCCCAGATACACCCTGGGCCACCCACACGCTCCCACCATGGAAACTCCAATCCACCCCGGGACCCAGCCCCTAATTCTGAGCGACGCACCGGTCCTCCTTCCCCCCACGCCCCCAGGACCCCCCAGCTCTAAATCTGCCCGTCCCTCTTGGTCCAAACTTCGCCTGCCCCCCCCCCCCCGTGCGCCCGCTGCCCAGCGCAGCTGCGCCAACGGGGCGAGGCCATGGGGCATCTGCAGGCTGAGCTGGCTGCACCGTGGGCAGTTGCTGCCCGCTGTGCCATACCCCGGAGAGGTGCCCGCAGGGGACAGCGCCCCGGTGCGGGGGGCGTTGGGGGAGGGGAGTCACTGACCTCGCGCCCGGGCGTCACAGCAGCTGCACTTGGCGAGGACTTTGCGGAACAAGTGTTGGCAGGAGCAGCCCTGCTGGTGCCCCCCTTTCATGGTGCTGCCCGGCCGCGCTGGGCACCGGCGCCCGCTGCCCGAGAGGTGCCAGCCATAGACCGGGCAGCGGGGGGGGGCAGCGGGCGGCGGGAATCGGGGCACGGAGCCGGGGGGCCCAGGGCTCCTGCCCGCTGCACGCTCAGCGCTGGAATAACAGGGCTGGGGCTGGGACTGAACTGAGCTGCCAGCGAGGAGGAGCCTGGGCTTTCCCTCCCCCCTCTCCATCCCTCCATCCCTCCCCGCCTCCATCCCTCCATCCCTCCCCCTCTCCCTGCCTCCATCCCTCGCTCCCTTGGGCTTCGGGCTCTTCCCAGCCCAGGCTGCAGCCAGACTGCAGAGGCGCAGGCCTGCAGCAGGGAGCGCCTGCCCTGGGCCCTAGCTTGTGCCCTCGCCAAGGCCTGGCAGGGCGTGGGGGCGGCCCCAGCTGCCTGCCCCCCTCTTCCAGTGAGGAGGCCACAGCCGAGAATGGGGGGGGGAGCTCGCGGCTTATGGCCAAATCCCCACCCCCCACCCCAGGGGTGATGGGGGAGGGAGTGACTCCTTTGCCCCAGAGCAAGGGGGACTGAGCCCCAAGGCAGGGGGGCTGAAAGGTGCAAACGGACCCCCCTCTTGGGGGAAAAACAGAGCAAGAGGCCTGTGTTGTCTGGATCGCCCCCCCCCCCAATATTAATCACTGGCCCCCCCAGGTGCACTGCGGGGGAGCCATCCATCTGCCTGCACCGCAGTGCCATCTGCTGCCCGTCGCCCCCCAGCCTGGGGCCGGAGCCAGCGCCTGAGTCACCGCCCAGAGCCTGGCACCGGCTCTGCCATTTCAGGGGCCACCGCTGGGGGTGAGGGACACGGAGGGAGGAGGGGGGCAGGGAAGTGGGGCACGACCCTGGGTGCGCCTCACCCTCCGGCGCAGGCCCCACCCCACAGAACCTTCAAGACAAACCACAGGGGTCGTCTCTCAGACACCCCAGCGGCCCCCCAGCCCCACGCGAGCCACGTACCCATGCCCCCGGGTGTCTGTGCCAACCAGCCCGAGGGCACCACCCACCTTACAGCTCAGCACCCTGGCAGGGGCTGCGTGGCCGTTCCCAGGGCATCTGGGGCTATGAGGCAGCCGTGGGGCCAGCCCCACACTGGGCTGGGATGTACCAGCTGAATGAGACTGGCTGGCACAGGGAATGGAGCAAGGGGCCTTTCCCCGCTAGGGGGCACTGGCTCCCATCTGGCCCTGGGGCAGGATTGACAAATTCAGTGACCCCGGGTGAAAGAATTGGGGGGGGGGGGCTCAGCTCAACCTGTGGAGGAGGGGCAGCCACAGCATGAAAACCACTGGCACCAGCTGACCCCCTTACTGGCCGGCTGGGGCTGCACGGACCAAGGGGCCTGAGTGCCCCTCATGTGTGGGTCAGGCCAGGGTCCGGGGACAGACTCAGCATTTCTCCAGACGTGTGTCAGGACAGAGCCCCCAGTAAACTCCCCCCAAAAAGGCCTTGAGGGGGGCCGCTGACTCCAGGACGTCTGGCTGGCGGGGGCTGATTTGTCTGGAGAAGAACCGGGGGTGGCACTAGTCCCCGCTCTTGCCCCCCCCCCATGTCTCAGCTGCTCTCTGGGCCCCCCCAGACCAATCCCTCCCTCACTAGCCCCAAAGCCCGGCCCCGATCCCTCCCCATGCCAGCCCGGAGCCCAGGGACTGGTTCAGGGGGCGCTAATTCGTGCTCCTGGCTGCCACGGCCTGGGGGACGCAGCTGGGGGGTTCTGAGCACCAGGTACAAGCCTCCGGCCAAGGCCCCAGAGCCCTGGGGGGCAGACAGGCGCGGGGGGACCGGAGCTGGCCTCACCTTCTTCTGAGGGGCAGGTGTCTGGGGCCTGGTCCACGCCGGGGGGCTCCGGGGGGCCCGGTGCGGCTGGCCCGCTCGGGGGGTCCCCGTCATGCGGCTCCCCGTTCCCTGCAGGGGCCTCGGAGCGGCCGTGCTCCGGCCGCATCTCGTCCCCCGGCCCCTCCGAGCACAGATCCGGCAGCTGGAACAAAGGAAGGACAGACAGGTTGGAGGGGGTGGGGAGGGGCAGGCAGAGGCGCAGGGAGCCCTGCCGGAGAACAATGCTGGGTCCCCCCCCAGTCCTGCCGGTGCCCCTCACGCCCGCCTGCTCCAGCTGGAGGCAGAGCCTGGGCACTGGCTTTGCTGACTTGTTTCCTGGCATTGCTGGAGCAGCCAAGGCATTGGCACCGGCCATGGCCCTACCCAGCTCCCCCTGCACCCTCGTGGGGGGGGGATGTCAGCCGCTGTCACTGATCACTCCTCACCCTCCGCCACCGCTTCCTGCTCAGAGACTCCCCAGGCTGGGGCCAGCCCAGGGAGGGGTCCCCGTTTGGATCCCCCGGACGCGGAAAGAGGAGCTTGTTTCCTGCCAGACTGCCACCCACACAAAGGCTTGTTATTGTAGGGTCTCTAAGCGCTGGGTGTCATGCTCTGGTTCGTTATTGTAGGGTCACTCTGGTTTGTTATTGTAGGGTTTCTATAGCACTGGGTGTCATGCTCTGGTTTGTTATTGTAGGGTCACTCTGGTTTGTTATTATAGGGTCTCTAGGCGCTGGGTGTCATGCTCCGGTTTGTTATTGTATGGTCGCTCTGGTTTGTTATTGTAGGGTTGTCCCTTTGTCTCCTGATATTTTAAAAAGAAAAATGTGTTGGGAAGCATGGTCCAGAACCCCAACCCCTCCCCCCTGAGAAGGGCAGGGGGCTGTGAGCTGCTCTGATGGGGGGAGGGGTTGCCAGCTGATCTGGGGACGGGGCGGGGATGGGGCCGTGAGCTCCCCCGGAGCAGAGCCCTCCTGTCTGACGAGACTCCCTGCACTGCAGCCCCCCGCCTTTGGCCGCTGCTCCTCCCTAATTCAGACGTGTCCCCCTGAGCCTCAGCCCCAGCCCCGAATGCTCGGGGAGGGACAGGCTGGGGGTCAGCGACATGCGGAGAGGTGGGGGTGTCCCTGGCTTGAGATTCCTCCTCTTGAGTTACGTTTTAAAACGCTGCTAATACAGCAGCCACGGGAGCGCCTGCCATGTTGCATGAGCAACCCTACAATAACAAACCAGCATGCACAGCCCCAGTGCTCCGAGAGACCCTACAATAACAAACCAGCATGCACAGCCCCAGTGCTCCGAGAGACCCTACAATAACAAACCAGCATGCACCCCCCCAATTTCCCCAAGAGACCCTACAATAACAAACCAGCATGCACCCCCAGTCCCCCCAAGACACCCTACAATAACTAACCCACATGCACAGCCTCAGTGCCCCAAGAGACCCTACAATAACAAATAAGCGTGCAGTCGAGAGACCCCACACTAACAAACCAGGCTGCCTGCAGTGCCTCAGCGGGAAGGCTCTGCAGGGTGGGGTATTTATACCCCCCATCCCTGGGACTGTATCTGCCCCACACCAGGAAGCCTGTTTGCTGGGGTGGGGGGTGCAGCCTCTCCCTTGAAACTCTGCTCTAACCAATCTCACCCCCCGCCCCCCAGGAATGGAGCCTCCCGGCACCCACCCAGGGAAGGGGAGGGGGAGTCTGGCGGGATCCCTCTGCCCAACAGCCGGGAAACACCCTGTGAGCCGGAGAGGGGCGGCATCAAGGCCCCAAAAGCCCGCAGCCCCATGTGCCAGCACTGGGGGCACAGCCCCCTTAGTGACCCCTGCGCAGACCCCACAGCCAGCTCCACACGGCCTGTGTAATTCCTTCTTCACAGCCTCCCAGCCACCCTGCACAACCACCCCAAACAGGCCCCCCGACTGCCCCTGCAGAGACCCCCCAATTACCCCCACATGGCCCCCCCAGCCACCCTGCACAGCCACCCGACTGCCCCTGCAGAGACCCCCCCGATTACCCCCACATGGCCCCCCCAGCCACCCTGCACAGCCGCCCGACTGCCCCTGCACAGACCCCCCAAGCTCCCTTGCAGAGACCTCCCAATGGCCCCCATACAGACCCTCTAACTCCCTCATCAGAGACCCCCCCAATTGCCCCTAGACCAACCCCCTATCACCCCAGCACAGAGCCCCCGACTGCCCCTGGGCACCTCCCCGTCCAGCTGGCCCAACGCAAACAGGGGACCCAGATGGTCCTGAATCCCCTGCACCAGCCCCACATGCTACCCAGAGATGTCATGTGGCTCTGACACCCCCAGGAGCCGCCCCCGCCCCCATCCCAGGCCCTTACCCACTGCTGGCTGGGGAGGGCCATGGAGGTCAGGATATCGGCCATGGCCCCCAGCATCTGGTCCGTGCGCCCCGCTGCCTGCTGGGGGCCCTTCATGGCCTGGGGCCGGGGGCCCCACTCACACCTCGCTGCCCCTGACGGCTCCCTGCTCCAGCGCGAGGCTGGAGGCGTCTGGGGGCAGCATGGGCGCCGGGCGGAGCCGCGGGCACCCTGCCCATGTGGCAGCCGAGCGTGGCCGGGATTGCTAAACAGCGACGGATCCTGCGTGGCTCTGAGCCGAGGCCCCCGCCCCGGCCCCCCGCTCCACCGCAGCTACCATAACTTCTCTGCTACAAGCTGCTACCCTCCCCCGCCCCGCCACCACCCCTTATCTCCCGCCTCCTCCCTGGCCTTGGGAGAGCACAGGGGAGGAGCCGGGGGGGCTGAGACCCCCAGGGCAGCACTCAGAGTCAAGGGGAGCTCAGCGGCAGGGCTGCCTTTGGAATAAAAGAGGGGCCGGTGGTCTAGAAACCAGGGTCTAGAAGTCACTGGGCCCAGCGGTGCCGGGGGCTAGAAACCGCCGGGCCCAGCGGTGTCGGGGGCTACAAACTGCCGGGCCCAGCGGTGCCGGGGGCTAGAAACCACCGGGACCAGCGGTGCCGGGGGCTACAAACCGCCAGGCCCAGCAGTGCCGGGGGCTACAAACCGCCGGGCCCAGCGGTGCCGGGGGCTAGAAACCGCCGGGACCAGCGGTGCCGGGGGCTACAAACCACCAGGACCAGCGATGCCTTGGCACAAATGAAGAACTGCTCAGCGGCATCGCTGCTCCGGCTGGGAGGGCAAAGGGTAGCGCAGGATGGTCCAATCCGGCTCAGACTAGTCCCACGTGAGGCCAGCTCGGCCCAGCCCCAGGCCAGAGGGGGGTGTCTGGAGGGTCTCTCTTTCAGTGCCCCCAGGGGAGCTGCAGACTCAGCCCCGCGGGTGTCCTGGGCTCCGCTGGGGATGGGGCAGGGGAGGCCCCTGGGAAATAGGGAGCTGGTTCCAGGCCAAGGGGAGGAGCCCGCGGGGTGGTGGAGTGGAGGGTGAGGGGGCAGGGTATGGAGAGGCTCAGGCCATTGACAGTGCCCTAGAGAGAAATGTCCTGGCAGCGCTGCAGGGCAGAGAGCCCCAGTTGGCTCCCTGTTCCCCCATAGCCCTGTGATTACGGTCGGGGACTCCCCCAGAGTAAGGGGAATCCCGCTGCCCCCTATAGCCCAGTAATTACAGTCAGGGGCTCCCCCAGTCAGGGCCATCCTCCTGCCCCCTATAGCCCAGTAATTACAGTCAGGGGCTCCCCCAGTCAGGGCCATCCTCCTGCCCCCTATAGCCCAGTAATTACGGTCGGGGGCTCCCCCAGTCAGGGCCATCCTCCTGCCCCCTATAGCCCAGTAATTACGGTCGGGGGTTCCCCCAGAGGCAGGGCCATCCCGGTGCCCCCTATAGCCCAGTAATTACGGTCGGGGACTCCCCTGGGACGTTCGTTTCCTGCCATTTCTCTCCCACTTTCCAAAGTCAAAACACATTTTTGGAGCCCGAGCTCGGAGGAGCCGCAGCCAGAGCCCCTCCCCCACCCCCCGCCACGCAGGACCTTCCCCCATCCTCCCCGCCCACGCCACGCAGGACTTCCCCCCATCCCTCTGCCCTGCCCCTCCCCCATGCCCCCGCCCACAGAACCTTCCCCCAATCCCTCTGCCCTGCCATGCCCCTCCCAGCCCCCGCCACGCAGGAGCCTGCCCCCCATCCTCATCCCCCACCTGGCATGCAGGACTATGCTCCGTGTCGTGTCCCCCACGGGCCCCGTCATACCCTCAACTCTCCCCCCCCCCATGCAGGCTCCACACACAGGCTCCCGCCCACCCACTTTGGAGTCCTCTGTCCCTCTCATTCATGCCAGCTGCCTTTCCCCCCTTTCCCCCCCCAGCCTCGAGCCCCTTGCTGCTTCCCCCTCCCCTGCACAGATCCACCCCCCCCCCCCACTGATGGCAGTTTGCTGCTGTACCCCTCACGCCCCCCGCCCCCGGTTCCAAATTCTCCCTCCTCCGAATGAGCCTGGAGGGAGCCCTGAGCACCCAGCTCCTGTAGGAAACGCTCAGCACATGGGAACTCGCCTCCCCCTCGCTGCCTGCTGGTATGTTATGGTAGGGTCTCCTGGGGCTGAGCATGCTGGTATGTTACGGTAGGGTCTCCTGGGGCTGAGCATGCTGGTATGTTATTGTAGGGTCTCCTGGGGCTGAGCATGCTGGTATGTTATTGTAGGGCTGCTTGGGCTGGATTCCTCCCCCTGCTAGAGCTGACAAGCTGCTCCCTCCATGGGGATGTTAGCCACAGCGGCCCCTGTCCCCCGTCCCACGCCGAGAGCCCTAGACCCTGGAGAGGGACCCAGGCAGTCAGACCCACCTGGGCTGCGTCTCCTGGCTGACAGCAGCAAAGCCCCCTGGCCGGCTCCTTCCTGGGCCGCACAAGGCCTGAGCCTGCAGCTTTCCAGCCGGGAACTGCAGCTCAACATGAATAATTTACTGTGCTCCAGCTCGCCCTAATAGGCGGCTCTGTGCCGGGGGAGGTGGGGGGCTGACCCTGCCCATGCTCACACCCTCCTGCCAAGCTAGGTGTGCAGGAGCCCGGCTGTCTCAGCCCCGGGACAGCGCCCTCCCCTGGCTCAGCCACACCCAGAGGGGAAGGCAAGTGCTGAAAATGCAGCTGCCTCTGGGGCGGAACAGCCCCACAGTAACAGGCTAGGGCAGGAAACCTGCAGTGTCCAGGCCACGCGAGCAGCCTGAGCTGGGATTTAGCCAGGAGGCTTCGGCCCAGCTCCTGGGACCGTCAGGAAGGAGGCGGGGGTTGATTTTCCACCATGCTGGGTGCAGCGGGGGTCAGAATGGGACAGAGGTGAGACCCCTCTGCACAGCACCCCCAGTGCCGAGGCCAGCCCTGGCTCCAAGGAGAGCCCCCGCCCCAGTTTTGCAGTGCCCCGTGTGCTCTTTGCAGCCTCCCAGCCAAGGGGTAACCGGGCCTGGCCCTGCTCAGCTGATGAGCCCAGCCAGGGTTCCAGGCCGTGGCACCGTGCCCGCCGGGCGCGAGACTGCCCCGGACCCTCTTGGCCAATCGGCATC
Organism: Emys orbicularis; assembly: GCF_028017835.1. Taxonomy (NCBI): domain Eukaryota; kingdom Metazoa; phylum Chordata; order Testudines; family Emydidae; genus Emys; species Emys orbicularis. Next base: position 21,495,560 of record NC_088701.1, read on the forward strand.
CAGCTCACGGTCAGCGACCCGCACGCAGAAAGCTTTTTATAACCACCATTGAGGTATTTATAGCGCCAGCTTGTCTGCCGCGGAGCCCTGCCAACCTCACCCCTGTCCCCGCCCCGGCAGTGCCCTTCTCTCCCCCACCCCCACCCCAGCCCGCCTGCCCCACTGAAGAAAGGATTAATCCCACCATCACCCTCCCCTCCCAGCTGGGGGCAGCTGGCCTTGCCCTGCGGCCCAGTCGCTAAAATCAACCCCCTGAACCTTGTTTGCCCCAGGCCAGCTCCTGCCAAGCAATGGGGCAGGGCAAGGGAGCCGGGTGGTGCGAAGTCAGGGCAGGCTGGGCCGGGGCGAGAGGCCACGGGGGCATTTAGACACCCCCCCCTTGATGCCCGGGTGGCCCCAGCAAGTACAAAGGGGAATTAGAACCACTATGAGGGGGTATAAATGGCTGGAAGATGGGCAGAGGCGCACAGTTGGTGCCAGCTGGGTACGTCCATATGGGGTGGGAGGGAGGGAGGGATGGCTAGCGAGTCTGGGGGGGATAGAGGGGTCTGGATAAGGAGAGATGCGGTGTGGGGGAGGAGAGATGGATAGAGGGGTGTGTGGGCAGGTGGGTGGGGGTGGGGATGGCTGGATGGGCAGCGGGTTGTGAGGGGATGGATGGAGGGAGGGGTGGGTGTGGATGGATGGATGGAAAGACGTGTGTGTGGATGGATGGACAGACGGACAGAGGGGAGTGGTGGGGATGGATGGTTGGACGGACGGAGGCGTGGGTGGGTGGGTGGGTGGATGGATGGAGGGGTGTGTGGGGGTGGATGGATTAATTGGGGTGGGGGGGATGGATGGAGGGGTGTGTGGGTGGACAGATGGAGAGGTGTGGGTGGGTGGATGGATGGACAGAGAGGTGTGTGGGGATGGATGGATGAATTGGGGTGTGTGGGGGTGGGTGGCTGGATGGACGGACACAGGTGTGTGTGGATGGATGAATAGACAGAGGACTGTGTGGGGATGGATGGATGGACACGGGTGTGTGAGGATGGATAGATGAATTGGGGGGGGTGGGGGATGGATGGTTAGAGGGGCGTGGGGGTGGATGGATGGACGGACACAGGTGTGTGGGGATGGATGGACGGACACAGGGTTGTGTGTGGATGGATGGATGAATTGGTGTGTGTGTGGGGATGGATGGTTGGAGGGGTGTGAGGTGGATCTATGGATGGACGGACACGGGTGTGTGGGGATGGATGAATGGACGGACACAGGACTGTGTGGGGATGGATGGACGGACACGGTTGTGTGGGGATGGATGGATGAATTGGGGTGTGTGGGGGATGGATGGTTGGAGGGGAGTGAGGTGGATCTATAGACGGATGGACATGGGGGTGTGTGGGGCTGGATGGATGGACAGAGAGAGGGGTGTGTGGGGATGGATGGATGGACAGAGGACTGTGGGGGGGGTGGATGGATAGAGAGAGGGGTGTGTGGGGGTGGATGGACGGACACAGGGTTGTGTGTGGATGGATGGATGAATTGGGGGCGGGTGGATGGATGGTTGGGGGGGTTTTGGGGTGGATGTGGGGATGGATGGACAGACAGAGGGGTGTGTGGGAATGGATGGATGAATTGGGGTATGTGGGGGGAAGGATGGTTGGAGGAGTATGGGGGTGGATGGGTGGATGGACACAGGGGTGTGGGGATGGATGAATGGGGGTGTGTGTGTGTGGGTAGATGGATGGATGGACACAGGGGTGTGAGAGGGTGGATGGATGAACGGACAGACACAGGGGTGTGTGTGGATGGATGAATGGGTGTGTGTGTGAGGGTGGATGGACGAACGGACAGACACAGGGGTGTGTAGGGGTGGATGGACTGACTGACAGACCCCCTGACCTCCGGTTTCCCAGCAGCCCTTTGATCTCTTTCCAGAGATTTTTGCCTCCTGGTGTCTGGTTTGGGGCAGGGGACGCTGACGCGTGAAGCTCCGGGGCCGGCGCTGGCCCAGACCCTGCACCTTCTGCCCTGGCCGGGGCTGAGACGAACGGGCCGGCTGGAGAGGCACCTGGGGGCCAGGGGACAGGCCGGGCACGCGCGTGAGGAAGGGACTCCACGTCCCCAGGGCCTGGCCTTGGCAGACAGGGCCCGGACCAGGCCGGAGGGCGCGGCGAGGGACGAATGGGCAGCGGGGCGTGAGTGGGGGGCACAAGCGTCGAGGCCAGGGGCCCGCAGCGAGCAGGAGCCGCAGTGCCGGGCGACGTGCATGGCCATCCCCAGCTCTAGAGCCCCCAGGCCACAATGGGCCAGAGCTGAACCCCCAACCCACGGCCCCCTGCCCGCGCCCCGCCATGGAGCTTCCTGGGCTGGGCAGGCAGCAAGGGTCGCCCTGCCCCCTCCCTGGGCCTGGGAGTGAGGTGAATGGGGCTCCCGGCTCCACTCATCTCCACTCCCTGGGGCTGGAATTGGGGGGCCGAGGTCCCAGAGCTTACAGAGGGATTCGGGGGAGAGGGGTAGCAGCCAGTGCCCTCCCCCTGCCCGTGTCAGGGCATGGGGCATAGATCAGCACCCAGACACCCCAGGGGTGGGATGAGCCCAGCTGGGCAGTGGGGAATCTGCCCCCCAGTCCCTATCTGGCTGGGGCCAGCTGGCCAAGAGCAGGGGTTGGAACTGAGCACCTGGGCCTGTGCCGTGGGGCTGAGGTGCCCTCAGGCACCGGTCTGTGGGCAGAGGGGCCCAGCTGTGCCTGGCAAGAGAGGGGTCAGCTGGCCCGGTCTAGCTTGGCCCGCCCACTGGGGTTGTCTGTTACACCAGTGATCTTCGTCCTCCTGGGCTCACACCGGTGCCACCGACTCCAAGAGGCTTGGGGCAGGGGACCCCGCATTGGATCCCGCCCCCCGCGAAGCCCCAGCACCATCGTGAGGAACATACCGTTAGCCCAGTGGGGACACTGAGGCACAGAGCTGGGGGGTGACATGCCCAAAGGCAGCAGCAGCAGCTCAGGGCCAGAGCTGAGGATAGAACCCAGATATCCCAGCTCCCAGACCCCCTGCTCTAACCACTAGGAGCAGCTGAAGAAGTTCCCAGGGGCCTGGCCAGTGCCGGAGCAGAGCCTGTCCTTGAGGCAAGGCAGGGAGGAAACGCTCCGAGCCCCCCAGGGCTGCAGCAGGAGCAGCCTATATTTAGCCCCTTCCCATCCCAGGGGCTCCTTCACCACCTTCCCATACTTGGCCATTTCCCCGTCATTGGAGACCGATGGGGGCCCCCCTCCTCCCCGGCCGGCTGGCTCCAGCGTCCAGCCCGCAGCTGGGATGGGGGGGGCATTCATTGCGGGCACTGTGGGGAGGAAACGGATGCTCCATCCTGGGGGGTGGGGGTTCCAACCCCTGACCAAAGGTGCGGGGAGGTGCCCAGCCCACGGCCATCGGAGACATGCTGTTTGTGGTGAGGAAGTGGGGTGGAGTAGTTAGAGCAAGGGATGGGCTCGGAGCCAGGACTCCTGGGTTCTGTTCCCAGCTCTGGGAGGGGAGTGGGGTCCAGTGGTTAGAGCGTGGGGGTGGCTCAGAGCCAGGACTCCTGGGTTCCACCCCTGGCTGTGTCCTAGTCGCATCCCCTCCTGCTGCTTCCTTTTCTCCCGGCGTAACGTGGTGCAACCCCAGGGGTGGCTCCACTTTTTCTTCTTGACAGTCACCCCCCCATGGCCCCTTTAGAGCCACGAGCCGGACGTCCCAGCCTTACCCAGGTGCTGGAGGGGTGGAATTCCAACCCAGGCCAGAGCCCACCAGGGGAATAGTTCAGCCTGAGCAGGTTTATCTGCATTTTGGGCACCAAATTCAAGGCCTAGTCAGAGAACTCGGGTTCCCGTGCCCAGCTCGACAGGCGAGCTGGTTCTTGCCAGCCTTGCTCCCACTGCTTGGGGAGCTGGATTACCTACGGTGACGCACCTCCACCACAGTGGCACAGCCCCAGCCCGCATCAGCCTCTGTTTCCCCTCCCAGCCCGTGAGCTCTCGGCGGCAGGGCCTGCGCCCCTCTATACCGATCAACATGGGAATGGATATTTCAGCCCGTCCGGCCTTTCTGAGAGTCCCCGGCTTTCAAATTCTCTCTACGGCTGGCCGGTGTCGGCACGGGGCAGAGTCCTGAAGGGAGGGTGCAGAGGGCCCCATGGGGGCAGCGGTTGGGGCCCAGGGCCCCAGATAGGCCCAGGACAATGAGGAAATCCTGCCCCAGGGCACGCGGGAGTGAGAAGGGGCCCTCAGAGCAGAGAGGGGCAGCCATGCGGCTAGCTGAGGCTGCTGAAGGCCAGAGCCCATCACACAGCCTGGCGCTGGCTGCGTTTCCCGTGCCCATCTAGGGTCTCTGGTCTGGTACTGAGATTGGAGGCTTGTGGGGCAGGCCTGCCTGTTTGTACAGCACCTAGCACAAACGGTGCGGGGGCATGCCGGGGGCTCTCAGCGCTACCGTAATACACCTAATAAATAATGCACAGCACCTAGCACAGTGGGTGCGGGGCCATGCCGGGGGCTCCCAGCGCTACCGTAATACACCTAATAAATAATGCACAGCGCCTAGCACAAACGGTGCGGGGCCACGACTGGGGCGAAGCGCTACTGTAATACACATCGATAATAGCAGCCCTGCGACTCCCAGAAAGCCAGCACCAGGCGGCCTCGGTCAACCTTATCCCCAAGAATTCCAGCAGAAGCCCTCCCCCCGCGGCCCCCGGCACCGGGCTCGGAAAGGGGGCTGCAGACGTGTTGCATACTTTTATTCAACCAAAGCTACAGAATCCAGGACAGACAGGTCGGGGGCCGAGCAACTCAGTTTCTCCTCTTTCTTTAACCAGCAACCTCCCCCTCCCCATCCCCCCCCGTGGAGAGACACGGGCCCCATCCTCCCCGGGGCGCGGGGGGGGGGGGGGGAGGCTAACACAGGACAGACAGCGGAGTCTGCTCACAGAACGCGACGCATCGTCTCTACCACACACAGTACACGCTGCGCGCCCGCAGCCACATGCTGAGAATAGGCAAAAGAAACAGAAGGGCCCCGCGCTGCCCGCTGGCGGTGCCCGGGCAGGTGGAGCCGGTGGCGATGGCCGGGGGAGGCCGGTCGGCAGAGTTCAGATCCAGACGACGGCGCCGGGCTCTGGCGTAGGCGCGTTCGGGACCAGGCCCCGGCGGAGAGTCCGGATGGGGATTGGAGGGGTATATACAGGAGAGGCGGGTCCCAGCGGGAGCCGTTGTCCACAGGCAGGCAGAGGGTGCCAAGGCAGGTGTCCGCAGAGGGCTGAGGCTTCGCCCGGGGGGGTGACGCGACAGGCGTCCTGGCAGGGCCGAGCCGTCACATAGCTCCGGAAATCAGTGCACAGCCGGCAGCGGCTCTGGTGCTCTGGGGCCCAGCAGGAACCGGAGAGGAGGCCGGCTGGGCCCAGGGCCCAGTGTTGTGTGCGAGCCAGGCCACCTCTTACACATACACACGTCTCGTACAGTCACCGCAAGTGCACACCCTGATATCACCCGCACAGTGCACACGCTCCACACGCAACCCCCGACCCCACCTGCCTGGTACAGCCACCCCACTCCCACACACCGGTACAGCCACCCCACCCTCACCTCCTGCACACACAACCCCTGACACCACCCACCCGGTACAGCCACATCACCCTCACCCCCTGCACACACAACCCCCGACCCCACCCACCCGGTACAGCCACCCCACCTTCACCCCCTGCACACACAACCCCCGACCCCACCCACCCGGTACAGCCACCCCACCCTTACCCCCTGCACACACAACCCCCGACCCCACCTGCCCAGTACACCCACACCACCCTCACCCCTGCACACACAACCCCCAACCCCACCCGCCCGCTACAGCCACACCACCCTCACCCCCTGCACACACAACCCCCGATCCCACCCGCCCGGTACAGCCACACCACCCTCACCCCCTGCACACACAACCCCCAATCCCACCCACCCGGTACAGCCACACCACCCTCACCCCCTGCACACACAACCCCCGATCCCACACACCCGGTACAGCCACATCACCCTCACCCCCTGCACACACAACCCCCGACCCCACCCACCCGGTACAGCCACCCCACCCTTACCCCCTGCACACACAACCCCCGACCCCACCTGCCCAGTACACCCACACCACCCTCACCCCTGCACACACAACCCCCAACCCCACCCGCCCGCTACAGCCACACTACCCTCACCCCCTGCACACACAACCCCCGATCCCACACACCCGGTACAGCCACATCACCCTCACCCCCTGCACACACAACCCCCGACACCACCCGCCCGGTACAGCCACCCCACCCTCACCCCCTGCACACACAACCCACAACCCCACCCGCCCGGTACAGCCACACAACCCCCGATCTCTCACTCACACACATTTATCTCACGCTACCCTCTCCATACACTCCCCCCCGTCACACACTCCCCTCCCCCCCGCCCCTCCAGGTAGCACTGGCAGTGGGGAGAGGCTCTGGCACGGACAGCGCGGGCCCCTCAGCCGCAATCCAGGGCGGAGCCAGCGAAGCACCTTGCCTTGACGGCCGCCTGGCCGCCCCGAGCCCAGCTGGACAGGAGACGCTGTGGGGCCATCCTGCTGCCCGCCCGGGTCGCCCCCTGGCACCACAGCAGGAGCCGCAGCAGAGAAAGGGTTAATCCTCAGTGAGGCCTTTGGCTCGGAGCTCCTCCTGCACCCTGGCGAGGTACGTGGGGTCGGGGTACCCGAATCTAGGAGACACACAGGGGAGACGTCAGCCATGCACAGCCCCACCCTCACCTGGACAGCTCCCCAGCCTACCATCTGCCCCCCACGCCGCAGCAGCCCCCGGCTTGGCCAGCTCAGCTGTGCACTGCCATGCACAGGGGGACCCCAGCACCCCCAGGGCCTGGGGGGCGCTCGGCCAGGGCACGGGGTAGTTTGTGTCCCAATTCCTGAAGAAACGGCCCTGGGAGCTGCCAGGGTCACAAGCGTTTTGGCACGCAGCACAGCGCCCCCTGGTGCCGGGCACTGGGGTCAGCGCCGACAGCGAGGGCAGAGCACCCCCCGCTGAGCCCCCTGGCGCCGGGCATTGGGGTCGGCGCCGACAGCAGGGACAGAGCGTCCCCCGCTGAGCCCCCTGGCGCCGGGTATTGGGGTTGGCGCCGACAGCCAGGGCAGAGCGCCCCCCGCTGAGCCCCCACACTGCAGCACAGCGCCCCCTAGCACCACATTGAGGATTTAGGGTCAGCAGTGACAGTAAGGGGAGAGCGCCCCCTATCGCACTCCCCACAGCACAGGGCCCCCTAGCACTGGGGCCAGCACTGACAGCCAGGGGAGAGTGCCACCTACTGAGCCCCCCACCCTCTGGGTTTCCAGGGCCAGTCGGGCCCCACTCAGGAGCACAGATGGGTCACCCCCCGCCACCACCACCAGCCCCCAGCCCGTGAGCCCTGCAGGCGGCGGCTGCCTACAGCTGGGGTCCCCCGGTGCAGTTGGTTTTGTGGTGGATGTCGTTCCACGTGATGACGTTGGCTCTGCCCGTGGTCATGGAGGTGCCGATGGTGAAGGTCAGGCGCTGGTCGAAGGCCTTGCGGAATAGCGCCAGCACCTTGTTCCCCTCCGGGCAGTCGGGCAGGTAGGCCACCCGCGTGGTGCCCGGGTACCGCACACCAGGGTTGGGATGCTCCACCTGCAATGGGGGCGGGGGGGGGGAGGGGAGAGACCATCAGACCCAAGGGATGCTGTGAAGCCCGGCACAGACGCTGCTGCCAGGCAGGGGTGACACTGCCCCTGGGCCGGAGCTCGCTGCGGGCATCAGGCAACCCCCCGGGTCGCTCCGGCTGCGGGCTTGGTGACAGAACCCCGGGGGCTGGTGACTCTGCACCCGGCTCAGGGGGCATTATGCCTGGGGAGGGAGAAATGACCCCTTCTCACTGCCCCCCGAATGCCAACCTGCTTCCAGCCCCCACAGTGCCCAGCCTCCCTGAGCCACTGGGCGACGACAGTCCAGAGGAGCCAGGACAAGGTAGGGCTGGTGTCACCCAGCATCGCCCCCCGCCAGGGCTGTGCCCATGGCTCTGCCATGCCCCCAGGGGCAAAGGCAGGGATCGGATGGTTGTGGGAGGAGTTAGATCTACCCAGATTTACCAGATGACCCCAGAGTGGAGGGAAAATTAGCGGATTGGGGGGTGGGGGGGTGACAGGAAAGGGGGGGCATCCAAGGGCCAAGGCAGCTGGGGGGGGCACTGCACATGGGACTGGGAGAGCAGGGGTTGGGATTGAGGGGCACCGGCAGGGTTGGGGGTGTGGGGAGCCCAGGGCTGGGCTAGCAGGGGGCTGCAGGTTGGGAGTGAGGGGCACTGTCAGGGCTGGGGTGTGGGGAGCCCAGGGCTGGGCTAGCAGGGGGCTGCAGGTCGGGAGTGAGGGGCACCGGCAGGGCTGGGGGTGTGGGGAGCCCAGGGCTGGGCTAGGAGGGGGCTGTGGATCAAGGTTGAGGGGCACCAGCAGAGCTAGGGAGGCAGGCAAGCTGACCCAGAACCCCCCCACTTGCAGCTGACTGCCCCAACAAGCCCCCTGCCCCCTTCTGCAGCCAGGCGGGGGAGGGCTGCAGAGCTGGGGCCAGAGGCGGGGGAGAACTCACCCCTTGGACGCCAGGCGGGAAGACGTACTGGATGATGATGGTGCCGTATTTCTCGTAGCCGGGGAGCAGCAGGCCCGAGTCCTTGGACACCAGCATGCGCCCGTTCTCGGGCTGGTTGCCCACCAGCTGCCCGTAGAAGCGCCCGCACATGGGGCAGGCCCGCTTGACCTGCAGCGCCCGCGTGATGCAGTCCTCGCAGAAGGAGTGCCGGCACTTCTCCAGCGTCTTTACGTTCTGGATCTCGCCCAGGCAGATGGGGCACTGGCTCTCCTGCTCCTCCTCCCGCGAGCCGCCCGCCGCCCCCCCCAGCCCCCCACCTCCTCCTGTGCCCCCCGCCCTGGCCCCGGTGGTCTGCTGACCCCGGGAGACCACGCCGGCCCCGTGCGGGCGCAGCTCGCCCCCGGGTTTGTCCAGCAGGGCCATGCACCCCACCAGCTCGCTCTGACGCTGCGCCTTCTTCAGCTCCTTCTCCGTCTCCTTGAGCAGGGCCTTGAGGGCTTTGCGGGCCAGGTAGAGGCCGTTGCCGGCCCCGGGGGCCGGCGTGGAGAGCTGCAGCACGTAGATCTCCGAGGTCTCCCCGTCGATCAGAATGCTCAGCTTGGTCTCCTCCTTCAGCTTGACCAGCTTGGAGGGGGCCTCTTTGGTCAGGAAGTCCCAGACGGGCTTAGAGACCGTGAGCTTATTTTTAGTGGCGCCCCCGCATGCCGCCATCCTGGATAAAACAAATGACACTGAAGAGAAAAGAACAGTCATCAAAGCCACCGGCATCGCCTCCCGGGTGGGCTAGAGACAGACAGACAGACAGACAGACACGGACACCGCCCCACCCCCTTCCACAGCCAGCCAACGGCCCCAGCCCCAGCCGGGATTTGAACCTTCGGCTCCAGGAAGCATCGGGAGGGGCGGATCCCGTCAGGGACCCGGCTATCCCCTCAGCCCCCGTGTCCTGCAGGGGAGGGCAGCCTGGACGACTGTCATTGTCCCCTCTGGCCTTTAAATCTCTACCCTCAGGTTCCACGCTCCTGGGAGTGTCTCTCCTGGGGTCTATTCCCCAATCGCTGTGTGAGTTGGGGTGAGTTAGCTCCCATCCATCTCAGTGGTGGCAGGTGGGTTGTACCCCACGGCGAACAACTCCCCCCCCCCCAAGTTCAAATGAAACAACCTCCCCCCACGGCTGATAAGTCGCCCATCACAAACATGACAGTCACGAGACAATCATTTAATAAATATCATTGCAATTAAAATAAAACACAGGTGTGGGGTGGGGGAGAAATGCTTGTTTGGGGGCTTAACAAATGGGGGGGTTAACAAACAGGGGGGCATGATTGCTGCAAAAACCCCGCTTTGTAAGGCCCAAGGCTGCGTTCCCCCCCCCCCACACACACACACACCTTGGGTTATGAAACAGCAGAGTAATGAATGGGAAGTCCTGGGGGAGGGATAAGGAGGCTGGGGGTGGGGTTGTCCATGGGAGAGGGAGGGGGGGTCTGGCGGGACCCTAAGACACAGATCCGTCCCCCCTGTTAAACTCGCCCTCCAACAGCACGAATGGGGGTGCATCCACCCCCCAAGAATTGCCCCTGCAGGGCCTCAGACGGTGAAGGGTCAGGCCCTGCCCCCCCACATGGGGCAGATCAGGGGTGTGGTCAGAGGGCACTGCACTTTGGGTAGCCTCTGTGCCCCAGGGGGAGCAGAGCTGAAGTTAGAGCAGCCCTCAGGCTGCTGTAATCGACACCTCAGGCCAGGCCCAGAATACGGGGAGCACAGAGAGGTGCAACGCGCCCTGCAGGGATGGGGGACCTTGGGATCGAGCCCCACAAACTGAGCCTCAGCCCTGGACACTAGGAGCAGGTGGCTCCCGAGCCCCATGGCACATTTGGGGAGACACCCCCCCACACACACACTTATCCCTCCCCCCACCCCAGTAAGTGCCAGGAATAACCCCCCCCCCCTATTTACCCCACTGAATCCTGTGCCCCGGGGCTATGGCTCCAGCAAGGGGGCTGGGGCCCTATACCCCATGGGGCAGACAACGGCACCACGCAGGTGCCAGCCTGGATCGAAGGGGGGCACCGGGGTGGGGACAGGGGAGGAGGCCTCTCTCCCTTCCCCCGACACTGGGGGTCACCCAAGGTCATGGCTCCCCGCCTCCCCTGGCAACCTCAGCAGGATTCAGACCAACCCTCACCTTGGGGTGGCATGAGGGGGCGGAGGGTGCCCCAAGGAGCTTTTGCCCCAGTTGGTCCCTGGGTTGGGGTGTCTCAGGGGGGTGGGGGCTGAATTGGGCCCTGTCTGGGGGAGCCCCTCTGGGGCCTGACCAGATGTGGGGGGAGGGACCAGGAGAGCAGGGCTGGGGGAGCCCCAAAGTGGGGCTGAGCTGGGGGGTTGACTGGGGGGCGGGGAGAGCTCCACAGAATAGGCCCAAACCCCAAGTCCTGGCTCCCAGCGCCCCCTGCTCTAACCCACTGGATCCCCATTCCCTGCCCGGTTCAGGGATAGACGAACCCAGGCGTCCGGGCTCCCAGACATGCCCCCACCCCCCAGCAGCTGTAACCCAGACCCACCCCCACCGGGGCCAGCATAAGCAGACCCACAGCAGGGAGAGACCAGCCCCCCCGCAGGACAGCCCCACACCTGGATGTGTGTGTGGGGGGGCGCACTGAGATCCCCCCCCCCCTGCAATGGATGCAGCCCACCCCAGAGCCTCGGGGGGGGGTAGGAGGAAGGGGGGGCTGGTAAAGGGGGAGATGGACCTATCGGAGTGGGGGGGCGGGGAGGCCTCCTGCACCTGGGGGGAGGGGGGGGCTGCACCCTATGGGAGGAAGCAGGGGGCGGGGCCGTAGCAGGGGGGTTCCGTACCGGGCGGCACCTACCTGGGGAGCCCATGGGAGAGGGAGGCAGGAAGCGCCCGGAGCGCGGAGTTCAGCGGAGCCGCGAACCAGGAACTACAAAGACCGGGGGGGGGGAGACAAGGGGGGTTGCGGGTTACGACGCTGCAGGGGCTGCCCCGCCCCCCCGTCTATCCAGCCCCCACCCCGGTGTCGCGGCAGCTGATCGGCCCGGCTGGCGTCAGCGACCCCCCCCCCCGCTGTCTCCCCCCGCCAGCTCAGCGTCCCCCACTACCCTCCAAAGTTCAGGGCGCCCCACCCCAGCTCAGGGGGAGCCCATCCCCCCTGCCTCCATCTCCTCCCCGCCCTCTCCCCCCCCCCCCGCTCAGGGGGTCCCTCCCATCCTTGTGTGAGCCCCAGCTCCCCCCACCCCCATGATTCACGGCCCCCCCTCAGCGCCTCTGCCAATACCTGGAGCCAGGTGGGCAAAGGGGTGGGAGCTGGGCCCCCAGCAGCTGGTCTCACGGAGCCCCAGCAGGTCCGGTCTGTGTCACCCCCCAACCGCCCTGCCCGCCCCGAACCACCTGCCACGCTCCATGCCCCTGCTTGCGGTCTGCACCCCACGTCCAGCCGCCCCCCCCAGGCACCGTGGCCTCCCAGCACAGCCCCCTTTGTGCAGAGGACGTGCCCGCGGCGTGGGGGGTTGTCCGTGGCAGGTTCGGCTCACAGGACGTGGCGGCCACCTGGGTCTGTCAGCCCGTCCCCTGCCTCCCCACCTGCCCCACTGATCTCCCCACTGCTCAGGCCCCAATTCCCAGCCGGCTGGGCAGGCCCCACTTCCCCCTCCCCAGCGGGCTGGGCTGAAGGGCAGGCAGTGTTTAAAGCGCATTGGGGGGGGTGTCACAAGGGGTCGCAGACGTAGCCTGTGGGGGGCACCTTGTGGCCCATCTTACCAAAACGGCTGCTCCCAGATTACGTTGGATCCCTCAATATGTTCAGAGCCCCACAGCCAGGGCAGGGAAGGAGCCGAATTCCTGGGCCGGACTCGCTGCAGGTGGGGGGCCGGGCCGGCTGGACCTCAGGGTTTCTGGGTTGGGGGAAATTTGAACATTGGCTTTGGTTCCAATTCAGAGGGAAACGCCACTCAATTTTCCTTTTCGGAAACCCCTCCCCACTCCCCAGGGTGCTTCCCCCAGATTCGCTCCCGGGGCCTGGCACCCACTGATTGAAATCGACCGTTTCACAGCTGCTGTTCAGTGCTGGGCACCCCTGAAACGGACACGAATCCTGGCAGTTTCAGTCAGAAGCAGCCAGAGGCCCTGGCCCTGGGAGCAGCCCGGCCTGGGAAAGTTTTCCCGACTGCTCTGGGAAAAGCCAGAACTTCCAGACTCGCAGGCCGGCCGGCTCCCCACTTCCTCTGCACATTCCTGACCAGCCCTAGGACGGAGGCTGTGGATGGGAGAGGTGTGAACGCTAAGAACCCCCCCGCCCCCCCCCCCAGTTTCATTTAAGGGGCACACACTCCTCCCTGCGCAGGGATCCAACCGGCAAAGGGACATCCATGATTCGCCCCATCCCCTAGTGAGTGCTGATGAATAACCTGCACTGAAGGATTTTTTCTCCTTACTGCCAGGGGGCTCAGGGTTCGGTCGGTGCCATGGGCAGGGCAGTTCATGCCCCTGTTGCATCGGGTCTCCTGCCTGTCACATCCTCACTGGCCTCAGGAACACCCAGCCAGTTTCTCTTCTCCATGCCTGTTCTCGCTCTCCATAATATCCTGTGGCAGTGAGTTCCGCAGGCCGGTGTGCTAACAAACCTCTAAGAGCCTGCTCTGCCAGGCAAGAGGCAGCCCTGGGGGATGCGAGGGGGCACTTGGGGAGGCAGCTGGCATAAGGAACTGAGAGGGGTATGGCTCTCTGGGCCCTGCTCAATTGGTGCAGAGGATGGAGGGGGTGGTGGTTTTGCTCCCAGCCTGCAGGGAGTGACCAGCATCTGGGGGAGGTGCTGTGTCCCACCGGGGACTGCCGACAAACAGCCTGTCTGGATCCATCTGGATCCAAACAACCGGGTGCCCAACAGTCATGGTGCATAGGCCCCTCCCCCTGGTCCGTAAGCCTCAACCGAGCCCTGGAGTCTCTAGCACCCGGGAGCTCCGTGTGTCGTGGGCGCTGCCCTGCGAGGCAGTGTCCCAGCGCGGGCTGTTCACTCCCAGAGCCCCCGGCGGCTGGCGTCACATCTGGTCCGGGGCTGCCAGGGCCTCGAGCAGAGCCTGGCATTGCGTCTGGGCAGCCCCCCCCAGTATGAGTGTGACCCTGTAGGCCCCCCCTGCACAGCAGCACCCCCAAGCTGCCGTTGGCAATCACAGCCCAGCCGGCATTCACCATCCCCTTCTCTGTGGCTGCATTGCAATAAACACGGGGCACAGCCCCCCGGAGACCCTACAATAACAAGCCAGCCTGAGCAACCTTCCAATAACAACCCAGCCCCCGCGGCTGCTGCAGGAAGGGACCCCACAGCTGCTCCCATGGGACCCTCTGAGAGCAAACTGCATGTGTTGGGAGCAGGGGAGTTCCCAGATTCAGTGGCCCTTGCAGTGTGTGTGTGTGTGTGTGTGTGGGGGAAACGGGCAAGATACAGGGCTCCCCTCCCCCATGGGTGGGGGGATTTGCTGGCAAAGACCTTGGCTTTCCCAGCCCCAGCTGGGCCCGGGGGGAGATCGGGCGTGGAGGGAACCAGCGAGTACAGCCGGCCTGGCCATGTAGACATACTGCCCCATGGGGGGGCTCGTCCTGAGACTGATTCCTCCCTAGAGGGGACTGGGATGGGCCAGGGCTGCAGAGTATCCCCAATCCCCTCCCCCCCCCAGGATCCCTGTCCAAAAAGGTGTGTCAGGGCTGCTCCCCGACCCCCGGCACCCCATGTACGATCTCCCTTCAAGGCGGGCCCCCAGGACGCATCACCCCCGCTGGGAGGGGCAGGGGTGCAGGGCTCTGGGGGAGCTGGCTCCACTTCCTACCAGGGGCCCCAGTGCTGAGATCCTGCTAGGTCAGCGTTGCAGCCGAGTGCCCCCTCCCCCCCCCCCCCGCAACAGGCTTCATCCTACTTTGCAGGTGGATCAGGCCCCATCAGGGCACCAGGCATGGGGGAGTGGAGGGGGGGCAGGAACGGAGGTCAGGCTCTGTCAGGGCACCAGGCCTGGCATGGTGGGGGTAAGGCCTATCTGGGTGCCAGGCCTGGGGGGGGGGGGGGGGAATTGAGCCCAGCCAGGGCATCTCTGCCACAGGACAAAGAACGGGGAGGGGGGGCATGGGCTGTTCTGAGCATCCAACACAGGCCAAAAACTGAGCGCAGGGATCCTTCAACCGCCCCCCGCCCGCCTCCCCTGCATCCTTCAGCTCAGACTCCCCATCCCCCCACCCTTCTCCCCTCCCCCTTCACCCCTTCAGCTCAGACCCCCGCATCCCCCCTTCTCCCCTCCCCATCACCCCTTTAGCTCAGACACCCGCATCTGGCCCCACCATTCACCCCCCATCACCCCTTCCCCATCCTTCAGCTCAGACCCCCCCATCTCACCCACGCTTCTCACCTCCCCCACCATCTTTCATCTCAGACCCCTTCATCCCCCCACCCTTCATCCCATCCCCCCTTCAGCTCAGACCCCCATCCCCCCTTCCCATCCTTCAGCTCAGACCCCCCCATCCTTCACCCCTCCCCCATCCCCCCTTCCCATCCTTCAGCTCAGACCCCTTCATCGCCCCCCCGAAGGACTCACCCCCCGGCTCACGCTCCCGAGGGGGGGCAGCGGCCCCTTCCCCCACCGCCGGGACAGGTGATGGTCTCGACCCTCCTCAATCTGCAGCCAAAGGCAGGAAGCCAAACCCCCCACCCCCCACCTCAGCACCACGGCCCAGGTCTATTTCATGCCAACCTCCCCCCCCCCCGCCCACACAATGGCCCGCTGCTATTGTGCATCCGGGCCCCGATCCCTGGCACGGGCCCCCTGGAGCAGCCAGACAGGGCCGGGGACATGCAGCCCCCCCCCCCCCCCGCAGCCCTGCCGCCCCCCCCCCCCCGCAGCCCTGCCGCCCCCATCTCTGCGCCCCCCCGCCCGCCTCTCCACCCCATCTCTGCAGCCCCCCAACCCTGCCGCTCTGCCCCCCAACGCCCCATCTCTGCAGCCCCCCAGCCACAATCCCCCCACCCCTCTCTGCAGCCCCCCAGCCCGAGAAAAAGCCTCGCAGCGGCGGGGCGGGGGGGGGTCCGATCCCGACCGCTCCGTACCTGGCCGCGCAGCAGCCCCGAGGCACCGCGGGGCGGGAGCGGTGGTCGCAGCCATGGCGGGCCCGGCCCTTCCCCGGCCTGGCGCGGGCGAGCGAGCGACCCGCTCCCGGCTCCTTTTGGGGGGGGGGGGCGCCGCTCGCCGGGGCGGGCGCGATGCGAGCGATGGGGGCTGCGGCGGCGCTATGGAAACGGGGGGGGGGGTCGGGCTGTGAGTGGCGGGGGAGAGACACTGGAGCTGGGATTGTGGGGGGGGGGTCGGCATGTGAGTGGCGGGGGCGGGAGGGGGGAGACACTGGAGCTGGGAGTGCGGGTGGGGTGGGGATGTGAGTGGCGGCGGGAGAGGGCTCGCTGGGGGGGTGACACTGGAGCTGGGATTGCAGGGGGGGGGTCCCTTTGTACCTACTGGCCCTGCAGCCCCTGGCCCGTTAGCCCCCCCCCCCCCCAGCCGCTTGGTGCCCAAAGCCCAACCGCACTTGGGGTCTGCCCCCCCCCGGAGAGCCAGCCCCGTAGTGCAGAGCCCCACTGCAGAACCAGGGGGGCTTGGTGTAGAGACCCCTTTGGGCCCGGCTGGGAGGGGCCTTTCCTGGCAGGGGATTCACCACACTGAACAGGCTCCCCCAGAAACCCAAGGAGGGGGTGGGCCAAGGGCATCACCAGGGGGAGTCAAACAGGAAGGCATAGCCCCGCTGGACGGTGCCTCCTGCCCCCAGGGCACAGGGCAGGGGCTGGAGGTTTTGCAAGCAGCAGGGCTGGCACCATCGGCGGAATGGGGCAGTGCCAAGGCTGGGGGGAAGCGACGCCACCCCAGAGCTGTCATCGCTGTTACCTGGGTGTGGGCAGCATCCACGGGTCCCCCGCAAGGTTGTGGGGCCCAGTGGCGAGGCAGAGCTGGAGCCAGGCCCTGACCCACAGTGCATGCAGGCTACACAGCCAGAGCAGGGAGGGAAACTGAGGCACAGAGCCGGGCTGTGACTTGCTCAAGGGCCCACAGTGGGTCAGGGGAGAAGCGGGACCAGAACCCAGGTGTCCTGAGTCCCAGACCTGCTAGGCCTCACTGCCCCCTCTCACAAGCCCAGTAACACCCAGTGTGCGTCCCACCCGTACCCTGGCCCGTCAAAGGGGCTAGAAGAGAGAGGAGCTGCCTGGGCCCAGGGCAGCGAGGGTGAGATGTGCCCACCAGCGAGGGACAAGCCAGGATTTTGAAAGCATGAAATCGGGTCGTGCTGGCTCTAAGCGAGCGGCTGGTTTCATCCGAGCCAGGCGTACCCGGGAGGGCAGATAATACTACTGTGACACCCCCCCCCCCCCCCCCGCGCTCAGGGCACGCAGTGGCAGCTGAGGGGGATCAGCCCAGAGCTGGGGGTGATGGGTGTAAGGGGATAGGGGTGGCTGGTGAGGAGGAGCTCCCCTGGGGGGTGACCCTGGTGCCAGAAGCCATGAGGGGGCAGAGGAGGCTCCCTCCCCCCATTGGGGGTACCACTCGGTTATCTCCCCCCCACATAGGCAGAAGCAGCTGGAAGGGCCAAGGTAGGTGCAGCTACAAAACACCAGAACCTTTTTCTCCCCTACCAGAGATGCCCCCCCCAGGGCAGGGGCCAGCAGCCCCAAAGGAACAAGGATCATCTGTCACCCCACAGTTCATGCCCAGGCTGCAGGGGTCAGAAAGGCGCTACCCCTCCCTGTTCCCGCCCCCCTAGCACCAGGCTGGGAGCACTGCAGCCTCACCCCCGGCTCTGGCATTGCCCCAAGCATGGATGGCGAAGTTCACAAGCCTTAGTCCCTACCCAGCCAGTCAGTAGGGGCAGGGCGGGCACTGCCCCACCCCATGTCTCCTTCCCTTCGTCAGGCGCTTGCCAGGGCCAAGAACCCAGAGCCAGGCTGCTGTCAGTCAATAATTTATTTCTATCCAGACACAGGGAACGGAAATACACCAGAGTTTACAAAAACAGAAGGTGCAACAGACTAACCTGCAGCGCGGGCGGCAGGGCCCCTCTCCCTGCGCGGCCCCAGGGCAGGATCGGGGCCCTGCCCAGGCTGGCGCACGGAGCGTTATTGCGTGTCGCAGGATCGCTGGAGGGCAAGGAACCGCATCTGGGGCCTCGGGCACCAGCCTCCTGCTTGGGAGCCCCTGCCCCCGATGGGTAGGGGAGCAGGCATTTCGTCCCGCTTGGCCAGCGCTGCTCACAGTGGGCAAGTTCAGAGCACCTCTTTGACCTGTTCTACTGTGCCCCCCCCCCCAAGGCAGCAGTGGGGATAACGGATTGCAGACCAGGCCCGGGGACAAGGCCGGTAAGGCTCTGCTACTTCCCATCCATATCCTGCCCCTCCCAGGGCTAGCTGTCAGCTCAGCGCACGAGCCCAGCCAGGGCTGAGGAGGGCTCAGGCCAAGGGCAGAAGCAGCCCCACATCCAGGGGAAAGCCCAACCCGTGGCCAGCAGGTGCCAGGGAGCAGCAACGCTATGCCCCCTCCATGGGGCCGCTGAGACCCTGGGCAGGCAAAGCTGAACCTAGCACGAGACTTGCCTGCAACCCACTGGAAGCACCTCCTGCTGGAGGAAGGGCAGAACTGCACACGCCAGCTGCCCCATGCCAGGAGGAAGGTGCCATGGCTGGGCAGAGGCTGCTGCTGCTGAAATGAATAGAGGAGGTGGCTTACCCTCTCCTTGCGGGGCCTGCCGGCCCCGGGAGCCCAGCGTACTCGCAGCCGGGGGGAGGGAGCTCTGCGCCCAGTCGCTCCCCTCCGGCATGCAGGGCAGAGGAGCAGTTTCCGGCCACAGCAGCCCAGAGACGAGGACCAGTGGCCCAAAGCTCGGCCCTGCCTCGAACCCAGGATCTGGCACCTAACATGGCTCGTGGCCTCGTGCGGGTGAGGCTGGGGGCAGGCGCCGGGGAAGCCAGCAGCAGCCATGGCCCCGGGGACGTAGTGTGTGGGGAGAGGTGGCTGCAGAGCGGGGGGCTGGGACCCCAATGCAAACTAGTGTTAACAACTGCCCCCGCGACCCAGCCGGGAGATTTCACCTAGGAATAAATTACACCGCGGGACAGGCCAAGAGAACCTTCTCCCTTCAGGGGGACCGGTGCGGAGCGCACATGGGGGGCGGGCAGGAGAGGGGACCCGCTGCCATCCCCAGGCTCGGGAAAGCAGGGGGGGGGTGTCACTGTTGCTAGGGGGGAAACTGTCTGCCCCCTCTAAGGCACCAAAGGGTCGAATCTTTTATTGCATATTGCAGGGCCCGGGCTGCCCCCCCTCCGCCCTCTAGACAGGGCTGGTTGCAGACCCCAGCCCTAGAGATGGGCTGAGCTGACAGGGCCCCTCAGCCAGCAGCCCCCCCACCCCAGTCAGAGGATCCATCCCCCGCTCTCCCGCCCGAGAGGGCGGATAAAGATAAGGCACTTGGGTTTGCAACCAAGCCCGCCCGGCCCACTCGGCTTCTCTGGAGCTCAGCTGAGCCCTCGGGCCAGCCAACAGTGGGGGGCACAAAGACCAAGGGGTGGGGGGCAGGGGACACCTTTGATCTTCAGCTCCCACAAGACGAGACGGGGGGGAAAGAGGGGGGCCTCTCCGGGCGGGTAACGACTAAGCAAAGATGTTGGTGACAAAGTCCAGGAAGCGCTTGGCGTACTGCTCGGGGTGGACGGTCGAGATCTCCGCGCCAGCCTGCAGGGGGCACAACAGCATCAGCGCCAACCAACCCCCGCCCCCTCCGACACCCCAGGGCGACCTTCCAACGCTTGCCAAGAGCCTGGGGGGAAGAGGGGGGGCTGTGCCCCACAGCTCTGACACCCCCTCCCTCGCCCGGTTTTCTGCTGGTCCACATGCCAGAGGCCAGGTAGCCCGGCTGCGTTTAACGAGGCTAATTCAAGCGGGGCGTGCGCAGCTCCAGCTGCCGTCCTCCCTTCCCCGGCAGGCCCCCCATGTGGCCAGGCGGCTCCGTCCCCCCACCCCGGACGCGAGCGGGACTCACCCCGTGCTTGACGGTCTTGGCGGCGTGCGCGGCCTTCTTCTTGGCGTCGTACTGCGTGAGGATGTCGATGAGGCCCATGAAGTACACCTCCGGCTGGGGCCCGCCTGGGGGAAAGGCCATACCCCGGCTTAACCCGGCTCCCAGACCTTCAACGGACCCTTCCCCGCCCACTAGCTCCCTGACCAGGGGTCCAGCCATGGGCGCAGTGGATCCGCGCCCTGCCACTCTCGGCAAGCTCCACGGCCGGCCCCGTCCCTGCCGCCTGGCCCTGAGGCTGCCGCAAAGGGCTGTGCGACCCACCGGCCACACAGGGCGCTCTGGGCCAGTGCCCATGGCTGGGGCCCTGTTTTTGAGGCATTGGGGGAAAATCCAGTCCCGAACGCGAGGGCCGGGGGCTCCCATCCTTTGAACATCTTTTGGGCCAGCCAGCGAGGAAGGAACAAAGCTACCACCCCCCCGCCCCAGATCCCTGCCCCCCGGCATGGCACTGCCAGCCCCACTCACCTTCCGCGCTCTTGATGGCGTACACGTCGACGTAGGGGTCAAACTCCCCGGGGCTCAGCGGCTTGTAGGAGTTCAGGTAGCCGCCGATCCCCTCGGGGGATGTCCCGTAGGAGCCCACAGCCATGACGTCCTCCCCCTCCTCTTCCTCCTCCTTCAGATCCTCGTCCTCCTCCTGCTCGGCCCGGAGCACGTCATGGATGCCCAACAGCAGGCTGTAATCCATGATCTTCAGCTGGACCAGGAACTAGGGGTGCAGCGGGCAGGGGGTGAGCCGGGGCAGCAGTGAAAGGCTCCATTCCCACCCAGGGGGCTCCTTAGAAGCCACCGCTGCTCCCACTCAGGCCATGTTACCTAATGGTTAGAGCAGGGCCCTGCTTTGGCCCGCTCTAAGGGCTGTCGCCCTGCCCCGATCTGCAGGGAGGGGAGACCCCCGACTGCACAGGGCCGCACCTTGCTCCAGGGAGAGGAGCTAGACATGGCCCACAACGCAGTTCTCCGGAGCCGTTGGGCCACAGGGACGTTTGGGGACCCCCCCCCACAGCTGAGAATGTCAGCGGAGCCGCGAGGGACCTGCTACTGTGGGCGCGGGAGACCCAGCAGTGCCAGGGCCTGGGTGCCAGCCAGCGCCAACAGCCGGTGCCCCTGGCAAAGCAGCCCTGCCGCCCCTCCTTTGCGTGGCTCTCCCTGGAACGTATCGCCTGGCACAGGCAGGGCTCTGGGTTCTTGGCCAGGCAAGGAGGGGCTATTGCCCCAAGCGGCCGGCGAAGGGAAGGAGACATGGAGTGGGGCACCGAGCCTCCCAAGGCAGTGCCCTTCCTTCCCATGGCTGATACCCCCAATCCCTCTGCCCCAGGTTTTAGTCCCTGCCGGCAGTGGCAGTGCGCCCCGAGGTGTCCGGCAGAGCCCGGTAGCCAGTTTTGGTTGCTAGACAAGCCATGCTCGACAGGCTGCCCCGGGCGGGTCTGGGCCGATCGGCTCAGGGAGGACGAGCTGTTTCGGGAAGGTTAGACGCCCCCAAGCACCCTCCTGCAGGCGGTGCCCGCAACCGATCCCAGCTGCCACCTCGGCGTGGAGGTCAGACGTACAAAGGCACCTGCCCTACCTCCACATCCCTCTTCAGCTTCTCCATGAAGTCGCCCTTCTGCCCCTCGTCCACGTACACCTTCTGGCTCATGTGCAGGAAGTCCATGTCTTTCAGCGTGGGCAGCTCCTTGACCTGGAAGGAACCAGACACGCTTAGTGGTCCAGGGAGGAGGGGGTCCCCAGGCGGAAGCAGCCTCACACCTGTGGGGCCATGCCCCGAGGGATGACCTGGAGAGCAGCCCAGCTCACGGAGTCGCCCCGGGAAACCCCCTCGCCGCCCATGGCCCCTTTAACAAGAGGCCCTGTCAGACCTGGGGCTGCCCCTCCTGGGACGGTTCCGGGGCTCACGGGGTGACAGGGCCATGGCGCCCGTGGCCAAAGGCAGGAGAAGCTGGCGACAACAGCCCGGCCGTCAGGGAGCCGCTCCCCCCAGAGGAAAGACTCAACAGGAGCCGGCGGCTGGCCCCTCGGCTTCCCCCGGGAATCCCCAGGATTCCCCCGGCAGCTGAGCCAAGGGCTCCAATCCAATCAACCCTCCCTCGCCATCATCTCGCGGCCCTCAAATCTCGTTAACTGGATGCTGACGCCACCCCCGGGCTTTAGGGCAGGCGAGGCCACTAACGAGATCAGGATTATCCGGCTAACTCGGGTCATTTCCCCCGCAAACGGGGCGAGGCGGCCGGCAGAGCCCCAGCTGCATCTCGCCCTGGCTCGTTTGGAGCGGCGGCTGGTTAGTTAATCCCAGGCCCCCGCCAGACAGAGCGAGCCTCTGGCCGGGCCTGGCATCAGCTCGTCCCCACTCCTGCCCGTGAACCGGCCTTGCTGCCCCTTCGCATCAGTGCCCCCAGAGCTAGCCGCAGCTGGAGAGCGCTGGCAAGGCGACCCCAGGGCCCGCAGCGCTCCGCATGGAGCCCGCCGAGGCCTGTGCTGGGGGAAAGGGCTGCTACCCTGGGCACCCCCTCCCCGGAGGGCAGCGCGCAGAGGGGTGGCCGTGCAGAGCTGAGAACCGCTCCTCCTGCCCGGTGCTTCGGTCCGGGATTTAACGGCGGCCAATTCCTTGCCAGCTTGAGCTGCCTTTCGAAGGGGGCTGGGCCGCTCCCCGGCACGCTCTGCCCGGCCAGGGGATCCCAGCTGGAGCTGCCTTTCAAAGGGGGCTGGGCCGCTCCCCGGCACGCTCTGCCCGGCCAGGGAATCCCAGCTCAAGCCCAGCCTGGCTCCCCCCACCGCCAGGGATGCCCCATCAAACCCACCTGCTGGCCCGTCCCAGCAGTGGCACCGCATCAGAGATCAGAGGCCCATCCTCCACTCCAGCTCCCTGGGGTGGGGGGGATAAGACAGCGGCTCCCCTCCCCACACCCTGAGGGGACAGAGCCCGCCTCTTCCCATGGAGTCAGCAGGTCCCAGTTAACCAAGATCCCCCTAAGCTGGGCACAGGACACCCCATAGCTTCCCGCTGCCCTCAGCCTGCTGCCCAGCCCCAGGGACCCCTGAGGGCAAACCCAAGCCCCTTCCCTAAACGGAAGCACAGGGCCGCATCCCCGACAGCTGCCACCCCCTGCACTTCGCTGCTCGCCCCGGCTCCCGCTCGGCGTGGGGCGGCCCCACCGGGAGGCGGCTGTGTGAGCAGCAAGGTGGATACCAGAAGGCTGGAGACCCAGGGTAGTCGGCCCAACCTCCAGGCATGGAAACCTGGCAGCTTCGCCCCAGTTCTGCCCCAGCGGGCAGGGCCCGGATACCAACCCAGCCCTCGAGGAGGGGCCTAGTTTTCAGATGCTTCGAGGTGCATCTGCAGAAAGGGAAGCAAGGCACCCCTACCACGGCTGCAGCCTGAGGACACCCGACGGCCACGGGAGACACCAGCCAGGCCTACCGGAGCAGCCTCCGATGGGGTCACCACCCCTGCCGATCCCACTGGGGGCAGCGACGCCTGTCAGTCAGGGACTCAGGCCCCCTGCTTGCTCTCCTGGAGGCCGGGCGCTGTCGCCCGCCAGAACAAGCTAGGCACCGAGGAGCGGGGAAGCAAGCTTCAGAGCAGAGAGATCCATGGGTCAGAGACCCCCCCTCCCCCCACATCCTCAGCCATCCTCCGCTACCTTCTCCTTGTCGCTGGCTTCTCGGGACACCAGGGAGCCCTGCAAGAGAGGTACCCGCCGATTAGTCACAAGCCCCCCCCGGCCGCAGGAGGAGGGGTCAGATCCCACGGACTCCTGCATGTGAGGGGCACAGAGCAGGCGGCCACAAGAAGCCACGGCAAGAGGGAGAAGATGGCTGAGATTTAGGGGACTGTCACCTGATTATTATGGATGGGAGCCAAGCGGCTAAACCCCCCGCACTGCCCTGAGCCCCCGGTCTAGTCCCAGGACTTCTGAGCCACTTGGCTATGGGATCCGTCTGGCCCTAGCCACACAGCTGCTGCTGCTGGCCTCTCCAAGCAGCAACCCCCAGCACCTGGGACCATGCCGGGGTGGGGAGGGCATGAACAGGTCTAGGGTGGGTCGCAACCACCTGCCCTTTGTGGGGAAATGGGGCCCCTAAACTAGGTTGCCACGTGGTGTGGAAAGTGACAAAAGCCACAGCTCCAATGGGGGCCTGTCCGGGGGGGGCTTCCAGCCGCGTGCCGCACAGCCCCGGCCGGCCTGACCCCGATGCCCACCAGCCCGGGGGCGCCCTCTGGGGTCCTGAGGCGCGAGAGAAGCTCCTCGGCCAGGAAAGGCGCTCCAATCTGGAGGAGGGTCTCTATCGAACTGCTGCTGAAAGCGGGGTTCAGGGCAGAGACCAATCGGGTGAAACCGGGGCGATCGATCCCTCGGGGTGCAATGCTCTGGGCCGACCCCTGGTGACGCAGCCTCGCAGGGGGGCTCAGGAGGGCACAGAGAGACTAGACCGGCCGGCAGGACGATCAGCAGCTCGTGTGTCTGCAGGGACCGGGGTGCCCCCAGGAACCTGGCTCAGGTGACTGCCCCTGGCCCCGCCCGCTGGCCCCGTTACCTTCAGGTCGTACTTCCTGTGCACGGCGAGCCGGTGGCTGAACACGTTCCTCATGACCAGCATGTAGGTCTCCTCGCTGTCCACACTGAGCCGGTACATCCCCAGGAACTGGGGCAGCAGGGTGAGCCCGTGACACTTCACCACGTACTGCAAGGAGACGGGGCCGCGTCAGACCGGCAGGGGCCAGGGCAGAGCGCGAGGCGCCAGCCGGTCGGGCCTCTGGAGACCCCAGCCAGAAGAGGGGGGCAGTGACGTGCCCTAGCGGCTGCAGGTTGGTGGCAGCGCTGGGATTGGAACTCGGCTCATTTCCTCCCAGCGGCAGGCAGGTTCGCTCTGGCGCCCCCAGGTGGCGAGGCAGGGACACCTCAGAGTGACACCGGCCGTACCTGGTGGTAGTGCGAAAGGAGGCTGTGCACGTCAGCCACGTCTTCGCTGGAGATCTCCTTGATCACCAGCGTCCGGTCGTAGGAGGTGAGGAAACGCCGGTCGCTCCCCTCACCTTCGTAGTGGGGCGGGCTGCGCGTCAGGGAGACCTGGGGGGGGGGGGGGGGAAGCAGGCGTGAGAACTGACCCTGGGGCATACCGGGGACACCTCACCCCGGGCCATTCCATCCTTTAACGGGGCAGATGGTGAGTTTCAGGAGCATCTGCTATCGGCGGCCTGCCTTGCCAAGGGGCACCACCCCAGCGATATCAGAGACTCGGCCAGCGCTGCTGTGGCCAGCCCCCAGCTCAGCCGGTCCCAGCCCGCCTCTGGCCAAGAAGCAGGCGTCCCAAGGAAAGCTTTAAGGGGCGCAGGGTGGGTCTGCGTACGTCCCCCTCTATGCACACAGGGCCCTGGAACGCGAGGCCCAGGACACACATTCACCCTCCTGCCCCCATACACGATCGGTACCGAGGGAGCGGGCTACCCACCTGGTAGTCCTGGTCGTCAATCCCGAAGCGCTCGCGGAGGTTGCGGAAGACCTGCGGGCAGTACTCCTTGAACTTGAAGTGGCTGGGCAGGTTCTCCCTGGCGGGGCAAAGGGGGGGGGGGGGGTGTCAGTGTTTAGAACCAGAGGGACCAGCTGGCCCCGGGAAGGGATCAGCCTGGCACAGTCACAGCCGTAACCGTGTGATTCAGTTCAATACCACACGGCTCATGGGCACCTTAACCCGCCCCTGGCATCGGGGACCCTCCTTGCTGGCAGTCGAAGCAGAAGGCAGAGGTTGGAGGACACCAGACAGAGCCAGGGATCCCCCCGCAGGTGGGGACGCTGGCAGGGGGGCTGGGGGGCGCTGACCCCTGGTTCTTGTGTCACGAGACGGGGGAAACAACACTTCCCTAGTCACTTTCTCCACCCGTGTCATGATTTTATAGACCTGCCTCAGTCGTCTCTTTTCTAAGAGAAACAGTCCCTGTCTTTTTAATCTCTCCTCACATGGAAGCTGCTCCATCCCCCTAATCATTCTCTGTCCTTTTCCAATTCTCTGGCAGGGTGACGAGATCTGCGTGCAGTCTTCAAGGGGTGGGCGTAGCGTGGATTTCGACAGTGGCGTTAGGATATTTTCTGTCTGATTCTCTCTCCCTTTCCGAGTGGCTCCTAACTCGGTTCGCTTTTTGACGGCCGTGGCACACGGAGCGGGTGTTTTCAGAGAACCCGATCTCTGTCTGTAAGTATCTACATGGGGCGCAAAGATCTAACGACAGGCTCTTCCACCGAGCGGAGCAAGACAGAACGAGAGCCAGCGGCCGGAAGCTGACGCTAGACAAAGGCGGCAGACGTTTAACAGGGAGGGGAATTACCCCATGGTGGAGCCTCCATCGCGGACCGTTTTTAACTCCCGACGGGCTGCGTGTCCAAACGATCTGCTGTAGGAATTAGCTCGGGGCAGCTCTTGACTAAGTGATCACAATGGAGCAGCGTGCACCACCTGCCCGGCCCCTGCCGTCACACAGAGCTTCACGAGCCAGCTCCTTGCCAGAGTGGCAGTGCTGTCCCCAGCTGCCCCGCTCCGGGCAAGCGAGACCCACACGGGAGCTTTTAGGTCACGTTTGCTGTTGAGTCTTCGCCTGGGCCCAGGTACAGGGTGGTTAAGGCTGGCAGGCGAGAGGGGAGGGGCAGCAGGGGAGGGCACCGGCACAGCCAGAGCTCTGGGCGAGGGCCCCCTAGCTCCAGGGCAGGGTGTTAGGCCTGGAAGGGGCTGGGGAAATGGCGGCTAATGCCGAGCACAGCAATGCCAAGGGGCTGCCACCGCGAGGGCACCAGAGGCTGCGCCCAGCGCAGGGAGAGAGACTCGGGAGCCAGGCGCAGCGGGCGCGAGAGGTGAAAATGCTGCTCCTGGGCTGAGCAGAAGACACGAGGGGCGTGGGACGTAGGGATGGGCGGGGAGGCTCATCGGGGGCTGGCTAGAACCAGCCTGTATCAATGGAGGATTTGGAAAGACAATGAACGCCTCGGGGAATGAACGGTGACCCCAAACGGGACACAACGGGGTAGGATCGGAACTGGCCTTTCCGGGACACCGAGCTCTGACCTGGGACTGACGGCGAGCGAGCGGAGACGGGATCTTCGGCAGCTTGGCTGGGTGGAGCTCAGCAGAGCCCTCTTACCCTTTGCTTCTCTCCATTCCCCCCAGGGCTTCCCAGGCTGGGCTCCAGCTGCCTAATAAACCCTGCGCGGTTTTGAAAACGGCTGCCTGGCGTCAGCGCATCAACAGGGGGAAAGTCTCGGACCAGGAGCCGATCTCGGCCCTTGAGGAAGGGTGAGACCCCGTCGGGGAGCGGCCTGGCTCGCTGAGGGCTTCCTCCAAGGGACTGTTTAAAAGCCACGGCACAGCATGGATCCCGTGGCCCCGCGACGCCCCTGCACCCAGGGTGGAAATCTGGGGAACCCAAACAAAGCTGCCCAAACTGGAGGACACATCAGCTCCTGCGAGACGAGCCTAGAGAGCGTTAGTAAGCTCTAGCAGGGAGGGGGCTGACTCAAAGTCCTGCGGGTGACGCCAGGAGGGTGGCACAGAAGCAATCCGAGAAATGCAGGACCCCAAAAGGTCGTCTAGTCCAGTGCCCCGCACCGAGGCAGGACTCTGTTGCCTAGGAGGACGCCGACCCTGCTTTCTCCTGAGCTAGTCGGTCTTATCTCCGGTGCACTGGGGTGTAATGTACCAGATCCAACCTCAGCCATTTCGATACCAGCCAGCGAGCTGTGCGCGCGCACACGCCCCCCCCCCCCCCCCCGCAAACTCCGTAGGGGCGGCAGCCTCCTGCAGCGACTCACCTGTTGAAGAGATGATTGTTCACTTTGATTTTAGAGTTGGCTTTAAAGTCATCGGGTAGCAGCATCACCGGCAGGGGAACCTGGCTGAGTTCATTGATCTGGCAAGGGAACACAGACAAGCGGGTTACTCCCCGCCCCGCGCGCAGGTTTGGCGCATCAGCAGGCGGCGTTCAACCCCCAGGCACGCTCAGACCTGCTGCTGGGTATCCTGCCAACCTCGTCCAGGCGCACAGAGCCAACGCCACACGGGACAGCTTCCATTCCTGCTAACAGCGTGGCGGGGTAGGGGGCTAGGACAGCGTTCCCAGCAAGTCCCTGCAGAGCCAGCTAGGATGGCCAAAAAAAAAAAAACCGGCTCAGGGCCTGGTCGCGAAGCTGCTTGGCAGTGTCCAGAGCATGGCGGTGGAGAGGTGCCGGGGAAGAATTCGAGCTCCCCTCCCTGAGCTATTCAAATGAACTGGACAGCAAGTGCCAGGCAACCTGCAAGCGCCCCCTACTGGATGGGGTAATAAACAGCCAGGCCATTGGAACGGGGCGACAGGAGCCCAGGGGAACAGTGTATAAAGAGCCAATTCAAGCAGCCCGTCAGTTGGCGCTTGAGGGAGCTCTGGGAACGGGCTGTGGATTAACACGGAGGGGGCTCGCCCACCGCTTGGCATGGTGGTGCCAAGCACGACAGAGGAAAGTGGCAGCTGGGACAAGCCAGGCTCCGGCCTGTAGCCGCTCAGACTCCACCCCGAAGCCCAGGCACAGGGAGCAGACGCCGATCAAGCCTGTGGGAGGAGCGAGCTGGCTGGGAGGGCGTGCGTGAGGTGGGAGCGCCCGTTTTAGCCCAGCACAAGGGGAGATGCCGCGACCACGTGAGTTCTGGGGCGGGGCCGTCACCGCCCCGCCCAGCTTTGCCCTACAGACTCCGGGCGGACAGTCCCCAAAGCTGCGCAGCGCCGTTTGGGGGCTCTGCCATCAGCTGCTAGAAGGCAACCAAGCTCCCGCAGAGTCACTGGGAGGCCATGTGGGTAGCGCGCCAGACCTCAGAGACCCCCTTTCTTATCCCAGCTCTACCACCTTGGGCAAGGTCCCATCCCCGCCCCGTGCCTCGGTTCCCCCTAAATGGTACGTCCCTCTCTGTGAAGTGCTTGCAAGCCAGGGGTGAAGGACACCGTACAAGAGTTATTAACGGCCAGTTGAGCCCCCTTAAGCACCTAGCAGACATTGCCCTGGGTAGTCAAAACGGAACCGCGCCCTGTACCGCTCACGGACCCGCTCCTGAGAGGAGAACCGTCCCTCGCGAGGGCCCTCGACACGAAGAGCCCCGGCATTAACAGACACAAAGCGACGGCACGCGGTGGGGTCCCGGCAGCTTGACACAACACTGCAAGTACATGCGCACGGGAGCCCACGCGACAGAACTCCGCGAGCAGCCAGACGCTCGAGCCACCGGTTCGAAAACCTGCTCCGTTTCTTACCCAGGCACGTGATTTTTTTTAAGCCGGGGCACAAATTAAACACACCAAACAGCAGGGAGCCGACGAAGCCAAGGCACCACCCGGGACGACCAGCCAGGAAGGAAGCAGCTGGCCAGGCTAGGGTTAAGGGACCACCACACTCCATGCTCCGAGGCCCACGTACCATCAGCCTCCTACACTGGGACGTCCAGGTTGTTCTGGGGCTGGTTAAGCAGGACACAGAGCTCTGGCTTTCTAGGGGGCTGGACTGGAGTGTCCCTTACAGCCCCTGGAATCAGCAGGCGGGTCCCTTGGCTTCTGGTCTCAGCCGGCGGCTAAGGGGTGGCCCTGGTACAGCGCACCCGAGAGAGGTGTGGGTTGAGACACTGATCCCACAGTGCAGACGCCTGCTCCAGGTCCCACTTGGCACCGTGGGGCTGGGACGTTCTCCCCCTCTCAGCTTGCCGCTGCGCAACGATGCTACGCCCCACCTTGGACCCGGGTCACGAGGGGCTTTTCCCGTTCGGGATCTCACTAGCTCTTGCCTGCCAGGGTCCCTCAGGTGGGCCAGTCGCCGTCAGGTAGGGGGGAGGAGGCGCTCACACGCCAGAGCGAGGAATGCGGTACACATGCCTGGAAAGGCACAGGCCACCCCTTCTAAACCCACAGGGCTCCCTGGGATGGGGTCTGAGCAGAGGACTGGGACGCCAGCAGCGCCTGGGAGCCTCACGTTCCCTGTCTGCAGGCTGGAATAATCCTGCCCTCGTTCCCAGGGAGCCTTGCGCTGTGACCTGGTTACCGAGCTCCACGGCTGTAGCCCTAGCGATCAGAACTATTTAAGGAGCGCAGCCGCCGGGAGCTGTGGGGGCACAAACTGGTGTTCAGCAGGAAACCCCACAAAGTTCACACCCCCACCCACGGGGTCAGATCTGCCTAACTCCTGCAGAACTGGGACACCCCCACCCCCACCCTGATCAGACCCACTGCCTCAGGTGAAGGCTGGGGAAAGGGGCAGCTTCTGCAGAACTCACATTGTGACTCACGTTGGGGTGGGGGGAGGAAGCAGAGGGAGAGGAGATGCCCAGCCCAGGGGAAGGAAATAGTGTGGGGTGTCTCACCTGGTGTGGGACACCCCAGCTCAGAGGGACAGTGAGGTCCTAGGCTGGAGGGAGTCAGTGGGCCCCGAGTGTCCTGGTCTCACCAGGTGCTGAACCCCACAACTCACTCCCAGGATGCAGTGAGGTCGGGGGTGGGGGACAATCACAAGCTCTCAGGCTAGGGGGGGTGGGGGGGTATCCCAGGGGCCCCGCCATCATCCAGGGCTGGACACCCAAGCCCAGCAGCGGCAGTGACATCAAAGGGGCTCAGGGTCAGAGGGTCCTGGGCCAGGATCAGGGGCACCCCAGAGAATAATAAGGGCCTGGACCAAGTAGCCCTGGGGGACACCTGGTGCTGGACACCCCAGCCCAGGAGAGCAATGAAGTCATGGGGGGGGGGCTGTGGGGCCCCAGGCCAGGATCAGGGGCCCCAGAGGGCTGTGGGGGGCCAGGAGCCCATCCCCACCTGGTGCTTGATGCCCCAAACCAGCAGAACAGTGAGGTCTCAAGGGGCCCCAGACCAGGATCGGGGGTCCCAGGATCAGAGAGGGGACTGGGAGTCCTGGGAGGCAGTGCGGGACCGGGCCGGGAACCCCAGAGGGACCAGGATCAAGGGCTCCCGGGGCAGTTGGGGGCCCAGGAAGGGGGACTCCCAAGGTGGGGCAGAG
Source organism: Emys orbicularis (assembly GCF_028017835.1). Lineage (NCBI taxonomy): Eukaryota > Metazoa > Chordata > Testudines > Emydidae > Emys > Emys orbicularis. The sequence goes on from NC_088701.1 coordinate 21,526,319, forward strand.
GCGGACCAGGAGCTCCCAGGGGGGAAATGGGGGCCAGGATGGGGAACTCCCGAGGTGGGGCAGCGGGGGGCCTGGACTTCCCGGGGGAGGGGGGCGCAGTGGGGGCCAGGATTGGGAGCGCCAGGATTGGGGATCCGGTGGGGACGACCAGGAGCTGTCGGGGGGGGGGCAGAGGGGGACCGGGATCGGGGGTTCCAGGGGGACCGGGAGCTCCCGGGGGGCAGTGGGGGGGGCCGGGATCGGGAGTTCCGGGGGTGACTGGGAGCTCCCGGGGGGCCGGGATCGGGGGTTCCGGGAGCTCCCGGGGGGCAGTGCGGGGGGCCTGGATCGGGAGTTCCGGGGGTGACTGGGAGCTCCCGGGGGGCCGGGATCGGGGGTTCCGGGAGCTCCCGGGGGGCAGTGGGGGGGGCCGGGATCGGGAGTTCCGGGGGTGACTGGGAGCTCCCGGGGGGCCGGGATCGGGGGTTCCGGGAGCTCCCGGGGGGCAGTGGAGGGCCGGCCCCGCCCTCACCTGGTGCTGGACGCCCCAGCCCAACACGCCCAGCAGCGGGTCCGCCGCCCGCGGCACCTTGACGCGCTGGGGCACGAAGCGCTTCCGCTTGGTCTTGGTGCGCGGCGCGGCGGGGCCGGCGGAGGCGGCCATGTCCCTGCTCGGCCCGCGCGGCCGCACTTCCGCCTTCTGCCCCCGGCGCCGGAAGCGGGGCCCAGCTGACTCCCCCGTCACGTGATGGGGGCAGGCCCCGGCCATTTTGCGCCTGCGCCCCACGGCCCCGCTCCCCCTAGTGCGAGGGTGTTCGACGTGGGGGGGCAAAGGTCATGCGCAGGCCAGGTTCTAGGGGTCGTGACCCCATGTGGGGGCAGAGGTCATGCTAGAACACATGTGACGCGTGGGTCAGGCCCCCGCCCGTCCTGTGTGGGGGCGAGGGAGCCGGGCCCGGGCCAGGGCACAAGGGTCCGGGGGAGTCAGGCCAGGAGAGCTGGGCAGGGGCCCCGGGCAGGGTAGGGCACAGGGCACCGGGGCAGCCCAGGGGAGCTGGGCTGGGTAGGGCACAGGGTACCGGGGCAGCCCAGGGGAGCCGGGGCACAGACAGGCCGGGGGAGCTGGGCTGGGTAGGGCACAGGGCACCGGGGCAGCCCAGGGGAGCTGGGCTGGGTAGGGCACAGGGGCAGGTTGGGCCCAGGGGATCCAGACTGGGCAGGCCGGGGGAGCTGGGCTGGGTAGGGCACAGGGCACCGGGGCTGGCTGCGGGAGCCGGCCCAGGGGAGCCAGGCTGGGCAGGGGGCCGGCTGGGCCAGGGGTGCACACAATGAGCAGGGCTGGGGGGGCATCGCTGTAGAGCAGGAGCTGAGCCCATTCAAACAACCCATGTTTTTACCCAGCCCCGTGCACGGTGCACGCTGTGGGCGAGGCCCGCCGGCCAGACCTACAAGATGGGGGGGATCCTGGACAGCAGCGTTTCCGGGGTCATCCTGGACACACGACTCCCCCAGCTCCCGGGGCGATGTGGCGGCAGAAAGAGCTAGTCAGCAGGGTGGGGATTTTCTCTCTGTCTGCATCAGGGAGAGCGACCGCTGCTGGATACTGCGGCCAGACCTGGGATCCCCATTTTAAAAAGGATGTTGGATAGTTGTCGAGGGTGCAGAAAAGAGCCACAAAACTGATTTGCAGACTGGAGAAAATGCTGGACACTGAGAGAAGCTCCGTCCGTTTCACTTATCAGAAAGGAGATTGAGGGGGGGGGGACCCGATTAGAGCATCTCAAGTATCTTCACGGGGAGAAAACCCCGGGTCCTGCAGGGCTCTTTGCCCTAGCAGAGAAAGGCAGGACGAAAACCGATGCTTGGAAACTGAAGCCAGAGGAAATCACATTAAAAATGACACACGTTTAACTGGATGGGTGTTTAACCATTGGAACCACCTCCCAAGTGGTGGATTCTCCATCTCTTGGTGTCCCCAGATCCAGGCTGGAGGCTTGTCCGGAAGATGTTTTAGTCAAACACAAGTTCTTGAGCTCAATGCAGGGGTAACTGGATGAAGTTAAATGACTTGTGTTACACAGGAGGGCCAAATGGTCCCTAAGCTCGTTGATCTGTGACCCCACTCAGGCAGAGTAGTAGGTAAAGGCCATGATCCTAGGGGGCACCTGCTGCAAAACAAGGGCTAAAGGTCACAACTTCATTCCCCTCTTGTGCCCCAAGAGGGGGCGAAGGTTCAGCCTCCAGGGCTAGCAGCTCTTGGGCCCACAAGCCACCTGTATGTGTGTGTGTCACAAGGGCACAACCCCTCCTGAGACCTGGCCTGAGAGCTCCCACGTATCAGATGGGAGCTGAGGCAGGTCACATACCCCCAGCTGGGCTGGATCAGAGCCAAGAGGTTCCTGATCTCATTCCCGCTCCCGGACATCCCCCTGCCACCCAGCACAGCATCACGCCCCAAGGGGCAGCCCGCCCCCCCACCACCCATTCACTGCATCCCTGCCCTCAGCTTCCCCTTCATCCCTCCTCTGCGGCAAACTGGGCTTGGGGTTCTCTTGGGCACATCCACCCCCGTGCACAGCCACGGCCCTGCGTGGGGATCAGAAACCAGAGCTCAGGGATGGTTCTGTGGGCTGGTCGTGGGCAGGCACACATGGGCTGTGGGTTGGCATCACTCCCAGGGCTAGTGGCACAAAACTGGCAGGAGGGGTCATGCTCAGAGCCAGGCTAATGGCTCTTCTGCAGCACGCAAGGGTTGCTCCTGCCCTGGGAGGCTGCGGCTGGCTCTGGGGTTCTTTGATGTACAAAGCGAAATAGCTGTAAATGGTGGGCTGGGAGGGGCCAGGCTCCAGGCCAGTCGAGGGGCAGGAGGTCAGGTCTGTCCTAGCTTTGGCCTGCCAAGGGTTGGCTTTTCTGGGCATCAGGTTTCTTCCCCCCCACCATACCGCCTTCAGGAGAAAGCTTTCATGCCCAACACTAGGATGTGTGCGTGGGGGTAGAGATGTTATATTTCCCTATTCAATCCTCAAAAGTCCCCTGCCCAGCTAGCTCCCACCTCCCAGGTCAAGGCAGGATAACAGGCCCATGGGCTAGCACAGGTTATTCCCATCCCCGTCCCATGTAGGAGCCCCCGTTGTGGACCATGCCGCTGTGTAAGGTGCTGCACAAACATGAGACCGAAGGACGTTGCCTGCCCACAAGAGTTTCTTGCTCCTGTCCCGTGCCCGCTACTCCCCCCGCTTCCCAGACACCAGGGCGCTCGCTCATTCTCATCTCTTTATTGATTTTCTTAAATAAACACTTTTTACTCCAACATGCAACATTTTGGTGTGATGTGAGCAGAGGGGGAGTGGGCGGGGCCTGCGTGTTCCCACCTTGCAGGAGCGGGGCAGAGTGACCCCGACATTGGGCCGAGGGTCCCCCCGGCCCGCTCTGCTCTGGGCGTAGTGGCCGTGGCGACGGGAGAAGAGGGGACACACACACACGCAAGCTAGAGGCGGCCGCCCGCCGGCCCAGGGAAAAAAAGACACAGAGGTGGGTTTAGCAGCTTCGGTTTGTCCAGAACAGCGCCGTGCAGGACGCCCGGCCCCTGTAGGCTAAACTGTATAATGGGCATTGGGGGGGAGGGGCAAAGCCCCCAGGCAGATTTCACAACCGTGGCAGTGTCCCCCCATTTTCTAGCACAGCGCCTCTGCCCCCAAAACCCCCCTACCTGCTAGCTCTGAGGGGAGCCCACCTTGACCTGGAAGGCACCCAGAGGAGACGATCAGGGCGCACCCCCCCCCGGGATCAGTAGCCTGGGGAGCAAGGCTAAGGAGTAGGGAGGCTCCCGGAGCAGGAAGGGGCCCAGCTCAGACAGCGCCATGGGGGTGGGACTCATCCTGGGGGCAAGATGCAGAGTGCAGCCCCGAGCGCCAGCACAGGTACCTCTGCCCTGCCCAGGAGCAACCCCCCTCTGGGCACGAGAGCTGGGGCTCCCCTGCATCTCTGCTGAGCCGGCCGCCCAGTGGTTGTGCTGGGGTCACGGGCTCTCCCGGGGTTAGTCTGACGCTGGGCGAGGCCAGGGACTCAGCCTGGGGCGAGCAGCTGTCTCCCCAGCACGGCTATGGGTGGAAGGGACAGACGGCCACTCGGCAGCCGCTGCAGCCCCAAGTCCAGATGCCAGGCAGGGCTGGGGCAGTGCTGGCAGCTGGGTGAGCTTGGGGGGGACAGAGGGAAGAGCCCGAGGCACTGACCTGCCTGCACTGCGGGGCCCCTTCCACCCCAGCGGGATGGCAGGCTGAGAACCAGGGGGCCGCTTACCCCTTGAGATGAGAAAGCAGGCTCCCAGGGCCTGGCAAGGCGGCCCTGCTGCTGGTTACGCGTAGGGCGCCCCCGGCCGGGGACACCGCTGCCTCAGCAGGTCCCGATCTAGCAGGGGGAAGGGCAGCGCCTGGGGGGTGCCACGGGCTCTGGGAGCCCAGGGCTGGGAGGCGGATGAGGGGGCGTGGGGTGAAATGGCTAATACCCCCCTCTCCGCGGGTGCAGAGGGGCTTGTCCTGGGCCTGGGTTTGATGCTGGACATTCCTCATGGCGGCTGCTTAAGGCATTTTAAAATCAAGGTGGGTCGGGCCGGAGCGCCAGCCCCAGGCAGGCCGGGCCCGGACCCGACGGGCAAGCTGTGACCTCAACGAGCTTGCAAGGACAGAGAGAGCGCGAGACAGCGAGCGCAGCAGCTGGGGAACGACACAGGAGACGAGAGAGCAGGACAGGCAGACGCGCGGACGGACAGACGGGGGTTAGTAGAGAGGCCCCGGGAAGCCAGAGAGCAGCATGCTGAGCAGAGGCCTCCAGCCCAGTTAGAAACTACAAGAGAAGAGGGGATGGAGTGAGATCTCAGGCCGCCCCGGACAGCAGGGACCTGCCCCGGGCCGAGCCCGGCTCACCCGCCAGTGCTGTGCCGGGCAGGGGTCCCGCCCCGCCAGCTAACGGGGTGCTGGGGAAGGCCGGCTTGACCTGGGGGCACGAGGAGGAGGGGCAACCCCCCAGCAGTTTTCAGGGTAGGACCCCCAGGGTGACACACAATGGGGAAGGGTTAGTGCGGGAGACAGGAGGGGAAGGCACCTGGGGGTGCAGGCACGGCGGTGCCAGTGTGACACTGGGGGGCTGTGGGAAGGTGTTGCACGCGATACTGAAAGGCTTTGGAGGGCAGCGACAGTGCTATGGCAGGGGGCGGGGGCCAGGCGCAATGGGGGGGGTTCCCCTGGCAGGGCCGGCTCCAGGGTTTTGGCCGCCCCAAGCAGCCAAAAAAAAAAAAAAAAAAAGCCGCGATCGCAATCGCGATCTGCAGCGGCAATTCGGCGGAAGGTCCTTCGCTCCGAGCGGGAGTGAGGGACCGTCCGCGGAATTGCCGCCAAATACCTGGACGTGCCGCCCCTCTCCCGAGTGGCCGCCCCAAACACCTGCTTGACAAGCTGGTGCCTGGAGCCGGGCCTGTCCCCTGGGAGGATGCAGACAGCAGGGAGTACATAACGGGGGTAAGGGCAGAGGCCCGTGGGGCGGTACCCGGCCGGGCGGGGGGGTGCAGGGGCAGAGGCCCGTGGGGCAGGGCGGTACCCAGCAGGGCAGGGCAGGGCAGGGCAGGGCGGTACCCGGCAGGGCAGGGCACTCACCAGCTGCGCTATTAGCTGGCTGCTGTCTCCTGGTGGAGGGGGAACAGCTTAGCTTGTTCGTCAGCCTGGCAGCTGCAGGGCAGCTCACTTCTGCGGGCAGAGAGAGGGCTTAGCTCTGCCCTCGGCTGTGCCCCGGGAGGCCCCTTCTCGCCTTCCCCCCAGTGCCAACCCCCTCCCCAGGCCAGGGCCTGGCTGCTCCAACCCCGGGGCAGACAGCCTGAACCCAGGGCTGTCTGGGGCGTGGACGACGCCCTCCCTGTGATGCCCCTTGGCTGGCGGATACCCGGTTCCAAGCCCGCCCTGTGGGTTGCTGGCCACTCCCTGCGCCACGTCCCAGCCCCCCCGCGGGGGCTCCCGGCCTCACCTGTTATCGTTGATGTCTGTGGCGTTCCCTGCAGCCCGGCAGACATGGAAAGGAAAGTGCAGTGTCAGGGGGAGGCCTGGCCCCCCATCATCCTGGCAGCCAGCCCCATAGAGGGGTCCCCTGAGAGTAGGAGCCCTGGGGTGCTCTCCCAGGACAGGCCCTGGCTATCAGGGAATCTCTGATGGGCTGCAAGTTCTGGTCCCCAGCAGGGCCCCAGCCACCCAGCAGATGGCCACCTCCGGCCCCGTCCCTCCCCAGCCTCAGCCGCCCGCTCCCCAGCAGCAGCCTCCACTCAGCCGCTCGGCCCAGCTGAAGCCGACGCATCCAAAGGCTCCAAGCTCCCGGCTCCCCTGTCAGGATTGCCCTTCTCCCCCCCGGTGCCCCCCACCCAGGCTGGGCCCCTCTCACCGTTATCCACGCTCAGCTTCTGGTAGGGGGCCAGGGGGCCGCTGGAGGAGCCCGTGCCGCTGCTGGACGAGGAGTTGGCAAAACTGAGCAAGGGGAGACCCAGACAGACGGAGCCGTCAGAACCGCAGCACGGACAGCCGCTCGCGGGGGGCCACGGCCCAGGACCGGCAGCCCCGGGCCCCACATGCCAGGGGTGATGAATGGGGGATCCCTGCCCCAAGAGCTGGTAGTGCCCACCCCCACTACGGGTTGGGATCCATGCCAGGATCACAGCCTGGATCCTCTGTAACTAACTGGCACCGGCCGGGCTGAGGCCAGGCTGCCGGGCCTCAGAGGGCAGCGTACGCCTGCGGGGGGTGGGTGGGCACATGCGTGGCAGCCCCCCATCAGGGGTTCCCCATCCCCCCCATCCCCGGCACTCACTAGGCATCTGGGGCGGAGCCCTGCCCGTAGGCTGCCTGGTAGTTCTGGAAGAGGCTGTTGGTGTAGCTGACGCAGTCGGAGTTGCGGGCGCCGTAGGGGTTGGTGGGCGAGACCGGGTAGTGCCCCGGCCGCACCGGCTTGGCTGAAAGGGAGAAACCGCCATTGAATCACGGCCCCTGGGAACCCCCCAGTGCAGACGTGGCAGTGAGGCGGGCTGGCTGGGGGGAGCGCATGGCCCCCAGAGAACGGGGGGGGGTCACGCCCTTGGCTCAGGCCTTGCTGGCTCGAGGGTCCGGCAGTGTCCACCCCTCATGCCCTCCCCTGCCCACAGGACCACTCACCGTGGAGAAGGCCAATGCCCTAGGAGTCACCAAGCCCTGCCCCCCATGTGCGTGGAGGGGGGGGTCTGCAGCCCTGACGCTGGCAGCGCCCGCTCCTGTGGGAAAGGGACCCCACTGCCCCCGGGCGGGCGCTCACCGATCTGCGCCGAGTGGGCGCGCTTGCTGGAGTTCTTGTAGCGCACGGCCTCCTTGATGCGGTCCACCTCCTGCTGGTAGCGCCGCTTGTCCTTCATGGCCCCCTCCTTGGCCTCCCTCAGTGCACCCTCCAGGGCCTTAACTCTCTCAGCCGTAGCCCGAAGCCGCTTCTCCAGCTTTGGAAGCTCACAGCGCAGATCTGCATTGTCACGAACCAGCTGGGGGCGCCGGAGAGACAAGGGGGTGTCGGCGGAGGCGAGACCCCCCCTGAGCCCTACCCCCCCCCCCCCGGGAAGCAGCCGGCTCCCACCCCGCCCTATGCAGGGAGCCGCGGCACACCTCACCTCGTCTCCTGCCCCACCCCCACCCCCGGGCCAGTGGCCTGCTTCAGGGAAAGGAGCCAGCACCCCCCCCCCCAGCAGTGGGCTAAGGGGTCACCTGCCCTGGGGGGAGACCCCCACCCCATCGGTTTGGAGCTGGGGGGTTTGCAGCCCCTCTCGCTCCATCTCTGGGATGTGCTCATGCACCCCCTGCTCCCAGGTCTGAAGCCCCCTAAGCTCTCAGCCTCAGCGCCCCCCTGTGGCAGGCAGTTCCACAGATCAATTCATCCCGTGCTACATCACTTGCACCGGGGAGCGATGGGGAACCGGGATTCCCACGCAGAGGGCAGCTGACAGGGCGGTGGTGGGATCTGTGACCGGTGGCCCTAGGGAGGGGGCCTTGTAGAGGGCCGGGGGCTCCAGCAACCTGCCCTCCTTCTCTCGGCCCTGCTAGCGTGTTGAGGTCGGGACGCCTTCGGCAAGGGAGGCCAGCATGGGGTCATGCCCCCTGTCTAGGGGCAAGGGGTGCCTCCCCATTGGCGCTCTCTCTCCTGTGCCCATGGAGACTTGGCCAAATTCATGCCCCTTTCCTTGTCCCCCCTATGTGGAGCCAGGCTCGAGGCTGCATGGCGCAGGGCACACGTTGGCTGAAAAGCTGGAGAGCCGCAGGGCAGCTAGGGGGGCAGGTACCTACCGTCTCCAGGCTGACCGCCCTCCCCCCCCCAGCTCTGCCAGGCACAAGCCCCCAGCAGGCCGTGCCGCCAGGCGTGTGGCATGCAGGCAGCAGCGGTGGCGGGAGAGCTGAAGCCGAGCGCGTGGCAGAGGGGAGCGTGGAAGCGGGAGGCAAGCTGTGGCAGGATGGAGGGGGACGGTCGCCGTCTGGCACAGCCGCCGCGGGCCAGGGGCGGGCAAGAAAACGTTTGAGATCACGCAGCAGAGAACAGAAGAACGGCCATACGGGGTCAGACCCAAGGTCCATCTAGCCCAGTGTCCTGTCTGCCGACAGCGGCCAATGCCAGGTGCCCCAGAGGGAACGAACGGAACAGGGAATCATCAAGTGATCCATCCTCTGTCGCCCATTTCCAGCTGCTGGCAAACAGAGGCTAGGGACCCCATCCCTGCCCATCCTGGCTAATAGCCATGGATGGACCTATCCTCCATGAACTTATCTAGTTCTTTTTTGAACGCTGTTATAGTCTTGGCCTTCACAACATCCCCTGGCAAGGAGTTCCACAGGTTGGCTGTGTGTTGTGTGAAGATATACTTCTTTTTCTTTGTTTTAAACCTGCTGCCTATTAATTTCATTTGGTGACCCCTAATTCTTGTGTTTATGGGAAGGAGTACATAACACTTCCTTATTTACTTTCTCCACACCAGTCATGATTTTATAGACCTGTCATATCTCCCCTTACCTGTCTCTTTTCCAAGCTGAAAAGTCCCAGTCTTATTAATCTCTCCTCATACGGCAGCCGTTCCATACCCCTAGCCATTTTTGTTGCCCTTTTCTGAACCTTTTCCAATTCCAATAGATCTGTTTTGAGATGGGGCGACCACATCTGCACGCAGTATTCAAGATGTGGGCGTTACCATGGATTTATATAGAGGCAACAGGATATTTTCTGTCTTATTATCTATCCCTTTCCTAATGATTCCCAGCATTCTGTTCGCTTTTTTGATGCCGCTGCACATTGAGTGGATGTTTTCAGAGAACTCTCCACAGTGACTCCCAGATCTCTTTCTTGAGTGGTAACAGCTAATTTAGACCCCATCATTGTATATGCATAGTTGGGATTACTTTGCATTTATCAACACTGAATTTCATCCTCCATTTTGTTGCCCAGTCACCCCGTTTTGCGAGATCCTTTTGTAGCTCTTCGCAGTCTGCCTGGGACTTAACTAGCGTGAGTAGTTTTGGATCAGCTGCAAATTTTCCCACCTCACTGTTTACCCCTTTTTCCAGATCACTTATGAATATGTTAAATAGGACTGGGCCCAGTACAGACCCCTGGCGGACACCACTATTTACCTCTCTCCATTCTGAGGGCCCAGCCCGGCCTGCCTGAGGGGTGCCCATGGGGAGGTGGGCACAGACCCTCCCTATCCTGCAGGGCCCATCCCGGGTGCTGCCCAAGCCCCCTGCCTCCCAGGGAAGAGGGAGAAAGGGGCACTCAGGGATGCGGCCAGGGGACGGAAAGCGCCCAGGCTCTTGCCGGGCACTGTCCCTGGCACGGAGAGACTGTCCCGACTGCAGCTGGGGGAAGGGAGGTTTTCGGGAGGGAGGAAGGTGCCACGTCTGAACCCTCGAGTGAGCTCTGCAAACATTTCCTGCCCGGCCCAGCCCTGCCTGCCCGGTGAGGGAGCAGGCTGGGGGGGTGGGGGTACGGTACCTTGGAGACCCAGAGATCCAGCTAGGGAAAGGCAGCGAAAGGGGACACAGAGCAGTGACTCAACACAGCGCGGCACCTGGGGGCAGCCCCGCACCCCATCTGCCTCCCACGGGCCCCAGGGCATCGGCCCGGGCGCCCAGCAGCAGCGGGCAGGAGACTGGGGAGGGCTCCATGGGCAGGGCCAGAGCTCGGGGCAGGGGAAGCAGCCAGGTTATTCCCAGCCTGGGCAAGTGGCTGCACCCCCTCCCCCATGGCGCTGTGCTACCCCCCCAGGGACTCAGCCCGCCGGGGGCACAGGGGACCAGGAAGGCACCCCCTGCTGTGCGGCAGCAGCCTGACACCCTCTCCGCCATGACGGGGAGATACACCCCCCCTAGCGCAGGGATGCGGGGGGACGGGGCGCCAAGGCACCACGGAAGTGGGAGCTGGAGAGACATCGAGAATGGATGGAGACGGGCACAAGTTGGGAGGGGGCAAAGGAGGGGGCTAGGCAGGGCCAGATGGGGTGTGGGGGAGGGAGAGGCCTAGGTGGGGACTGACGGGGATGGGGATCAAGGCAGAGCTGGGGGGGGGGGGGAAAGCACGGCCAAAGCCCACATTCGCACTCCCCGCTCTGGGAGCTGGGCATGCACTCCCCAGGATCCGTCCCCGTGCACCCCAGTGCCAGCCGGCCCAGACAGCCCCCCTGCCTCCCCACCACTGGGGAGGGGCCACTCATAGGGGAGCATTGCCTGATCTTCCCCGCGGGGCGCCCCCTCCGGGAGCAGCTCCTCCACCCCGGAGCAGGGGAGGCGGGAGGAGCAGACTCAGCGCCCGGTGCCGAATGCACGACAGGTGGTGATGAGTCTGGCGTTCTCAGCCCAGGCGCTGTGGTGATGGTCGCTCTAAGGCCCCAGGGTGGGGGGTGCCCCAGAGGAGGTGGCTGCAGATGGCACTAGCTGGGGTCAGACCCAGCCAGGGGCTGGTGAGGTCAGGGCACTGGCAGCACTGTTGGGGGGTGGTGGCATGGACGGGGGGGGGGGGTCAGCCCAAGCTGAACAGCAGGGGAGGGGGGCTCCAGGCTCAGGATGGGCATGGAGGTTCGTGAGCAGTGCACAACACACATGGATCAGAAAATAAAAACAGACGATGCCAATGGGGGGGGTGGGGTCCTGTGACCTCCCTCCAGCCCCCCAATGGGCCTGCCCAGTGCCAGGCAACAGCACACTGTACCCCCAGGGTGGGGGGCATGTCCCCAGCCCACTCGGTGCCCCCGGGCACCCTGCTCACAGCAAGTGCCCCCCACCCCAACCAGTTCCGGCTGAGCCCTCCCCACCCCTCCACGCTGGCTTAGTTCCAGCCCCCCACTCCTGTTCCAGCTGCCCCCCACCCCAGGCGCTCAGCCCCCACCTACCTGTTTGTGAACCTTTGTAAGCTGCTCCAGGTTGTTCTCAAGAAAGGAAATCTTCTGCTTCTGAGAATGGGCCCCCCCACTGTCCTCGGGTTCCATCTCTGCGCTCTGGGGGGCACAGGGAGGGGGGTGAAGCATGGACACATGGTGAAGCTGGCAGGGGGGAGCGCTATGGGGGGGGCTGGCACCGGCTCAGCGGGGCACAGGGCTGGGGAAGCCCAGGAAGGTTGGGGCAGGGCTGTAGTGTGGATGGGGGTCCTTGGGGAACAGAGGCAGGGCAGGACTGGGGCCGGGGGGCTGGCACCGGCTCGGGGTGCAAGCCCAGGGGCACGGGGCCGGGGTCAGGGCTCAGCCAGGCTGGACTCCACTCACTTTCTTGACTCGAGTCGTGACGTCTTGAACAAAAAGCTTGCGCAGGTTGTGGAGGGTCTGGAGTTCCCGGGCCTGGGGCAGAGACAGACAGACAGAGCGGAGGTCAGGACAGGTTCCCCTCCCCCGCCCCCGCCCCCCACTCCGGGGGGCTCCCCGATACTTACGACAGTCTCTTCCAGCCCCTTGAGATCCTGCTTCGACTGCTCGTGGCGCTCGTACAGAAATCTGGGGGGGGCAGAGGAGACGGGGATCAGGCCCCACATTCCCCCCTGGGGGGAGGGGGCGACCCCAGGGGTTGGAGCCGGTCCTGGGACTGGGGGGGGGGCTGAAATGGCTGCACGTGGGCTGGAATCTCAGCCCTGGTCCTGGGGGGCAGGGGGGTGTCTCAGCTCCGGGACTGGGGGGAGGGGGGTGGGGCTCACGTCAGCTCCTGCAGTTTGATGGTTTTCTCCTGCTCCTCGTTCTTGAGTTTCTCGTAGTCGGCCCGGAGCTGCTCCAGCTCCAGCTGCAGCTTCTGGTTCAGGCTGCGGCGGGACAGAGACAGACGCAGTCAGGGCTGGGGGCCCCAGGGCACCATCCGGCCCCCCTTGATGCTGAGCCCCTGCCCCGTCCGGGACACCCCCCCGCTGGGTGTCTGGAGGCCGGGGGGGTCACTCACTCCTTCAGCTCGTCGATGACCTTCTGCTTCTCGTTGATCTCGTCACGCAGCCGGGCCAGCTGCTTGTGGTGGGCTTCCCGGTGCCCCTCCAGCTGCAGCTCCAGGGCCCTCTGCACCACAAGGGCCACGGTGAGAGACGGTCCCAGCCAGGGGCCCCGCGTGCCCCCAACCCACCCCCGGGGACCCCAGACCAACCCACCGGGCTCCCCACCCTGCCCTTGGGGCCCCATATCCCCCGCGCCGGGCCCCCCATCCCCACCCTGCCTGGGGGTCCTAGACTGCCTAGCCAGGCTTGCTGTCCCCACCCCGCCGAACGGGCCCTAGATTTCCCCCCACTGGGCTCCCCATTCCCCCCTCATCCTGGGGCCCCAGATTCCTCACAGCCCTGCCCCCCCCCCCCGATATTCTGCTCCTCTGGTGAGTGGGGAACAGGCAGGAGGAAGAGAGCCCCTTCCCCGGCACAGAGCCCCCTGCCATCCCCCCAGCAGAGGGCCCAGAGCCACCCCTCCCCTCCCCCCAGAGCTCCGGCTCTGCCCGCCCCCACACACCTTGACCTCGTCGGCATCCTGGATCGGGTCCTGCTCCTGGTCCTTCCGGGCCGCCTCGTGCACGGTCTCTGCAGGGCCAGGAGCAGAGGGTTAGGAGGACCCCAGCCCCCTGCCCCACAGCCCCCTGCCCAGCAGGGGCAGGCCCCCCCCACGCACCTTGGGCCTGCAGCTTGGCCAGCTCCTCGCTCAGCGTGTCGTACGACTCCTCCAGGTGCCGCTTCTTCAACTCGACGCTGTGCATGTACTCGCTCAGCGACCGGATCTTGGCCTCGTGCTGCGGGGGGGGGGGGGGGGGTTATGGGCAGCCCCACAGCCCCAGCCCCATCACGCCCGCCCTCAGCCCCATCCCCAGCCCATCTAGCCCCAACCCCACGGCCCCATCACACCCACCCACAGCCCCATCCCCATCACACCCGGCCCCATGGCCACAGCCTCAGCCCCATCACACCTGGCCCAAGCCCAGGAGCCAGCCCACAGCCCCTACCCACGACCCCCAGCAAGGCACCACCCCCATTCTGCCATCCCGCGGCTCCCGCCCCTCACCTGGGAGATGAGCAGCTGGCAGGCGGCCAGCTCCCGGCCCGTCACGGCCATCTTCCGCTGGCACTCGACCTGCAGCGCCTCCAGCTGGCGGCAGCGCTTCACCACCCCCTTCACCTCCGCCTTGATCTTGCTGATGTAGAGCCGGGCGACCGTGAACTCCTCCTCGATGGCCCCGCTGATCTCCACCGGCTGGGGGAGCAGGGAGCTGAGAGCCGCCCCTGCCCCCATCCCCACCCCGCTGAGAGCTGCCCCCTGCCCCATCCCTTCCCCCACCCCGCTGAGAGCCGCTCCCTCCCCCATCCGCCTCCGTTCCTCCCACCCCGTTGAGAGCTGCCCTCTGCCCATGCCCCCCCTTCCCCCACCCCACTGAGAGCCACCCTCTGCCCCCTCCTCCATTCGCCTCCGTTCCTCCCACCCCCTCCCCCTCTCACCAGCTTGATCTCCCCGTTGCCCACAATGACGCTGAATTCGCTCAGGTCCTTCATGAGCCCGTTGAGCACCTCGGCCACGCGCTTCCGCTGGCGGGTGCCAAACTCCTGCAGGCGCTGCAGCTCCGTCTCCAGGGCCAGCAGGGTGCTCTGGGGGGGGAGAAGAGCAGCTCAGAGCCCAGCCCGGGATCAGCCCCCCCCCGCCCCCCCCCCCAGCGCCGCCCCGCTCACCACTTTCTGGGACAGTTCGTCCACCAGCAGCTGGTTCTGCTGCCCCTTCTCCTCCGCCTCCTGCGCCTTCTGGTCGTAGTTGAGGGCCAGCTCCTCCAGCGCCTGCAGCACCTCGCGCACCTCCTCCTTGGCCGAGTCGTTCTCCGCCTGCAGCCGGCCCAGCTCCCGCTGCACCTTCTCGTTGTCCCCGCGCGTCGACACCAGCAGCTGGGGGGGGGGGCACAGCCGGTCAGGCAGGGAGCCCCAGGCAAGCACCACCCCCCCCAGGAGAAGAGGGGGCTCCCCTGGGGTCCAGCCCCCTCCCTCCCTCTGCCCGGCCTCTCACCTCCTCCTGCTCCAGCATCTGCTGCGAGAGCTTCTCCATCAGCTGGCTCTGTTGGTTGATCTCGTCGTCCTGGGGGGGGGGGGGGGGGGGGGGGAAGGAGACAGGAGGAGGGTCAGAGCCACCCGCCCCACGGGCACCCCCCGAGCTGCTGCGCAGCACCCCTGGGCGCAGAGGACAGAGAAGGGGCTGGAAACATGAGGTGTCAGGCGGGGGGGCTCTCTGGCCTGTACTGGCTGGCAGGTTCGGGGGGGGGGGGGGTCTTGGTAAGCCTGCAGTGGGAGGCCGGGGGGCACAGTGCAGCCAGGGGTCTGTGTGTACCCGGGCATCTCCTGGGGCTGCAGGAATGGAGGGGGCTGGCCACAGTAATGGGGGGCCATGGGAGGGGCAGTGGGCACTGGGGGGGCAGTGGGCACTGGGGGGGGCAGCATCCCAGCTGACCTTGTCATCCAGCTGCTTGTACAGTTTGCGGATCTCCTCCTCGTACTTGCGCCGCTCCTCCTCGGAGATGCGGATGACGATGGACGAGGCGTTGTCGTTGACGGGCGTCTCGTCACAGGTGTCGGGCGCCGGCGTCTCCTCCTCGCTCAGCTGCTCCGTCTCCGGCACGTTCTCCCCTGCAGGGGGGGGGCAGGGTAACCCCCTGAAGCTGAAACAGGGACCCCCCCACCGGCCCCCAGGGATGTCCAGAAACTCAGCCCCGGAGAGCAAAGCTCTCTCCCCACAGGACATGGTGAGCTCCCCTTCCCACCCGGACGCCTGGGTCCCCTGGCCTCACCATTCCTCTAGCATGGAGGGTCAGCTCCTCCTCCCCACCCGGACGCCTGGGTCCCCCAACCAGGCCTCACGGTTCCTCCAGCAGCTGGGTGAGCTCCCCCGTCCCCACCCGGACGCCTGGGTTCCACAGCCCGGCCTCACCGTTCCTCCAGCGGCTGGGTGAGCTCCCCCCCCTCACCCGGATGCCTGGGTCCCCCGGCCCAGCCTCACCGTTCCTCCAGCGGCTGGGTGAGCTCCCCCTCCCCACCCGGATGCCTGGGTCCCCCGGCCCGGCCTCACCGTTCCTCCAGCGGCTCAGCTCAGCCTCCAGCTTCCCGATCGTCTCCTTCAGCGTCTTGTTCTTTTCCTTCTCCTTCTCATACTTCTTCTTCCACTGCTCGGCCGTCAGCTCCAGGTTCACCGATGCCGTGTTCTTGATGGTCTTGGCCCTGGAGGGGAGGCGGGGGGGGCCCTTTCATATGGGGCCCACGAACCAGCCCCGCCCCCCAGCCCCGCCCCCCACTCTCCAGCGCTGCCTCCCGGGGCCAGAGTCCCCCGGGGAGTCGATCCCCAAGCCGCAATGATCTCTCCAGCTGGGGTTTCCCCTGAACTCCTCCTAGCGCCCCCCTCTGGTTCCCCCCCCCGGCTCTGCCCACCCCCTGGATTCGGGACACCCCGACATGGGGAACCAAGCGACCCCAGTCCAGCCCTCAGCCTCTCCCGGCACCTGCCCTGGCAGCTCCTGAGAGGATTTAGGGCCACTCCAGGCTCCCTTCCGGGTCGGGAGCGACTGTGACCGGCTGTGGTTGGGTGTGGGGGGGGGGGGGGGGAATCCAGTCTGCTGCTCCCGGCCCATCCCCAGGGGGATTCGCAGCGCCAGAGCCCAGCACACACAGGCGGGTGGGGGAGTTGCACCAGGGTAGCGGGTGGGCAGCGGGCGGCCCCACAGGGAGGGGCCTGCGGGCCCAGGGAGCGGGGAGACCCCTGGGGTAGCAGGTGGGCACCGGCTGGCAGCAGAGGGAGGGGAGACCCCTGGGGTAGCAGGTGGGCACTGGCTGGCACCAGAGGGAGGGGGGACCCCCGGGGTAGCAGGCGGGCAGCGCCGTGGGCGTTGTTCCGGTACCGTTGGCCGAACATGAGGGTGGACTTAGTCTCGGCGTCGTTGTAGCTGGAGGGCGAGCAGCAGATGAACATGGTCGTGCGGCAGTTCCCGCCCAGCGAGTCCTGCAGGATCCGCGTCATCTTGCTGTCCCGGTAGGGCACGTAGCTCTTCTGCAAGGGGCGCGGGAGGGGAGTTATGGGGGGGAGGGGGGCGCTGGGACGAAGCGGGAAGGGTCTGTAACAGGTTTTTGACCCCGATGTGTGCCTGCCCAGCAGACCCCGGGCACTCCCTGTGGCCGGGGGACTCGCCAGCCTGCAGAGGGCAAGGGGGGCTCGCGGAGTCCACAGCCGAGCGTGTGAGCCACCAGCGGCCGGCAGGGCCTGGGCGGGTCTCCCCCGGCGGGCACAGCCAGGGCGCTCTCAGGCTGTGAGCAGGTGGGAGTGATTCGCTCCGACACCTTGGGTCACCCCAGAAGCATCATGGGGGCACCTCGGGGCAGGTGGGAGGGGCACAGAGGGGAGGTTATGGGAGGGGTGTCCTGGGGTGGGAGGGACACCCTGGGGCACAGAGTGGCTGGGGGAAGGGAGGGGTTCCCTAGGGGGGAGGGATGCCCAGGGCACAGGAGGGCTATGGGAGGGGTGCCCTGGGGGGAAGAGGGGTGCCCAGGGCACAGGAGGTAGCCAGGCTCAGGTTCCCCAGAGGAGGTGAGGAGAATGGGGGGAGCCTGTCATGGTTGGAGCGAGAGGGAGACCCTGAACTCCAGCTCTGGGGTGGGGGGGAAGGGAGATCCCACCCCTTGCAAGGAGCCCGCGGGGTGGGGGGGAGGTGTCTCTCACCGTCCCCTCGGCCAGGGCCGAGATGACGTTGCCCAGGGCCGACAGCGACTTGTTGATGTTCTTGGCCTCGTCCAGCACAGCCCCTTCGGCCCCCGTCTTGCTGACCTGCCGGCAGAGCGGGTGTCGGTTATGGGGGGGCTGGGGGACTCCCGTCCCGATGCAGGGCGTCGCCCTCCCAGAGGGGTCTCGGCTGCAGGGGTGAGCCAGGAGCCCCGTGGGAGCAGGGCCTTCTCCCCCGGGACCCAGGCGTCCGGGCAGAGATCCCGAAGCAGGGTGGGGCGGTGCCTCTGGAGGACCCATGGGGGGGGGGGTCCCAGCCCTGCCCACCCCCGGACACTCTGCCTCCCTTGCCCCCCGGCCCTGGCACCTTCTCGCTGCCAGCCAGGTCCACCAGGTAGAGCTTCCCGCTCAGCTTCTGCTCCGTCTCCATGTTCTCCTGCTTGATGTTGATGAGGAAGATGCTGTGGCTGCGGGAGCTGTGCTCGTTCATGTCTGGGGGGAGACGCAGGGGTGGGAGGCCTGCTGGCACTGGCCCCCCCAGGCACAGAGCCCCCACCCGGGCACAGACCCACGGGCAGTGAGCCATTGCCCAGCCCCGAGTCAGCCGGGCCCCAGCCCCCATCCGCTCACCCAGCCCCCCACTCCCCAGCCCTGGGGGCCAGGGCTGACGGTGACCCCGGGACTGGACACCTCCCAGGCCAGGGCCCGGCCCCAAGGCACCTGCCCCCCCCGCCCAGGCTGGTGCCCCAGCTGCTCACTGGTGACAGCCACGTGGCGGTTGGATTTGCCCTCGTCGATCACGTCCAGGATCTCCTCCGGGCTGGAGACAAAGCGCTCGGTGCAGCCCTGCGGGGGGAAGGGGGGGGTGTCAGCCTCGGGGGGGTCCTTATCCCCCCACCCCCACAGCCTCCCTCAAGGCGGCCCTCCCCGAAAGCCTCACACGGGGGGGGGCGTCACCCCCCCCCGTCCCCCACCCCCACAGCTTCACATTGGGGGCTCCTCACCCCCCACCTCCACAGCTTCCCCCAAGGCGGCCCTCCCCCACAGCCCCTCCTCAGGCCCCCACCTCACACTGGGGGCTCCTCACCCTACCCCACAGCCCCCACACCACAGGGGTCCCCTGCTCTGCTCCCCACAGCCCCTCCCCCCGCTTCCCCTCATGCAGCAGGTGATTCTCTTCCAACCCTCTGGGTGCTCCCTAGGTCCCCTTCCCCCCCCCTGCTTCCCCACACGAGGGGACCCCCCTCCCCCCTCACCTTGACGTAGGGTACCCGGTTCTTGTCCTCATGCACCGACAGGTTGGTCTTGGTCACTGGGGAAAGAAAAGGCTGAGCTGGAATGGGGGGGGGGCCCATGGGTGGGGGGTAGTGGGGGCTGGGGAATCGGGGAGGGGCCCCTGGAGGTGGGGGGCAGAGGAGGTTGGGGATCACACAGGGCCCCCAATAGCACCCCCTGGCCTGCTCCCCCAGCTCAGCCACTCAGGAAGCAGAAATAGCAGCCCTCTCTGCACCCCACCCCTTGACCCCCCCCCCCGGTGACCCCATCTGTGCCCCCCTCCCCCGCTCTCCTGGGGGGCATCACTCACCATCCAGCAGGTCCCGGATTTTGTCCAGGTAAATTTCAAAGTAAGAAACCTGGGAAAGAGCAAGATGGAGCCACGTGAGCACAGATTGCGGGGGGGGGGGGGGATGAGTCCATAGGGACCCTTCCCAGGCCCCCAGGATCACCCCCTGCAGCTCGCTCAGGCCCCCATAAACCTCCCCATCCTCTTCCACCCCAGAGATCCCCAGTGCTGCCCCCCACCCCAATCTGAGGCCCTCTTCAAATCCCCCCAGAGTCTCCCATCAGCACCAACCCCAGAGGCCCCCCCCCACAGCTGACCCCAGAGCCCCCCCAGGACCGCCTCCCGCACAGCTCCCACCCCAGAGCCCCCCCAAACCCCATCCCCCATGGCTCGGACCTCAGAGCAACCCCTGGACCTCCTCCCCCACAGTTCCCACCCCAGAGCCCCCCTCCCCACCTTGATGTGGAACTCCAGGTTCTCGTCCATGGCGTAGATGTGGTTGAAGATGTCGCGGGCGATGCGCGGGATGATGCCCATCAGCTGGGGGTCGTGCAGCTTCCCCTGGGGGCGAGGGGGGGTCAGCCGTGGGGCCCAGTCTCCCTGGGGAGGGGGCCTAGCTCCAGCCCCCTCCCTCCCTCCCAGCAGATTTTAGGGGAGGCCAAGGGGCTAACTTCCCCCCCCCCACCGCCCCCAGCACCAGCCCCTCACCCCAGGGGGGCATCACCCTGCCCCCCCAGCCCCACCTGTCTCACCTCCATGGTGTGGGTCTTCCCCGATGACGTCTGCCCGTAGGCGAAGATGGTGCCGTTGTACCCAGCCAGCACATCTGCAAGAGACGGGGGTAAGTGAGAGCCCCCTCCCCCCGCACCTCCTCCTCTCCTCCCCTGCCCACTCTCCCCCACCCCCCTCCCCTTCCCCCCGCACCCACCCCATCCTCACTCCCCCAGCCCCTCCCCACCCTGCACCACCCCCTGCAGCCTGGATCTGCCCCCCCATCCTCCCCCCATTGCTAAACTCCACGTTGGGGTGCCCCCTCCTCCCCCTGCCCCGCTCACCCTTGACGATCTGCATGGCACAGGCATGGTACACCTGGTCCTGGGTGGTGTTGGGGGGGAAGACGCGGTCGAAGACGTAGGGCTTGCCCTGGGGGGGAAGCAAATGGGGTGGGTCAGTCCCCAGGCAGAGACCCCCACCCCTGCTGGAGGGTTCATCCCACGGCCCCCCAGGCCGAGTCCCCCCCACCTCTCTCTGTGCCCCCTCCCTCCCTGGCACTGAGGGAGTGAGCCTGGTGCCAACACACAGAGATAGAGCACCCCCCTTGCCTCCCCCCTGGCAACTGCTTCTCCCACTGCCAGGCCCAGCAGGGAGGCATTTCCTGGCTCGCTGCCCCCAGCCTGTGCCCACCCGGCCCGGTAGAGCAAGGCGACCCCCCCCATGCCCCCGAGCCTCCTGGGTGCTGGGGGGGGGGCGGAAATGAAGCTCCAGACCCAGCAGCAGGAATGGGGCATGGTACTGCGGCGAGCATCTGCCCCCCCAGCCAACCCTTCCAGCCCCAGCCCGTTACCCGGGGCTGAGACGGCCCCTCCCTGCAGCATTGTTAACCCTGGGGGGTGGGGGGGCTGGCAGGGCGCCAGCTGGGAGAGGGCTGGGGGGGTTGGCAACATTCAATAGGAATTAGCTCCCCCCTCCCAGGTAGGAGGGACCCCCCCACAAGTACCATGTGGGGAGGGGGGGATGAGGCAGCATGGGGGGGAGGTCTTGGCCTCCTGAGCTGAGGCCTCTGCCCACCCCGGTCCGGTCCGCATGGGACACACAGGCCTCAGACAGGCTCCAGTCCATCTCCCCCACTGGAGGGGGAGGCAGGAGGCCAGGCCGGCGCCGGGAGCTGTCCAGGTGCTGGAGACGCCCTGGACCAGGCCCAGCTCTGCCAAGACAGGACGGCAGCTCCCCACACGGTGTGGGGGGCAGGGCTGGGACCCCCGGGAGGGGGGTTTGGGGACCGAAGAGCCAGGGGACTGACCGACCTCTTGGAGGGGCCAGATCCCACCCCCAGTTCAAGAGAGACACGGGACATTATTGATACAGGAGCCAGGCACAGAGCTGGGTAGGTGCCGTGCCAGCTGCCCCCCAGCTCTGCCGGTGCCCCTCACTCCCGACCCGCAGGCCCCTGTTAGCCCAGCCCTGGGCTCCCCTGCCAATGCCCCTTTCTCCCGCAGTCTGGCTCACTCCAGGGCAGAGATGCCAACAAAGCCAAGCCCAGAGGGGAAGCGGCGATGTGCCTGAATGGGGAAGTTGGCCAAGGCCCAGCAAACTCATCCCACTTGTGCCCTTGGAATGCCGCACAGACAGAGCCGAGCCGTACCCGCCCCCACCGAGGAGCCCTCTCCAAACACCCAGCCTAGCCCGCAGCCCCCACTCCCCAGTCATTCAGGCCTCCCGGAGCCCCCCCCGCACCCCCATCCCCCCTGCTTGGCTAAGAAACCCCTTATGCCAGCAGTGCCACCCAGGGGGGGCAGAGTATTTGTGCCACTCATTGGTACACCTGCAGCCCCGATGCCAGAGCTGGGGCTCACAGGGAGACGCAGCCCACGCCCAGCTCGCCCGCTCCTGTCGCCTCTGCCCAGGGCTCTCCAAAACCAGCGGCTTGGGAACCACAACAAGCCAGAGAAAGGTTCAACCCAGGCCGGTGCTGGCAGCTCCCAGCTTGCCCCGTCCGTGCCAGGGCTCTGCAAACTGCCCACACCTGGGCTGCAAGCCACAGACCCCTCCCCTACCCCCCTAGCCCACCTGGGGGACCAGGACTAGAACCTGCAACCTTCAGCACCAGCCTGCCCCTGGCGCTCCAAAGCACTGGAGCAGCTAGTCCCCTATACATCCTCTAGGACAGGACATTGGCGGGGTGGGGGGGCTGCTAGCCTGGCACTGACTCCCATCATGCACCTGGCCAGGGCTCAATAAATAATAATGAATCCGCTCAGCCCCCTGCACCGCGTACCTGCACTGGCTTGTTATTGTAGGTTCACCTGCAGGGGCTGGCTTTTTGTTATGAGGGCTGGGTTGTTATGGTATGGTTACCCACTCGGGCTGGGTTGTTTTTGTAGGGTCACCCAAAATGGCGGGGTTGTTATTGTGAGAGCTGGTTTGTTATTGTAGGGTCTCCTGCGAGGGCTGCTTTGACGGCGCGTGAGCTGCCGAGGATAAAGCCCCCACAGACGGCCAGGCTCAGGCTCTCCGGTGACGGGGGCTGTGTAACGGCTATGCAGCAGGGTGCCCAACCCCGTTGGGCTCTTCTGCCAATCCCAGGCTCAAACCCCTCGTCCCTCTGCTCCCCTGCCCCACAAGCTCGTCCCTGCAGGCGCGAGAGCCTCCTGCCCCGCGGGCGGCCTCCCTGAACCGTTCCGCCCCTCCCTGCCTTGCCTCAACCCCCCTCTCCCGCCTCAGGCCCCCATGCAAACCTCCGGGGGCCCTAAATGAACGGGGGGGGAGGGGGGATTCGGGACCAGCTGCTGTAGGGCGGTCACCAACCAAGCTCGTTAATCCGGGAGCCGCGGCCTAATCCCTGCCCAGAGAGAGCTTCCCCTCCCCGGTGGCCAGCGCGGCCCCCGCCGAGGGGACTCCGTGGGCTCCGGCGGGTTCTCCACCACCCCCACCCACCCCGCCATTCCCCAGCCTCAGACGAGCAGGAGATGGGGGGAGGGGAATGACCGTCCTGGCGTCGTCTGGAGCCGGGCGCTGGGCACAATGGAGAGGAGGCGCTGCGGGGCTGACAGAGCCACACGGCCGGCATTGCTGCTGGGCACGTGGACAGACAGGAAAGGGCCTTTATGCCAGGAGGAGAAAAGTGCAGGCGTCTGCCTTCGCTCGGCACAGATGCCCCCCAGCTCCGGTCAGACGGCAGAGGGGGGGGGTGTGTGAAAGAGCCAGACTGGGGGGACACAGACTACGGGAGGCAGCATGGTCTAGTGGCTAGAGCACTCAACTGGGATGCAGGACAGCTGGGCTCTAACCCCAGCTCTGCCCCTGCCCTTGGGTTCCCCTCCCCTGCTCGGTGACTCAGTTTCTCTTTCAACCGTTTGTCTACTTAGCCAGGGAGCTCTGGGAGGCAGGGACTGTCTCTCACTCGGTATCTGCAGCGCCCGGT
Organism: Emys orbicularis; assembly: GCF_028017835.1. Lineage (NCBI taxonomy): Eukaryota > Metazoa > Chordata > Testudines > Emydidae > Emys > Emys orbicularis. The sequence continues at coordinate 21,549,215 of NC_088701.1, forward strand.
CCGACAGGGGCCCCTGATCTTGGTCAGGGTCTGCCCCAGTGCGATTGGGGGGGGGGGGCATCTCAGCTGGAGCGTCTGTAACACTTGTCCCAATACCAGACCCTGCTGAGGCAGCCCGGGCTAAGCACGACCCTCACTCTTGGCTAAACCAAGGGGCTGATTTTGACAACCCCACCCCGGGGCCCTGCTCTGCCCTCGCCCGGCCTATGGAGGGGCCCGGGATCCCAGGCTCCTCGACCACCCAGCCAGGCGGGCAGCTGCGGACAGAGCCACATCAGGGGCGTGGACACCTTGAAGTAAACAACCTGCAGCCCACGGCGCGACCTGAACCATTTGCCCCCCCTCCCCCGGCTCTGCCCGCCCCGCAGGGGCACCGGGGTGAGCTGGCACCGCCAGGCTGCAGGCCTGTCCGCGAGCAGGGCGGGGCTTTCACCTTTCACCCTCGCAAGGTCGAGGGGGGGGGTGAGGCAGCCGCTTTGCGGGCTAGGGACAGACAGACGGACAGAAAGGGGGGGGATGAGGCAGCTGGAGGGGCTGGATGCAAGGGGGGGCCCCCATCCCAGTGGGGGCGGGGATGGAAACCAGCGATTCCTATTTTCTATGGGTCACGCACCAGTAGCCAAATCCCCAGCCCTACTGGCCACACCCAGTTGCCTCCGCTGGGATGGAGGATCCGCAATACACCCCCCCCCGCCACCTGCCACCCCCTTGCCCCCCCCTTCCTGGCAGCCGCAGAGTTTGGGCTGACGGAGCTTTGGGGGGGCTGGGGGGACCCCCCACAACTCCCCAGCTCTTTGTGCGCTGGGCACGGGGGCCCCCTTCCTCCCGGCCGGGCAGCCTGGGGCCGATGCCGCAGCGGGGGGAGGGAAGTGGGGAGGGGGGGCCCACACCGGCGGGGGGGGGCACTTACCCCGAGGATGACGCTGTCGTCCCCTTGGAAGAGGGGGATGAATTTGTCCCCCCGCAGGATCTCCGCCTGGTTCAGGGGCCGGAATCGGCAGAGCACCTTGATGCTGCATTCGGTGCTAGGCTCGGCCATGCTGGGCGCTGGACTGGGCCGGGGGGGGCGCAGGGCCGGGGGGCGCTGGGCTGGCACTGGGGGGGGCGCTGGGCCGGGGGGTGCAGGGCTGGCACTGGGGGGGGGCGCAGAGCCGTGGGGCGCAGGGCCGGCACTGGGGGGGCGCTGGGATGGGGGGCCGCAAAGCCGTGGGGCGCAGGGCTGGCACTGGGGGGGCGCAGAGCCGTGGGGCGCAGGGCTGGCACTGGGGGGGCGCAGAGCCGTGGGGCGCAGGGCTGGCACGGAGGGGCGCTGGGATGGGGGGACGCAGGGCCGGGGGGTGCTGGTCTGGCACTGGGGGGGCGCAGAGCCGTGGGGCGCAGGGCTGGCGCTGGGATGGGGGACGCAGGGCCGGGGGGGGTGCTGGTCTGGCACTGGGGGGGCGCTGGGGGGTCCTGCTCGGTCTCTGCTGCTGCGCGGGGCGGGTGCTGGGGGCGCAGCTGCTGGAGACGCTCCCGCTGGTCCGGCCTCGCCTCGCCCGTGTGAGCCGCGCCGGGTCCCGCTCCTGCGCCAGCCCCCGGCCCCGGCGCCCGCCGCAAGCACCGGGCTGGGCTTAGCCACGGCGCCAGCCCTTAAGGTGGAGCGGGCCGGATCGCTTAAGGTGGCAGGGCCCGGCTGGGAGCCAGCAGGCCGGGGGAGGGGTCCCTGGAACCAGGCCCGCGCCCGCCTCCGTCCCTTTGTCCCCGCTCCCGACCCCAAACCGCTGGGTCCTGAAGGCCAGGCTGAGGAAATGCCGCCCTGCCCCCAGCCCGGTGCCCGCTTTACGGGGGGTCTTGGGCACTGAGACTGGCGACCTGCTGGGGGAACCAGCACCAGACCCATGGTGGGGAGGGAGAAAATAGAGGGCGAGTGAATCACCCACGAGCACCCCATGAACCCAGGAGTCCTGGCTCCCAGCCCCCTGCTCTGACCGCTGGACCCCCCCAGAGCTGGGGAGAGAAGCCAGGAGTCCTGGCTCCCAGCCCCCTGCTCTGATCACTGGACCTCATTCCCCTTCCAAAGCTGGGGAGAGAACCCAGAAGTCCTGGCTCTACCCGGACTCTAACCAGCAGACCCACCCTCTCTTGATCCCAAGGTGTCCCAGTGCTGGGGGGGCTGAGCTCAGGAGGGGGGCCTGGGACCCAAAGTCATGCAGGAGCCCAACCCTCCTCCCTCCCCCCACACTTGGCCTGGAGGCCGCTTAGCTGGGCAGAAGCTGCACATGTCAGACGGGGACGGGGCACACGGAGCCAAGCAGCCCTGGCGGGGTCCCTGGGCACCCACAGGCCCACAGCCAGCCCTTCCTCTCTGCTCCTGGCCTTGGGCACCAGGGCAACCCGGCAAGTGCCAAAGGAGGCCATCAATGCCCAGTGGGTCCCACCATCCGGAGATGCTTGAGCCAGCTGGACGTTCCTCTGCTCAGGGCAGGGGTCACCGGGAGACTTCTCCAGATTGGGCTGTCCAGGAGCTCAGATGATCGAATGGTCCCTTCCAGCCTTAAACGCTTGATGAGCTCCGAGAATCCCCCTCTGGGTCAGCTGATGCCGCCGGGCAGTGGTTGACTTTGCTGGAGCTGTGCCGAGGACCTGGCCCCTTTGCATTTGGACTCCCCCTCCCTTGTTTAGCTGCTGTTTTAAGGGAGACAAAGGGCGGAGGAAGCCAAATTCTAGGGCTGAAGTCTGAGGCCACTCTCAGAACCGTGTCCCGGCCCAGATACAGCCACAGCTCCAAGAGCAGCCTCAGGTTTCACTTGAGCCAGCTCTGGTCCTTCTCAGTGGGACTGATCATGTTGCTTCCTTGTTAGCACCTGGCAGAGAAGGGGCTGAGGGCCTTGGGAAAATGTGGGGCCTCGTGTATGCATGAGTGGGCATGCATGTACGCGTGCGGGTATGCGTGTGTCTGCATGTTTGTGCATGCACATGTGTACCTGTGTGTGCACGTGTGTGGCCCTGTGTGCATGTGTGTATTCACGTGCACGTGTGTGTCTCTGTGTGCATGTGCCTGTGTGCATTCATGTGTCCGTGTGCATGCATGTCTCTGTGTGCATGTGTCTGTGTGTGCTTTCATGTGTCCGTGTGCATTCACGTGTATGTGTGCACACCTGTTTCTATGTACACGTGTCTGTGTGTGCATTCATGAGTCTGTACTGGCATGTGTCTCTCTGTTGTATGCGTGTCTGTGTGTGCATTCATGTGTCTGTGTCGGCATGTGTGTCTCTGTGTACACATGTGTGAGCTACAGTTCTTCGGGGGAGTTCAGAGACGAGCAATAAGGATGTTCAGGGTCTGGAGCGGTTAGTTTATGGGCAGGGCTCAGAGGAGAGGAATGCATGTAACTTGGACAGATGACAGTTAAAGGGGCACATTAGGGAGGAGGGATGGTCCGGTGGGTCAGGAGACCTGGATTCAGTTCCCTGCTTCAGCACAGACTCCCTGAGCAAGTCACGTAGCCGTTCCATGCCTCAATTTCCCCATCTGTACAATGGGGATAATAGTCCTGCCCTGCCTCTCAGGGGCATGTGGATTAAGCTCAGATACTGTGGGAAGGGGGACAATGTACTTCCCTATACCAGGCACAGGACAATCCCCCAGGGGGCCAAGGAAGCGTGGAGGGCGCCCAAGAGATGATCGTTAAGACTAACAGGGCAGAATTAAGAGAGGGAACCTTTGCCCCCTGGCAGACCTATTAGGCTGCAGAACAGTCCCGCAAGGGTGGGGGGCAGGTGGAAGGCCCATTGTTAGCTTAGGCAATTTATAATTGCAGTAACACCTACCGGGCCCCAGCTAGAATGCAGGAGCCCGCCGGGCTGGGTCCTGGACAGACACGGTCCCTGCCTTGCCGAGTGTATAATCTAACCAGGCCAAGGGCGGGAGGGGAAACTGAGGCACGGAGCGGGGAAGTGACTTGCTTAGGGAGTCTGTGATGAAGTAAGGAATTGAATCCAGGTGTCCTGAGCCCCAGGCCAGTGCTCTATCCACTAGACCACGCTGCCTTGTGGGAGTGCTAATGGAAGGCATTAGGCGAACTCATAGCTCTTTGTCTCCGAAATGAAACACCTCTGAGCCAGTCAGCAAAGGGTGTCGCCGGCCTGCGGGATACGGGGACCCAGCGAGCGCCGCTGCACCCTGGCATCGCCGCTGCAGCCTCTTACTGGAAGCCGAGTCACGCTGAAACCTGAGGAAGCAGCAGCTAGAATACGGGGCAGGCCCTGAGTCAGAGCCGCAAAACCTGCAAGGAAGGGGCGCTTCCAAGGGAGCTGAGCTGGATGCTGCGTGTGGGTACGGGCTTGGCTTGGGGGGTCACCCGGTGGATCTGCCGCTTACAGGCCCCCGGGGGTCTGGGTTTGAGTCTCAAGGGCTGTGACATGCAGGAGGCCTGAAGATGCTGAATCACTTTAATGGCTCTCTGTGTCAGTTTCATGCTGGGGCAACATGGGGGCAGGAAGGAAGTCAGGGGTGCGGATGGGAATCGATCTGTAAAAAGGCAGGAAAGCTTAGGGTGACCAGATAGGGACAGTCCCGATTTTTGGGTCTTTTTCTTATATAGGCTCCTATTACCCCCGACTCCCCCCCCTCCCCGTCCCGATTTTTCACACTTGCTGTCTGGTCACCCTAGCGAAAGCAGGGCAGGACCCACAGGGGATCGCGTAGGGAGCTGGTGGTCTGAGCTCCCAATTCTAGCAGCTTCTGCACTTCACCTCAGAGCTTTGTCTTGGTACAGTCCAGTTCCCGCTGCTCCCATCCCAGGCCCCGCTGACTGGTGGAGAGAGAGGGGACCAGGTTGTTCTTTGTTTGCTTTCTAATATTGCAAGGCACCCCAGCACCACTGCTGCGGGGGGCCCCCCGGGGGTACACTACAAAAAACCTGGAGTGAAAGAGGCAGGGAGATTAGATTTGGGATCAGAAGAACCAGCTAGAAAAGCCTTCCCTTCGGCTCCAAAAGCAACCAATGAAACCACCCGCCTTGTGGAAGAGGGAAGGGTACCGAGCAAATGGGAGCGCAGATACCACAATGATTAATGGGTACCGCCTGGATAGATAGATGAGATGGGGGGGGGGTAGGGGATAGACAGATTTGGGGTGGAGAGATGAGCTAGATTTTGCCCTGGGACTGGCAGCAAGAGCTTGATGTCCAAAGAAGAAAAAAATGGCAATCCGTGGGAGCTGCGGATGCAGAGTACAGCAGATAATGGGGTGCTGAGACCCAGGGCGGGTACAGTCCTAAAGTGGTTGTGTCACAGAGTCCCCGGGCGATGCTCTGCAACTGCTCCGCACGAAGCCAGGCAGGACTCTGGGGAGCCTCCGCTCTCGGAGCAGACTGTCTCCAGGGCAAGACGCTTCCACAGCTTCACCTTCCTGGGTCTGACCTCGGAGCATTCAGCATCCTCTGCCCCTCCGTGCGCTTCCCACAGCGAGTCCACCTGGGCGGGCTCCTGGGGCAGCCAGAGGGCCCTGCCCCCCAACTCCGCAGCCAAACGTGACTGTCAGCCAGCCAGTAAAACAGAAGGGTTATTAGACGACAGGAACACGGTCTAAAACAGAGCTTGTAGGTACAGAAACCAGGACCCTCAATCAGGTCCATCTTGGGGGGCAGGGAGACCAGACCCCGGTGCTGGACCTCCCTCCGTCTCCCCAGACAGCTCCAAACTGAAGCCCCCTCCAGCCCCTCCTCTGGCCTTTGTCTCTTTCCCGGGCCAGGAGGCCACCTGATCCCTTTGTTCTCCAACACCTTCAGTTGGCACCTTGCAGGGGAGGGGCCCAGGCCATCAGTTGCCAGGAGACAGGGTGTCAGCCATTCTCTGTGCAGATACCATCACACTGGCCCTCTAGGGCTCTGCAACAATCATACACCCTGATCCCACCGCCTAGATACTTAAGAAAGGCAAAGGGGAGACTGAGGCACCCACACAGTATTCGGAGAAAATATTAAGAACATTCCCACTTTGTCACAGGTTGCTATACGCAGCCCAGACAGGCCTCTCCGAAGGGCCCAGTTCTAAGGCAGGCTCAGCTGCCTCTCCTCCATCCAGGCCCAGCCCTGCAGCAGCTGGCAGCTTGGCACAATGACCAGGTCGGGAGATGGTGCCACTGGCGACAGGGCTAGGGATGTTTTTTTGGGGGGAGGAAGGAGAGAATGGGGCCTTTGCAGGTGCCCCGGTGCCACAGCTGCTATTGCACGGGGGGCATCCCAATAAAGCGCCAATGGGGGTGGTGGTGAGCCCCACTTACACGGTGGTTCCCAGCGTGCGAATGCAGCAGCATTTCCCCCAGGTCCTGACAGCCTCCCCAGTCCCAATCTCCACCCCCTCACTGCCGCCCTCTCCTCAGATCCACCCCATGGCCCTTCTCCAGCCAGCCCGGCACAACCCCGGCCCATGCCAATCACAGACCCCTCCTGCCCACCCCACAATCTTTTCCCAACCCCCCATCCTACACTTCCCAGCCCCACACCAACTTCCCTTCCTCTGCGCCTCATGGCCACTCTCCCCACACAGTCAAACTTTCTCTCCTAGCCCCACCTAAGGCCCCTAAACCTCCTCCCCACCCCAACACCCCCAAATACTGCACTCGTTACAGACCTCTTCCCCAAATCCACCCTACACTATATACCCCCACCCCTCACCGCCGCCCTCCACCCAAACATACCTGCATCCCCAACCCACATGGCCCACACACCCCTCTCCAGCCCCACACCAGCCCCATGGACCCCCCTCCAGCCCCACACCACAGCCCCACATACCCCCTCCAGTCCCAAACCACAGCTCCACATCACAGCCCCACATACCCCCTCCAGTCCCACACCACAGCCTCACATACCCCCTCCAGCCCCACATCTCCCCATCTGCAGCCCCACAGCCCCCCTCCAGCCCCACAGCCCAGCCCCACACACCACCCTCTCCAGCCCCACATCTCCCCCTCCCCACCCTGCACCCCAGCCCCACGTGACCCCCTCCAGCCCCACATCCGCCCCCAGACTACAACTCCCAGGCTGCCCCGCGCGGCCGGTATCTCGTCGGCCCCCGCCCTCCCCTGACGCTCTCGCGAGATTGGCGGCTCCTCCCTGAGTCCCGGCCCCGGTGACTCCAGCTCAGGCCCCGACCCGGCCCCGCCGCCATGGCCGAGCCCAAGTACGCGGAGCTGCCCGGCATCGTGAGTGCGGGGGGGAGGGGTGGGGATAGCTGGGGGGGTTGGGGGGCTGTGGGGGGAGGGGAGGGGATAACTGGGGGAGGCAGTGAGTGGGTGGGGGTAACTGGGGGGGCTCTGGGGGCGGGTGGTTGGGAGGGGTGGGGATAATTGGGGGGCGGGTGGTTGGGAGGCTGTGGGGGGAGGGGAGGGTGGGGGTAATGGGGGGCTGTGGGGTAACTGGGGGGCGGGTGGTTGGGGGGCTGTGTGGGGGGAGGCAGTGAGGAGGTGGGTGGGGGTAACTGGGGGGCTGTGGGGGGAGGGGTGGGGATCTGTGGGGGAGGGTGGGTGGGGGGCTGTGGGAAGAGGGGTGGGGTAACGGGAGGGAGGCAGTGAGTGGGTGGGGGTAACTGGGGGGGCTGTGGGGGGAGGTTGGTGGGGATAACTGGGGGGAGGCAGTGAGTGGGTGGGAGTAACTGGGGGGCTGTGGGGTAACTGGGGGGAGGGTGGTTGGGGGAGTTGTGGGGGGAGGGTGGTTGGGGGAGCCGTGGGGGGCGGAGTCACTTCTGTCCCTGGAGCCCCCTGTGCTGTTGGGTGCTCCCCGCCGAACCCCGGTGCGTGGGGGATGTTCCCGAATGGGGCGTTGCGGTTTGATGCGAGTGAGGGGGTGAAGTCCCAGCCTAGCTCCCCCCAGGGCGCTGCTCTGTCTCCTTCTCACGGGGCCCAGCACTTCCCCTGGCACCCGATTTTAGCCCCCCGGACCTCCTCGGCGCCAAACTCTGGGGCTTCCCACCGTTCTCCTGGGAGCTGGTTTCCTGGGTCTCCCTTCCCACCCCGCAAACACCGGCGCTTGCGGTTCCTGCTCTGGCGTGTCAGAGCGTCCTTTGTACGAGGTAAATGGACCCTGAGCACCTGCAGCGGGTTCCACGTCTCATCAGGGAGGCAGTGTGGCCACGCGGCTAGAGCACCGGACTGGGACCCAGGAGACTTGGGCTCTGTTCCTGTCTCTGCCACTGGCCTCCTGAGCGTCCTTGGGCAAATCGCTTTCCCCTCTGTGCCTCAGTTTCCCATCTGTACAATGGGGATAGCAACCCTGCCCTCCTTTGCAAAGTGCTTTGAGGCTTCTGGATGAAAAGTGCTGGATAACCGCTAGGGACTGCTGTCTGCAGAGACACGTACAGAACTGCTGGCGTTGCTTAGTCTAGCTCTGGGGTGATGTTGTCATAGGTGGGAAAAATAGGATGCTGTTGCTAAGATGTTTGTCATGCAAATCTGTATGTCCTCGTTATAGGGTTACATGTGTCTGTCATTTGGGTTAGCCCAAACTTCAGAACGTGCACAGATTAATGATTGGCAGTGCCAGGCACCAGCTGGCACAGTTGAGGCCTTCTCCCCCAAATGTTAGGAACTGCTTCCCTTTGTGAAGGAAGCAACGTACTTCCTGGATGTTCAGTACCCCCACAACCCACCTTTTAAGATCCATGGGTCCTACATGTGCCCATCACAATGTGTGGTGTACCTCGCCCAGTGCACCAAATGCCCCAGTAGCAACTATGTGGGTGAAACGACACAATCGCTACGCTCTCGAATGAACTGGCCCAGAAAAATGATTAAAGACCCACCATCTCACCCGTGGGTGAACACTTCTTCCCAAAGCGATCACTCCAGATCTGGTCTTGTCCTTGAAGGAAACCTGCACAACATCTACAAACGACCCTGGGAGCTTAAATTCATAACTTTGCTAGACGCTAAAAATCACAAACTTAATAGAGACACTGGCCACTTCACTTTGAACGGTCCCTCGAAATAAGTGCTAACTACTCATGCTAAGCAATCCGTTCCACCTTGTATTTAGCTGTGACGCTCTGAGTACATTTCCCAGACCTGAAGAAGAGCTCTGTGGAAGCTCGAAAGCTTGTCTCTCTCACCAACAGAAGTTGGTCCAATAAAAGAGATTACCTCACCCACCGTGTCTCTCTAATATACTTCCTGGAAGCAGACGTGTTCTCTGTGTACCTGGCGGTGTGAGGCGGGCACTCGCTTTGGGTGCTATTCTTTGCAATAAGAGCTGCGTCTGTCCAGAACTGCCAGCTGTCCTGACTATAACGCATTTGTGCTTCTAGGCCAAGAACGAGCCAGACGTTTACGAGACTAGCGATCTCCCAGAAGACGACCAGGCGGAGTTCGATGCGGTAAGGTCGTGTGGAACGCAACAGCTCTCTGACTAGCGTTGTGGTTGGAGGGCCGTGATAAGTGGGTGTGCCAATCCCGAATCATTTCCAAAGCTGCTTTTGCCCAAATGACTCCGGTAACTGTGCCGTATTGGGTGTAAAACTCCAGCAGATCTGGGTAGCTGAAAGCTCATAAAATGGTACTGTTTTCAGAATAGTTCCTAGCAAGGAAGGTGCGACAGTCCTCTTCTAGAAATGCTGCCCTCATAAACATCTGTTAAATCCTTTTCATCATCCCAAAGGAGAACTTGCGTAAGGCTTTGGGGAAGGAAATCTCTGAAGAGGCCCTTTGCTTTTCTTCATCACTTTCTTCCAAACTGGAATTGGGTCTAGTGGCAACTGGAGAGATTATCTGCTTTAAATACAGTTGAGCTTGGTAGTCAGAAAGGGACTGTTCTCCCTTTGACGTGAGGTGCTCACCACGTTTGTTTGGTTAAATGCAAGATAGTGGGGTGGGAGTGGGTTAAAAATCAGATGACATCTTGGCATTTTATTTTCAAACTACAAATATATATTTGGGGAATCCTGGAACTCTGGTCTATGAAATATGCCTTTGGGCTTTCCTTGCCAGGCATAACACCAAAGAGAGATGGCTTTTCTTGTAGCTAGTGAAGCAAATCCGGCTGCTGTACATTCTGCAGTCGGGCTGTGGCTGTATGTATGCCGTAGGGGTTTGGGCAACAAACCAGAACAAAACCCCACTGTTGCTAACACTGGGGAAGTCTCGGTGTAGGCCAGGCTTCTGTAGCTGCTGACGCTTTAAACGCCTTATTGTCTAGCTGCGCAGCGCCAGGGCTAAGCAACACGGTGTCAAACATGGAGGCAGGCTCTGTCAGCGCTCCCGGCAAATGGAAAACGTTTGCCAAAAGCCCTGGTGTAGATGAGGCTTTGAGGACTAGAAATGACAGCTGGCCAAACCCGGTCCTGATTCGAATGCGTTCTCTTTCTGATACGAGAGCAGCTCTGACGCTGCCGACCGTTCTTCAGTGATGCCTAATGCACTCCCGTGCCCCAGGAAATCCACACCGTGGCTTTGTAGCCTGCATGAGGCTGCCCAGGGGAAAACGCCGACTGAAAGCGTCCATTAAACTCTCAGTGTTTGGGTCTTGCGCCTAGTTTGGCCTGAGCCCATTGTAAAAGCAAACGGTCTAACATCTCATCGCTGTGGGGAGCGCAGGGTCTGTTGAGCCTTCTGCGGGAGCTGTGCTCAGCAGGGGAATTGCAGAAGGTACATTGGCCTCATGGCGTCTTGCTTTAGAAAAGGGAGTTTTCAGGGGTGGGAAGGAGCTGACTAAAACGCCCGGGAAATGCAGGCTGCAGGCACTGAGGGAACACTAGAGGCTCAGGGTTTAAAGCATCTCAAAATAGCAGCAGGAATGGGCGTGCCCTGGAGACAGTCTCATTAACGGGACGTGGTGGGTGCGGTGCTGGGGGTCGCAGGCTGAGCTGTGCACCACTTTGAAACGCGACTCCCCGCATGCTGCCTGCCTGCCAGGAACAGCTTCTCTTGCCCCAGCTGTGTGCTGAAGGTGACAAAAAGCGGTGATAGAGGAGCAGTGAAAGCCAGGACTGAGTGATGGCTTTGCCTTTGTCATCCCTGCCCTCAGATCAATGCTCACGTACCCAGGGGTGGGGCGGATCCACCCTGATGGGAATGAGAGGCCGCGGGCAGGTCGCTGGCCCTTTCTGGGCCTTGGTTTTCCCAGCTGTAAAATGGAAAGGATCTTTTCCCACCGCCTGGGGTAACATTTACAAAATGCGTTGCAATCCTCTGGCAATCGGTGCCCTCCAAAGCGCAATTGGTAGCTTGAGAGAGAACGGGTGAATTTCCCTTGCTGAGCAAAGACTAATGTCATACGGGTGATTTATCGTGACCTATCGCCAGCTGGGAGTTGAGGGTTCTCTGCCCTGCTTTCGAAGTCCTTTTCCTCCCAAGTCTCAGGCCTCTGAGTCGGAAGCTTTTAGCAGGGCACTGTTTAGTCAAGGAGTAGCTGCCATAGCATGGCCTAGGGTTGTGGCATCTTGTTGCGGCCCGGAGCTGTGCCCGGCTCGGGCGCCTGGACGAGCGTGAGAAGGATTGCGGTCTGTAGCATTTGGAATCTTGCTGGCGTTTCTGGTGCAAGTGACTAGACCAGGAGCTGGGAGAAAAATCGCCCGGTTTTGATTGAAAATGAGCTTAAAAGCAGCAACCCAAGTTGGAGACACTTCTGCAACAAACCTGGAAAGTAGGTCAGCACTTGGGGGAGACGTGGGTCTTTCTGCTCGAATCAGCGTCAAGGGCTTGGCTGATTCACAGGAGCAGACAGAAGGGGCGTTAAAAGAATGTTCTCCAAGGTGGGGGCGGTAACGAACACCCTGAGTGGCCATGTTGTGTAGCACCCACAAGGAAGCGAGGGGGTTCCCTTCTCTGCAGCTCTCGCGGCCTACCTGAGGGTTTAACGTAAGCAGGAAAGTGGAGCCGTGAGGACTAGGCTGGCTTACAGATACGTGGTGACGGTGGGAAACGAAGGAGTGTGCGCATCCTCCACCAGCCTCCGATGTAACGAATCGCTTCCCTCATTAGTCAGAGGTTTAGCTTTCGCAGTGCAGCGTGTTCCCCCCCGGTGCCCTTCCCACTTCCTCCAGCTCGGGCTTGGATCTCTGCAACGAAGGGACCACACTTAGGGGTCTGGTCAATTGCCTCTTTGCTCTGACTTCGCACTAAGGCTTCCCCCTTCCTTAGCTTCCTGGCTGTCCTACCATCTTCTCGGGCTGCGAGTCCTTCCCCTCCATCATGTTGTCACGGACTCACAGATCATGCCCACTCTTGGCCCCGTGCGGTCCGTGGGGGGTGCCCCTTTCAGTGAGACAGCCCTTCTCGGGGGTCCACTCTCTCCCAGGGTTAGGCCCCTCCACCTCCTGTAGCCGCACCTCTCTGAGTCTTAGTATGTCTGTATCTGCCGTGGGCCTCCTCAGGGAGTCCCCTCGCTCTGGACCCCCGGGGCCTCCACCCCCCGAAGGGGTTGATGCAACCCTGTTCTCTAGCCCGGAGCGACTCTCAGCCAATGTAACACAGGAGGGTTTATTGAGAGTTGAACACAGCACAGGAAACTCTCAGGGCCTCAGGCCTGGCCTCCCTCAGCACAGCACATCCCAGTCTCCCCAGGTGGGCTCTGCCTGCTCCCCCTCTTCAGCCCAGAGCCCCCCTGCTTCCCAGCTGGGCATCTGATATCACTGGCCCCAAGCCCCGCCTCTGTCCATTGTCTTCTCTCCAGGTGAACAGTCGTAAACAGGGTCGCCTGGGCCTCCTCTCCCCTCTTCTGTCCTCTGGCCCCCTCTGGCTGGAACTGGCTGGTTAGGTCATGGGGTCCTCTCGTCACAGCCCATTGTCCTCCCACTGGCTGGAACCAGCTGTGACTCCTGAGCTGGGCATCTGGGTCGCCAGGTCACCAGTCGCTGAGGTATCCGTCCTCCAGGCCGTTGGCTGGGGTCCCAAGTTCCCTCTCCGGTCCTCTACAACAACAAACTCCCTCTCCCCTCACCTCATTAAACCAGTAACAACCAGGGAAACTGAGTCCCACCCCCTCTGCATGCAAACCATTGGAAAACAAGGAAAAAACAAGAAACCCCCCCACTTCGTCACACATGTACACTGAACGCAAGCGCTGTCGGATGCCACAGCTCAGCCTTTAGACTCTCAATCAGATACCCCTCTTGCTTAGCCCGACTCTTTGCTACTCCGTTGTGCTGGAATTTCCCTGAGCCCTGGGGTCCGCGTGGCGTACAGGGGCAGCACTGAAGAAGCCCTGTCCCCGTGCGTGCCAGGTTACGTGGCAGTCAGATAGGTGAATGGGAGCTGTGGGTGCCCAGCAAGGTGCCCCCACGTTGATTTTGTCGCTTGCCTTTGGCGAGAGGGTTTGAGTCACTCGGGCTTTCTCTGGGCAACATGCTCTGCAGTGAGGCTCCAGATGGAAACGCCATTGCAGGGTGGCTGGGAGCTGGCTTGGCTTGGCACACTCAGTTATCATTGGCCTACCTGCGTGGTGCTGTGTCCGGCAGTGTGGTCAGTGTCTGTGTTTGTGTGGCGCTCGCGATTGCTGCTGGCATGTTAGCCATTTGAGTTGGCGCAGTCAGGAGACCAGGGTAAATGAAGGTGTAAACTCACCACGCTTCTGGAGGCTGGTCAGAAACCAGGCGAGTGAAATACGGAGCAGGCCCCGACACTGCTCCGTACCCGATGTGCAGGGCAGGCAATTCCTCTGCAACCCATGGCTGTCCAGCCACCCCGGCCCTGGCACACGATCCTACTCGAGAGCAGGATTTCACCCAAAGAAACGGCCCGCTTCTCCCAGGTTCTCTCTGCCGTGCTGTGTGAGAAACGGGCGCCGAAGGCACGGGGTGGATGCTGGCCCATGTGGGATGGCTGTTTTCCCAGGCCTGCTGCTTCGCAGCTGGGCGCATCCCCGTTGTAGAGAACTCCACAGAGCTCGGCCATTGACTCTGAAGTGGGAACTTCCCACGTGGAAGCACAGCGGTTTTGTGGCTGCTCTCGCCCCGCCTGTGTCGAGGCCTTCAGAAGCTGGGATGGAGACCATGCCCCATTGGGTGGCCCCGTCTCTCTTTAATGGCCTCCTGCCTGTAGCCAATTTGCCTCCATACTCCCGAGGTCTCTCTCAGCCTGCCCTAAGGGGGCTAAAACTGAGCCTGTGCCCAGCCCCACGTCCTTCTCCAGGTGAGCAGCGGGAGATGCTGGTCTACCCTGGGAGCTGGCTCATTGTCCTGCTGAGCCTCACTGGCCTAGAGGGAGCTACGCCCAGGGACCGGTTGTGCCAATAATCTGACTATGGACCCAGCCCCGGCATTGTGGACTAGAGACCTGACTTGTAAATTACACACCCGTATTAAAACAACACACGCTCAGACGTTTCTGCCCAAACCCAGGGTTAGCGGCTCGTTTTTCCCCTGAAGAGGGCACCTGCACTCCTAATATGACCATTTTTATATTCGTTTCTATGTAGCTTTTAATTGGCTTATGAAATTCATTTTCCTGGCAGCATAATCTGATCCAGCCGCCACGTGTTACCCCTGCTGCAGCGGGGATAATTCGGTTTTTAATTGCTAAGTCTAATGTACTTTTCTCCAAGATGATCTTTCCCAGAACAAGCTACGGGCCTTTTGCTGGCTTCGCCGCTGGCAAGGTTTGGTGGTTTGCAGTGGGAATCGAACAATCTTGCGAAGCTTGGCCATGGTGCTGCATTTGGAACCAAATCTGTCCTTGCACCTGTGCTGAGAGGTTGCTTGAAGCGTGGGGCTACTTTCACTGGTGCTCTGGGCTCCAGGCTATTCCTGGCTGCAGGAGTTAAGTCCCCAGTCCCCATAGGCAAGACATGCTTGACGCTGAAGCCTTCAGGCTGCTTTTATCCTTAGGAGCAGGTGCATGTTCTTCTGAGCTCCAGACTTAGCGATTAAAGCCCAGAGGTTTTAGGGCACCGCTGCCTTGTTCACGTTCTTCCGTTTCCCCTTGCCCATTTTGAGCCCCGCATGCGTGAGCTGGTCTCTTGGTAAATAGATCTCCCCAGGACGGTTCTCGCTACCTCTGGACCTGAAAGCTGCAACGTTATCGCTGAGACTAGACCTTGGTTCAGTGGAATTCTATTTCTGCCGTCCCTTTAAACCAATTTCAGCCCGATGTACTAAATGAGATTCCAAACCCGGGAGCCTGAGCAGCGTGTGCAGACGCGAGACGCCCCTTCCACCGTATGAATCCAGGGCCACTGGCCGGATTAACTTGGCGGTATCTAATGCAGTAACGCCCCGCGGCAGTGCCCTGCTGGTGTGCTCTACGGTGTTTTTATTATTGTCTGCTCGAAGGGCTTAAAAGAGAGACTAGATTTAAAAAAATAAACAAATCAGCGTTGAACTCAATTTAAAATGAATTGCCCCAGGTTAAAATGCCACAAACGGTGTCTGAATTGGGGACTTTCAGCTAGCTTAGGTTTTTTTCCCTCCCCTGCCAGCAACAAATTAATGCAAACAGCAGCCTCGGCCCAAGTCAGTTGGTAGCAGCTGCTGTGAGCTCTGTATGCCCGGAATGGCACCTTGGCCTGCTTGCTTCGGAGAAACCAGCGGCAGCCTGGCTTCTCTGGGCGTGTGCTGTGCGTCTGCGACTGGCGTCTTCGAATGGCAACATGAATTAATGATGCTGAAGAATTTCCAGTTGCCTCCCTAGCTAGTGCACTTTGGGTATTGCAGTGAGTGCTTTCGAGCGCAGCCCGTAGGGCGGGGCCGTCCCTGCAGCTCCTCAGACAACCCCTCCCGTTTTGGGGTACCAGCTAATACTGCTTTATTGTGTTGATTGACTGTTGCGCAGTTGAACTTACCTGAGTTTTCCTAATGCTCTTCCCCCCCTGCCTTTTCACTACTTTGCCTGGATTCTAGTTTGCACAAGTAAGACCATTACAACGCTTCTCTTTTGCATGCTTTGGAATTTGATTTTTGCATGCGGATAAATCTGCACCGCGCTTTGTTGTGAATGTAGCTAAGAGTTTTAAATCCCAGTCGTTAACCGCCCCCCTCCCCCCAACTTGTTGAACTCAGGGGGGTCTGATTTCAAGATGATTGTTGGGTTAATCAAGGTACGGGTGTGAAATTGGCGTGGGGCCCGGGGCAGCGTTCTCTCTCCCCGCACTAAGGCATGTAGCCGGAGCAGAGGAAAACGAGGAATTGGACGTTGGTTTTAGCAGGAGGAAGGTTTGGTTAATGGGGATTTCTCGCCTGGAGTGGGAAAAACAAAAGAGGAGCCTAAATCCAGGCTAGTGCACCCGCACGGTGCCCTGCCGAGGGCTCTGGGGGCTGCGTGGCAGGCGCCCCGGGGTAACTGGCATGAAACGGAGCAGACTCGCTGTCCTGCTCTAATATAAAGGGGTGTGCTGGTCCCAGAATGCAATGTAGCCTTTCAAAGATGGTACCCAGCCCAGGTCCCCCTCCACCTCCTGCCATGGTTACTGCAGCCTCCTCTTCTCTGACACCTGCACCCTCCCGGGACGCTTCTCTTCCCGACCATGCAAACTAACCATCTTCCTCGCCTGGGGATCGGGCCACGTGCCCCCCTCCCCCGAGATTTCCCACTGCCCCCCACCCGCCCACTTCATCGAGTTCAAGCGCAGTCGGCTGCTGCCCCTGGCTGGGCGCTAGCCCTCGCCCGGTCAGCCGACGGCTGCTGTCCCTGGCCGGGCACTAGCCCTCGCCACGTAGCCCCGTGGGGTGCTGTCCCTGGCCGGGCACTAGCCCTCGCCACGTAGCCCCGTGGGGTGCTGTCCCTGGCCGGGTGCTAGCCCTCATCCGGTCAGCCGACGGCTGCTGTTCCTGGCTTTCCTCATCCTACCCCCTCGGGCGTCATGCCTGAAACGCGATGGTAAGATGCTTGGGGCTTGGCTCTCTGTGTCGGGAGGCAGCCGGGCATTGTTATGACGACACAACCAGACTGCTTGGGTCAGACTGTAACGTGGCATGCTGGGACCTGGAGCCTGCGGGCTGCTTTACTGTTAAAGGTGAAGGCTATTGTCTGGCAACACGGTGATAGAGAATGAAACCCCCCCCCTAGAAATCCCGTCCTCTGGTGAAACAAATCCGACTGAGGCCTACTTAACAATTCTGCTCTGCAGGTGCTGCCATGGGGAGCCCAGGTGACAGCTGGGGCAGGACACAGGGTCTTTCCTTTTTTTTTTTTAATCTGTCCCTCAATTTGTAATCCCTGCAAGGTGGCCCGCTGGGGTCTGTGAGGGCCCGGCGTTGGGGGTGGTTCTTGGTGGCCTGTGTTTATTTCTGACAATCAGAACGAACAGTCAATCAGGCGGTTTAATGACCTCCAGCTAAGGGATTAGTGTAACCTCTAGCCTGTGAAATGGCAGTGGTAGAGCCTGGGTATCCTGGCATGCCCCGTCTGGCCACCCGAATCTCTGGGGGAATCCTTGGAATGATTGAGGCGCCGGGTGGGGCCCGCTTTCCAATCCGCTGATTGCTCTGGTGGTTTAATGGCGATCGTCTCTCCGGGTGAGTACGTTCCAGCTGCAGGCTGGCTGGGCGCTCTGGAGGTGAAAAGCCCACCGTATCCTTTTGGACTAGCTTTCCCTTTCATGTCCCCCTGTTTTCACGGCAGCGCCAGGAGCCGGCTCGCCCCGAGGAGGAGAAATGGTGCTCTTAATCCCTTCCTCCCCCGAGAAATGACTCGCGCTCCTCACGGGCTGGGTAAACGCGGCTCTCCCTGCGGCCGTTCCCGCACCGCCACTGTGGGTGGCTCCGGCCTTTGTCTAGGAGGTGGAGGGTGTTTCTCCGCATGTCATCTCCACTGGGGAGCATCCCGTGAGCCTGTGTCGCTCTGGCCTCCGGCAGAAGTCTCCTCTCCTGAGGAGCGTGCATGGATTTTGTTGTTCCAACGGATCTTTTAACTAAAACCCCTCCCCCCCCCAAAAAAAACCTCCAGATGGTAGCCACCGATTCTGGGAGAGAGTCTGGTCTACTGGTTAGAACAGCTGGGGCCCGGGAGCCGGGTGTTCACACCTCTGACTGTGACTGTAGGCAAGTCAGTGCCCCTTTTTGTACCTTCCTCCATTAGCCCCATGGGACATTTTGAGGGAATGGGGGGTGTTGTGTGCATCACACCTGAGCTCGGCAGTTGCTGTTGTGTTACCTCTGGGAAGGGCTTGGGGGTGACGGCCTGAGGAGAAGGTGCGCAGGTCGGGGGTGGGCCAAAACACCCTGCAAAAGGTGCCTCGGGGGCACCTCTGATTAGCTTGCTGAAAGCTGGAACCTTTGTTCCCAGTTGCTCAGTGGACGGGGTCTCAGCGTGGGCCCCAGATGCCAGGCAGAACGACCCTAGTTTAAGCCATGGCTAAGTGCTGCTGATCTCTGAGGGCATCAAATGGCCCCTCTGACTTCCCCCCTCGCTTTGGTTTGGCCGAGCAGCCGCTGCCCTCCTGGGCGCTCAGGGTGCGGATCCAGGGTGGCCTCGGGCTCCTTGCTCGACTCCCTTGTCTGCGTGAAGAAGCAACCCCAGCGGTGAGTGCAGCTACGCCACAGCTCCCCTCGCCTGGCTGACTGCAGTGTGTGGAGCCAGCCAGGTGCCCCCAGCAGCAGCATGGATCTGGGCAGGGACCTGCTGTCGCTTTGCCCCTCCAGGTGGCCAAGTCAGGCAGGTGTCAGTTCGGAGGTTTCCCTCTCAGCTCCCCCTCCCCAGTGTCTCAGGCTGGGGCCCCAGCTTCCCCTCCCCAATCCAGTGGCAGGTGGGTGCTTTCCTGGTCCCCCGAGGATGCCTTGGGATACTGGCTAGTCTGAGCCCTTTCCCGTCCTCCCCTATGAATGCTGCCGTCCACCTGTACGTGGGGAGACCTGGGAGGGCGCAGCATCACTGCCACCCAGCCGTAACCGGCTGGGCCAGTGCTCCCGCAAGCCAGCTCCCCCAGGGCAGCTCCATTGGCTGAGCCCATGGGGACTTCTCTTTAGCATCTGGCTAAAAGTCCAAAGGAAGAGTCTTTAAGCCTGAACCGTTGGAGGCTCTTAGCCGAGAGCTGGGGGGCACCTGGCCCCACGCCATGGGGGTTTCATCTTCCACAGACGGGTGCTGGCTCCATTCCAGGCTTTGGCTCTCTCCAGTTCTCTGATGTCGTGTTTCCAGGGTGTTCTCACGAGCTGGGAACTCCGCTGGGGTGAAGCTGGTGCACAAGGCAGGTCGGAAGCCCCCCCCCCCACCCCGGGTGTCCTTTTCATCTTTTCTGTAGACCTGCTCCTACCCCGGCAGCAGGCACCGGATATGCCTGAAGGGGGCCGGGCTGGGGGATGGCAGAGTTGCCCACCCTCTGCAGAAGGCAGGTGGTGAGGGCGTTGGAAAGAGAACGCTGGCAGGAAACCCCTCCCAGCCTCCCCAGGGTGAAGCAGTACCTCTTGGCAGTCCAGGTGCGAGGTGATTCTGGGTCCTATCTCGTGCTATGCTCCAATTCCAGTGGCTTGTAGAGCAGGTAATGCCTAGCCCCCTTGACCAGCCACACGCAAGCCGGCTAGCGGAACTAGTAGCCAGAAGAAGGCATCTCCTTAGGGGTCAGGCAAATGCACCCCCCTTTGGCTCTCCCCCCAGGCTGGCTTGATTCAGGTGCACCGCTTGGCGTTCACTGAGGCCCCATCTTGGTTTTCACCCAGCTGCCTGGTTGGTTGGCTGAGGTGGAAGGAGGCCAGCGGTTTGGCTCCCGGTGACTCGGTGAAGGATTAGGCAGGGCTTGAACCCGGGTCTGTTGTGACCTCTAGACCACAGCCGGCCTCCTGCTGCCCTGGGGGAACAGCCGTCGGGAGAGCAGCAGAACAGAAAGCAGAGGGTGCAGAGACGCTGGGCACCAGCAGCTCCCTGCCTGGCTTTCCTGGGGCTGGCGGGAGAGTGTCCTCCAGACCACAGCTTCAGAAATGGCCTCCTAGAGATGATGGGGGTGGCGAGGTGGAGAATTTCCCTGCTGCTGCTATTAATGGCTTTGAAAATGTCAGCCTAGCTGCCCGCCTAGGCGGAGGGGCTGCTGTGGAAAGCCCCTCCCTGCCGTGCCCTTGCATCCGGGCGCCTGCCTTCGAGGGCGTCTCCTCCGCCGCGATCCCTTCAGCTAACGTGGGTATTTGTCTGCTATTCCCTGAGCTGGGAGGGGGGGAGAGCTGCCTCTGTGCGACCCGTCAGACTTTTCCACAGCTCCCCCTCAAACGCTCCTTCCCGTCCCGCTGCTACCAGGGGCCACCATCTGCCATTGCAGCTCAGTGAGCTAAGCCCCCGTCCGTGCACACGCCAGCCCGGGAACAGCCAGCCGTTCAGAAGCTAAATTCACTGGGGCCCTGCAGCGGGAGGCGATGGAGCCCCTGGGCGCGTTCTGCCGGCGTGACTAACACCCGGGTGCCGCTGGCTGAATCCCGCTGCTCCACGTTTGTCCTCTCCGAAGCTCCCCAGATCCTCGTAGCTGCTAGGAAAGCGGCAGTGGTGCTAGTGAACTCCCCTGCCGCGGGCCGGCTGCTAGCTTTGCGAGATGGGGGGGTCCGTGCGTGGGGACTGTGTAAACTGGGGTGTAGTGCATGTGACAAGCTTCTAATACGATTTTTGTCTTTTTCTCTCCCCCCCCCCCCCCATTCCCTGCCCTCCTAACTTTTCTTTGACTTTCTCACCTCTGGGAAAACGCAAGGAGCTGGTAAGGAGCCTGACCTCTCGTCTGCTTGAATGTTCTGCTGAGCGAGCAGCTGCTGTAACCTTTTGTCTTTACTGACCCTCGGGCACCAGAGCAAAACTTGATTGCTGCCCCGCCCCCCTCCCCTTGCTGGGGGTCTCGTAGCCAGGCTGTTCCCATCACTTCTAACCACTGGGCATTATTACTCCCCAGCCCGAGACCAGCGGCTCCCAAACGCTCACAGTTCACGATCTGAACTCAATGGGCCCGTCAAGCTCACGTGCGGCCTGCAGTTTGGGAGCCCCTGTCCTGGCCGGCACGAAAGCTCCGAGTCACCGTTCGTAATCTCAAATGGTCGTTACTGGCACCTGCCCAGCCAGCAGTCATGAGGCCTCCTTTCCCCGGCGTTCCAAACGCGCCCCAGCCGTTCATCGCAGCCCCACGTGCTGGAGGCTGAATTCTGTAACGGCATCTAAAATAGAGCAAACCCGGATTCTGCCCCCCCGCGTTCCAGGACAGGGGCTGGCGGAGCTGGAGAAAGCAGCACGGGGCTAGCTCTGAGGAGCGTCCCCTTCATTTTAATGGCTGCTTGGTGCCAATCGGGTCCAGTGGGCGAATCCATCTCGAGGGACTGAAACTGATCGCTGCCCCTTGACTCCCCAGGCCTGGCCCGGGCCCCCGTTGTGCTAGGACCGAGAGATGGCCCCTGCCCCAGAGAGCTTCATGATGCTCAGTAGCAGATTTTTCCAATATTAATAACTTGGCTGTTTAAAAGGGTGCCAGCTTTAAAGCCTTCAGCCCATTCGACGTAACCTAACGCGAGCAAGCGTCTCAAACTGGACAGCTCCCGGGGTTTCCCTCGAATGTCGAGATTCAGCCCAGCGAGATTGGCCAGGGCTGAGGTCGAAATGCCCTAAAACCAGTAGGCGCCCTGGCAGATTCTGAACGTGGAGGGACCATTCCCCGGCGGGGACAGTTTGGGTTTGTAACCTACTTCGGGGGTCCCAGCTGCCTCGTTCGACCCTGTGTTTAAATGTTAGGGGTTTTACAAGCTGGTTAGTTACCGTGGAGTGCAGAGCAGGGCAGGGTCCCGGGACCCAGGCCCCCGACCAGGCAGCCCCGGGCGAGAGATAAAGACAAAAGGTTTCTCTTTAACCTTGATTAACCTGCCTTTGGTGTTCTCCTAGCACTAACCCCTAGGCGGGCGGGTTTCTGCCTGGCACTAACGCTCTCTGTGCGCGGGAGAGGCTCTGCTCTGGGCCTGACCCTCTGAAACTGCCTGGTGACTGACTAACACCCTCTGAGCACTGAGCAAATCCAGGTCAGCAGCCCCCAGCCTCCGCACAAATCCCTCCGCCAACATTCAGGCCTGCGTCCGAGCCTAGGCCAGTGCAGGAGGGGTAGGTTCCTGTGCCTGCGTCTAGCGCCCCCCTCCTTCCCCCGGGGCCTGCCCCGTCTCCTAACCCCTGGAGAGCTCCATGCCCAGGGGCTGCCCCGTTCCGCGAGCCAGGCCGATCGCCAGACGGGCTTGTTCCCAGTGCGGAAGTCAGACTCTCATCATCCCAGGGCCGGCCCCCTGCGGGCCGTTAGGGGCGAGCCGAGGGCTGGGCTCCGTGTGCCGAGATCGAGTCCTGCGCTGGGAGGCAGGAGTCGCAGCCGGAGAGTTTGCTGGGGCTTCCCTCCTGATCTGCCGCGGGGGCAGCCCTCTCTGTGCAGCTCGGTGCCCCAGCCGTGTGCTCCAGGCCGTTTCCTTCACCCTGCCCGGCCTGGGACTCTCCAGACCTCTGGGGTTGGAGCTCCGGTTCTTTTCACGGCTTCAGGGCGATCCAGCCACCTGTTCAGACTGAGCTGCCCCCTGTCGCCTGTACAGGCCCAGGGCCGGCAGCTGGGCATGGAGCGGGGGATCCCACCCGAACGCTCCCTGCGACTGCAGGGCCGGGTCCCGCTGGCTGGGGGCAACCATGCGAAGCGACTCCCCAGTGAGCTCTGAGCAGGACCAGCCTGGGAGGAGAATTGTGCAGGGACCCCTAGTGAGAGAGAGGGCAAGACAGGCTGGGGTGAGTGACCCCTGCTGGTCGCACAGGGGAAGCGGCCCAAGAGGCTCCTCTAGCCCTCGGGGGGGCCACGTCTCGTAAGGAATAGCTCAGCAGGTCTCTGATACCAAGAGCCAGTCACCCCAATCCAGGGTGACCTGTCAATCCATGGCCACGTCCCGCTGCTCGGAAATGCAGCAGGGCGTCAGCCGCTGCGTTGACCGTCTGCGTCTCCTCTTGGTTGCACCACGGTTTGCTGGCGGGAGGGGGCATGGGTGGGGGGTGGAGTGAGCGTTCGCAGCCTGGCGGCTCTGCTCCCTCTCTGCCTGTTGGTTGGGAGCCCCCGGATCCCAGCGCAGCGTCTTTGCGGGTAAAACCCTCCCCGAGTCTCCTGTCGCTCAGAACGGCCAGTCTGCAGAAAATGATTTTCCGTATTGATTTCCGTGTCAGCATTTACAAAAGAGCCGGCCCTGCAAGCCCACGCCCTGCGGTCCTCTCGCGGCCCAGGGCTCCTGGCGAGGCTCCACAGGACTGGCTGGTGCTAACGAGACCCAAGAGCATGTTAATGTTATCCTGTAGCTCCCCCCTCCCAGTGATATCAGAGCCCCCCTTTATCTGCAGGGACTTCGGAATAGCCCCCGAAAGCTTGGGCCAGAGGCAGGGCCTGAGCTGAAGGCTTTGAAGCGGTGGGCATTGAGCAGGCCTGGCTGGTTTGCACGCCTGTCACCAGGGGCTATTTAAAGGGGGCCCAGGCGGGCCCCGGCCAAGTTATTAACATCTGGTGGACTCTGTTCCTCCCCGGGGCGAGGGCAGCTGTGCGCCTCCTGCAGCGCTAAGGGCCCGTCGGAGGGCGGGGGTGTCCCTAGGGAAGTGCTCTCAGCTGTTGGGGGGGGGGTGGTGGTCCCGGTGTCTCTAACGCTGGCCTGTCTGCACAGGAGGAGCTGACGAGCACCAGCGTGGAGCACATCATCGTCAACCCCAACGCTGCCTACGACAAGTTTAAGGACAAGAGAGTGGGCACCAAAGGGCTCGGTAAGGCTGGCCCGGGGGGCGCCCGTCTCCTGCATCACTTGGGAACGGTGGGAGGGGAGGCACCAACCAGAGCGACTGGCCGGTGGCAGAAGTGAACCGGGGGCATCGCTGTTGTGTCCTTTGATTGGTTTGTGGGTGGGGGGGCACCCAGAGCGGCACAAGCTGCTGCCTCCTGTCCTACCCCAGCTGCCCCAAGTCCTTACGGAGAGCCAGGGAGCACTGAGCGTGCCCAACGGGGGAGCCTCCCATGGGGGTCGTGGCCCAGCACTCAGCCGGGGGCTGGTTTAACGTCCCCCAAGCAAATTGCTCTCTCCTCTCGCTCTGCAGACTTCTCGGATCGCATCAGCAAAGCCAAGCGGACAGGCTACGAGTCGGGGGAGTTTGAGATTGTAAGTAACCGGCCTGGTTCTGTCGCCGTCTCGCTCTGAGGTGCGCATGGGGAGGAGGGTACCGGGCACGCTCAGTGGAGAGAGAAGAGCTGAAATCGGCACCTTCGTCCTCCCGCGCGTCCCCCGAAGGGAAGTTAAACCGTCCCCCGAGCCCAAGGGCCCTGGAGGCCAAGCTGGGCTCCCCCCCCCCGACCCGAGAGGGGTCTCGCCACTCCCTCCCCTGCTGGCTGCCTGGGCAGGGACCGGACTCCACGACCTTCGGGCCCAAAGCGGGTGTGACGGGCTACTGCCCCTGCCTGCCTGTAGCTGGTTTCTCGAAGGCTTTGGCTGTGCTTGTCACTGGCCTGGGGGGGAAGGAAATGCCCCTCCCTTGGAATAAAACCCAGCCGTGGTGAACCCCCTGGCTCCCCTCCCTCTGCCTGAGCGCGTGTCGCCCGCTGGGGAGCACACGGGGAGGGGCTGCGGAGCAGGAGGTATGGTCACCCTGACGCGACGACGCTCCAGCACTGGGCAGGGCGTCAGGACCCCTCGTGGCTGCTGGTGGGGAGCGTGTGGCCCTCAGGAGGTGTGAATTTGGCTCGCTCAGCTTTGGCGGGCCCATTTCAGGTCCTCCTCGGCTCTGAGGCTGGGTTTCCCATCAGCCTCCGGTAGAGAGGCACCCAAACCCAGCCCGCCACCCCCGGGCCCGCAGCGGGAGCCCCGTGCAGAAGCCGATTCCCCGTTGCAGGGTTAGAATTCGTTGAACCAGAGCGGAGGGGCCATGCGACCTAAACCCCTCTGTGTCGTTAGCTAGGGGAAGGCACTGGTGTGAAAGAGACGCCCCGGCAGAAGTACCAGCGGCTGCTCCATGAGGTTCACGAGCTGAGCACAGAGGTGGAGAAGATACAGGTAGGAGCCACCTTGGGCGTCGTGCGCTGCCCCCATCGGGTGAGACGTCCAGGCCGTGTCCCTCCGGTCTGGTGGGAGGCAGTGGTGTCTGGTGGGCAGAGCACTGGACTGGGACTCAGAAAACCTGGGTTCTGTGCCCAGCTCTGCCACTGACCTTGGCCAAGTCACTCCACCCCTCCGTGCCTCGGTTTCCCCATGTCAAACAGGGAGCCCTTTGAGATCTACAGCTAGATCCAATTGCTCCCCGCCCGTGCCACTGGCTGGGAGCAGAATTGTCAGAGCCTTTAGCTGGGAGGCGGGGGGTCCCCGTGACCGCAGAGCCCCACGCCCCGGCTGTAACGCGGCAGCGTCTCCCTCTGCAGAGCACTGCGAAGGAGTCGGCGGCAGAGGAGAAGCTGAGCCCCGTGGCGCTCGCCAAGCAGGTCGTGGTCCTGAAGCAGCAGCTGGTCTCCACGCACCTGGAGAAGCTCCTGGGGCCGGACGCAGCCATCAACCTGACTGACCCCGACGGAGCCCTCGCCAAGTGAGCTCGGGTCGGCTGCTTCCCCGTCCCAAGTGTCCCTCAGCGAGGGAGCATTTGGAGCTGGGACGTTCCCATCCTGGGGCTCAACCTCCTTTGTGGCGACTTCTCCCCATAAACCAGGACCAAATCCCTGGCCTGCCCTGCTCTGGCAAGTGCCCGAGGCCGTATTGTGCCGGCAACATGGGGGTGCCCAGGGTGGCGGGCGAGAGAATTCAGCCCCAGCACCTCCTGCTGGAAAGGGGCCAGCGAGACCTGCTGACCCCTGGGCAGGTGTGCGGGGCTGGGGCTGAGAGGGAGCGTCCTCTCCTGAGCTCGGTGCCGCTGATCGGAAATCAGAGACCGGCTGGCCCCCCACCCCCGGGGTGCTGCAGTAAGCCGCCCCTCGGCTCCCGGGGTGCGTTTATTCCTGGGCAGGAGCGGCCTGCGTCCGGTCGATGACAGCTTAGCTGTTCACCACGGTGGGGATGGGGAAGGATTAAAACCGAGGCCGATGGATGAGAGATTGAATCCACCGGGCTGTAGCTGCCTTGGGGTGGTCGCGGCGAGGGGCGTTGGCGGGCATCACTGCAGCCTGGCCCGTTCCTCGCTGTGCCCACGAGGCTGGCGTCTCCCGGTCCCCATTAACCCCGCCGGAGCAGCAGGGCCCTGTTACCTCCCAGCTGGCGACTGCCACTCGCAGGCCCTGGAAACCAGCGGGGTCTCTTCTGTTTACCAGGCGCCTGCTCATTCAGCTAGAAGCGGCTAAGAGCGCCAGGGGCACCCCCGGGGCAGGGAAGAGCCCGTCGAAGGCCCCTGTGCCCGCAGGGAATATGGTGACCTATGAGCTGCACTCGAGACCTGAACAAGACAAATTCTCTCAGGCTGCAAAGGTGAGGCTGGGGCGGGTCTGGGTTCGGAGTTGTCTGCCAGGCAGCAGTAGCCATGCGACAGCAGAGCTGCGGGCAGGACTGGGCGCCGGGAACTCCTGGGATCTACCCCGGCTCTGGCCTGGACGATTTAGCTCTTACGTCACTTAGCTGGCGTGCCTCAGTTTCCCCATCTAATGCTTATTTACTTGCCCCCTGGGGGAGGGGGGTGTTAATACTTGAAAATACCAGCCAAGTTGATGTTTGAAAACCTGCTCCTGAGCCCATAGTAACATCACCGGGAAGATCTGTGGGGCAGGGCCCCTCTGTTCTGTGTCAGGGCACGGGGGGGCCATGCGCAGATGGTTATTTCTTGCCTGGCCTTTGAGGCTGGAAACCAGCTGGCTCCCTTGCCCAGCTTCCCGTGGGGGCCTGTTGGGTCAGACTCTGCCGTCCCCCTGCGCTGGGAGGGCTTTGGCGGGCCAGGGAATTCAGAGGCTGTGACGAAGGGTCTGGGGGCAGCAGGGAGAAGGAAGCGGGGGACGGCTTCTCGCTCTGGGGTGCCACAGCTCAGCACAGGAGCGAGCTGCCGCCAGCGACTGTCCTGGTGGCTGGATCGCACCCGCCGGCGGAGCCTTGGGCAGCAGCTGGGCCCGGGCAGCCCTGGCGTCTCTTGCTGCTCGGCCGGCGCGGGGGCAGCTCGCGTCTCGGCAGGCCGGCGCGGAGCTCTGAGCGGCCACCTGGGCTTGCTGGGCAGCGACGGAGCCCTGCAGTGAGGCACCGTTCCAGCACCACGGGCCCAGCCTTGCGGGTCGGGGAAGCAGGGCATGCTGGGGGCATCGCTGACCTCTCCTCTCGCCCGTTGCTCTAGATAGCGGAGCTGGAGAAGCGGCTGAGCGAGCTAGAAGCCACGGTGTGCTGCGAGCAGGACAGCCAGGTGAGCGCCCTGCAGGGGGATCAGGCTGGGGTGGCCGTCCAGCCCCCCCGTGCCTGGCGTGGGCGTAGTGCCCAGGGCCGGGCTGCTCTGAAATCCAGGCTCCCGGCTCCACACGCTTGCATTCTCTCTTTCTTCTAGAATCCCCTGGCGGTTGGGCTGCAGGGAGCCAGCCTCATGGTAAGCCCGAGTGCTGGGACCCAGCTAGGGAAGGGGGTTTGTTACGGCCTCGCTGGTGTCCTGTGGAGCACCGAGACCCAGGGGGGCTGTGGGCTGAGGTCCCTTCCCGTGCCGGAGGCAGCGTTTCCGAGATTGGTCTGGGGGGATGCAGCCTCCCAGGGTGACATCTGGCTTCCCCCGGTCTCGGGTGGGGCGCCCGAGCCCAGCCCCATGAGGACGCTCAGCGCAGCCCTGGCCGGGTCGGGTTCTGCTGGGCACGGTGCAGGCGGTGAACTCCCGCTGGCCGCTGCCCGGGGTCGGCATTCGTGTGTTTCAGCCCGTTCCTCCCGCCCGCAGGAAACCGTGGAGATCCTGCAGGCCAAAGTCAGCACCTTGGACGTGGCTGTGCTGGACCAGGTGGAGGCAAGGCTGCAGGTGAGCAGCTGAGGGGGGAGGACAAGCTGGCAGGCCCCCACCTCGAGCCTGCTTCTGTCGCACCTGGGCAGCTCTGGCTCCGGGCCAGCCACCTGCCCTAGGCTCCCAGCAGGGCCCTGGGGTGCAGTGACACCGGAAGGAGCCCGGCGCCCCCAGCCCGGCTGGTGGGATCCAGGGGCTGGGAAGGACCCGGCTGTGCTGGGTGTCTGCACAGGGCGCACTTGACAAATGCTTCCCCTCCGCTGCCCTGGTTCTGGGGGTCCAGGAGCACGGGGCAGCCCCTTGCCCCAGGGTCGTCTGATCACGGCCCCAGCAGGAGGCAGCGCGTGGCGTGGGTGGGTGCATGGCACAGGTGGCGAGGGACCTACCTTGCCCCTGCTGAATTGGTACCATCCTGGCTTCTGGCCCAGCCGCTGCGGGGGGCTGTGCTGCCAGCTCGTGGGTGGGAGGGGGACTGGCGGGGCGGGGGGCACCTGCTCCCCTAGGATCCTCACGTCTCCTTTTCTTCCCCAGAGTGTCCTGGGCAAGGTGAATGAAATCGCCAAGCACAAGGTGGCCGTGGAGGACGCAGACACCCAGAGCAAGGTCAGGTCCCAGCCTCCCTGCGTTGCGGCCCCGCCAATGCCATGGCAGCCAGCGCCGCCCTGCTGCGATCATCTGCACCCACACCCCTCCTGGGGTGCCCATCTAGGGCCTGGCAGGGCTGGCGTCACCAGCAGAGTGGGACTAGGGTGGCACAGGCTGCTGGGGGCTGGTGAAGGGGGGAGGGGACGGCACGCGACGCCTGGTACATTGGGCTGCCTGTGAGCTGGGGGGGAGGGTCAGCATGGGCCTTGGAGCCACCCCCTCCTCTGCCTGGCACTAACCCCCCCCCCCCATCTCCCCTCTGGTGCCACCAGGTGCATCAGCTCTATGAGGTCGTGCAGCGCTGGAGCCCCATGGCCACCACCCTGCCCGCGCTGGTGCAGAGACTGGCCACCGTCAAGCAGCTGCATGAGCAAGGTGAGGGGCAGCTGCAGGGGGGAAACGGGCTCTGTGCCCGTCTGCCCCAGGACGGCTCTGAGCTGCTGCCTATTGGCTCTTGTCCCTTCCAGCCATGCAGTTCGGGCAGCTCCTGACCCACCTGGACACCACCCAGCAGATGATCGCCAACTCCCTGAAGGACAACGCCACGCTGCTGACACAGGTGGGCATCCCAGCAACACCCCCTTCCCCCCGGCCTGGGAGCGAGTGAACCCCAGCGGCTCCCACCCCGGGGGTCCCCAGGCCGCCCCCTGTCCCAGTGCTACCCGCTCTCTGTCCCCCAGGTCCAGAAGACCATGAAGGAGAACCTGGTGGCCGTGGAGGAGAACTTCGCCAGCATGGACGCGCGGGTGAAGCAGCTCTCCCAGTGAGCCCTGTGGCCCCATACCCGCTGCTGGGGGGGCTCGCCCGTCCCTCTGCCACCCTGCTCCCCTCCCCCAGCCCCTGCCCTTCTGTGGGGGGAGGGGGCTCTGCTGCTGATGACCCGGGGTGAGGGGCAGAGCCCAAGGGAGGAAGGGGGGTGGGGCTCGCGCTCATCAACCTGTACAATTATTTACTATTAAACACTGTATGCTCGCACACCTGGCCCTGCCCCTTCCTGCTTTTGGGGGGGGGGGGCTCAGCGCCCGGCCCTGCCCCTTCCTGCTTCAGGGGGGCCTGGCGCCCGGCACTTGCCACACACCGCAGCTTTTAAATACGCATTTTAATAATTGATACAAAACACCCCAAAATCCCCGCGGAAGAGCCAGCGGCGCTCGGCCCCCCAGCTGTTAAATTAAGTGGCTCCCCTGGAAAAGCTCCAATTCCCCAGGGGCCGGTTCCAGCGTCTACAAAAGCAAGGCCCCGTCGGTGAGGGGGGGCAGGGCCCAGCCCCTGCTTTGCATAATTCCCACCAGCAGCCTGGGAGCGCGTAGTGTGGGTGGGGGGGCGGCGCGGCCGGGCCCCGCCAGCCGCCGGACCTGAGTGTTCTCGGAGGAGTTAAAAACAAGGGAAAAGGGGGCTGGGGCCGGGTCCCTCCCAGTGCCCCATGGCTGAGCCGGCGTCACGGGCCAGGCGCCCCCCAGGCTCTGCCCATGCCGCGCTTATTGCTTTGTACCATTGCCCGGGGGGCTGCCCCCCGGCGAGGGGCACAGGGAGGTTTTTGGTGAGCGGGACATGCGGAAAGCTAACCCCTGAGGCGTTGGCTGAGACCCGCAGGCCTGAGGTAGGGGAGGAGCCCTCCCCCCACAGCCTTGATACCGAGGGGGGGGGCAGAACGGCAGCGGCTGGGAGCCCCGGCCCCAGTCTGGGAGCAGCCCCGGCCTGCAGGGGGCGCTGCCCTGGCTCCCTGGGATTTCACTGCATTGCAGAATGGCTTCAGAAGTGCTTTGGCAGCCGCGGCCCGGCACTGCCTCCTGCTGGGCAGAGCGGTAAGTGCCCATTGCTAGCAACGGCACCTGGGCCGGGCCCCTCACTGTCCACAGGGTGCCCCCGGCCGGGCCTCAGCTCGGCTTCACCTCCCCTGGGTACCTCTGGGCCGACGCTACGTCACCATCTTCCTGCGGCGGTTCTTGGCGGGGCGGCCAGGCCGGGGGCGCCGCCCAGGGGCACCGTCCTCCTGCGGGGGTGAGAAGGGAGGGTGCTGCTGGATCGATCCCTGAGCTGGGGCAAACGTCTCCCCCCCGGGGCTTGTTCTGGACTCAGCCCCTCGCCAGCGGCTGTTGAATGAGCTAGACGAAGGGGCCCAGACGCCCCGGGGAGGGGGCACCGATTGCTGCCCTGCTCCGCCCCCCCGCCGCCCAGCGGTGGCACTTACGGTGGGGAGGGAGCCTGGCTCGGCGGTTGGGCCCCTCGCTCGTGGCGTCTCCAGGCGGGTGCTAGGCCGGGGAGCGCTGCAAAGATAGAGCACGTCAGGGGGGAGGGAATGGGGCAGATGGCACCTGCCGGGGGGGGCAGGGCCACGGGATCCCAGGTTGCCCCCCACTCACCTGACCTTCCTCCTCCGGCCCCGGCGTGACGGGCGCAGCCTCCCGGGGTTCCCCTGCAAAGACAAAGGACATGACTGGGTCGGGCACTGCGCTGGCTCCCCCCCTCGCCCCCCAGCCAGTCGGGCTGGCACCTCCCGCCTCCCTGGAGCCTGTGCCCAGGGCTCTCACAGGAGATTCAAGCCTCACTGGCTCCAGCCCCTGCCTGAGATTCAAGACCTCTAGGCCCTGGCCCCTGCCCTGCCAGAGGGGCCCCCTGGTCCGTACCTTTATCTCCTCTGCTTTGCTGGGGGCCAGCGGGCCGGCCGCGTCTGGCACCAGGATCTCACCGTTGCACCTCCAGGCCAGGTGGGGCGGGTGCCCCGAGGGTGCTGCCTTCTCGCCTGGCTCACCCGCCTGCCCGTTGAAGTGCCGCCGGCTCCCCCAGGCCCCGCGGCCCCGCCTGGCCCCACGGCGAGGGCTCTTGGTTCTGCGGGGGGCCGCCCGGGGAGGGACATTGCCGTTCAGCCCCTCCCCGCTGTGCCGGGCCCGTTTCAGGGGGGTCCTGGAGCAGGGGGGTCCTGCGGCGCTTGTGTCCAGCTGGCCCACGGGGGTGGCAAAGGCCAGCGCTCCCTGCTGGCCCGGCCCGGCCGGCTTCAGGGTGCCCGTGGCCGGGCAGTCCGTGGCCCTGGGCACTGCAGGGGAGTCTAAGGCACTTGGCAGGGCGGCGGGGGCAGCGTCCGTGCAGAAGGGGGCGAAGGGGGCCGGCGGCTCGGACTCCGGGACGCTGGGCTGGTTCGGGGAGGGACCGTCGCTCGGTGCCGGCGCCGGCTTCTCGGGGGCGCCGAACCCAGGGCTGAGCTGCCAGGGGAGGAGAGGGAAGAGCCGTGAGGGGGGCAGGCCTGGCACTCCCCCCTCCTGGAGCCCTGGCCCTGCCTGGCATCTCTGGCGGCAGGACCCCAGCAGGGGAGGGGACCCGGCCCCTCTGCTCCCCCCACCCCCAGCTCCCCACTGTTGGAAGGGGCTTCAGCTACTGACCTGGTTGGCTGCATATGCAAATTACATGTGAAAATATTTGCATCATATGTCCCACCCAGAGTTGCCTAAACCACTGTCCGTCCGTCCCCAGCAGCCCCCCCCCCTCTGCCCGCGCAGCCCTCCACTGCCTTCCCCAAAACACAGCCCCCGTCCCCCCCCGCTGCCTTCCCCAAAACACAGCCCCCCCTCCTCCCCGCGCACCCCCTGCCTTCCCAGAACACAGCCCACCATCCCCCACGCGCAGCCCCCCACAGCCTTCCCCAGAACACAGCCCCCCGTCCCCCCGCGCAGCCCCCCCACTGCCTTCCCCAAAACAGAGCCCCCTCCTCCCCACAGCCCCCCCACTGCCTTCCCCAAAACACAGCCCCCTCCTCCCCACAACCCCCCCACTGCATTCCCCAGAACACAGCCCCCCACTGCCTTCCCATGCAGCCCCCCACTGCTTTCCCCAGAACACAGCCCCCCTTCTCCCCACGCAGCCCCCCACTGCCTTCCCCAAAACAGCCCCGCATCTCCCCACAGCCCCCCACTCCCTTCCCCAGAACACAGCCCCCCACATCCTCCCCGCGCAGCCCCCCACTGCCTTCCCCAGAACACAGCCCCCTCCACATCCTCCCCGCGCAGCCCCCCACTGCCTTCCCCAAAACACAGCCCCCCTCTTCCCCCCACTGGCTTCCCCAAAACAGCCCCCCACATCCTCCCCACGCAGCCCCCCACTGCCTTCCCCAGAACACAGCCCCCCCACACACAGCCCCCCCTGCTTTCCCCAAGGCCCCCCCCCCCCCCCAGTCCAGCCCAGCACTCACCTGCAGGAGGCAGGCTAGGGGGCTGGAGCTGCCCAGGGGGCTCAGGACGGGGGGCTGGCCCTGGAAGAGCTGGAAGCCCAGGGGCGCTGGCAGGGCTGGAGGCAGCAACTGCGGCTGGCTCTGGAGCAGGGGGCTCCCGGCAGCCCCCAGGGGGCTCAGCGCCGACAGGTCACCTGGGGGCGAAGAGAGTCAGTGGGGGCAGAGTCCTGGGGAGGGCCGAGGGCTGGGCCGCCTCACCTCAGGGACCCCCCCAGCGAACGCGGCCCCACTCACCCAGCAGCGCAGCACTCAGCAGCGGGCTGACCAGTGGGGGCAGCAGCGGGTGGAGCCTCCCGGAGGAGCTGGGGGGCACCGGGGCGCTGCCGAAGGCGCCAGGGGCCTCGGGGGCCTCAGTAGTCGTGGGCGTCGTGCCGGTCGAGGTAGGTGCCATGGGGGAGCCGGCGACGCCAGGCTGGGGGGCAGAACGTAGCGTCAGGTCCGAGAGCGCAGGGCTGGGATGACGCCCGCCGCCCCCAGACATGGCCACGGAGGGGCTGAGTGCTTCTTTCCCCCCCCAGCACGGAGACACGCCACCCGCCCACTTGTGGGGGGAGCCGGCAGCCCCAAGATACCCACCCCTGGGGCCTGGCCTTACCTGGGCGTCGGAGGCAGCCAGGCCGGCGGCCAGCAGAGCCGAGTTTAAAGCTATGATGGCGGGCGAGGCGGGCAGCGCCGGGAAGAGCAGGGGCTGCAGGGGCCCGTCCGGGAGGTCCCCCTGGCAGGGCGGGTCAGGCAGGGGCAGCAGGGCCGGGAGGAGGCCGCCGGGCTGCTGGAGCAGGTCCAGGCCGGGCAGGCCGAGGCCCCCCAGGGGCAGCAGGGGCGACTGAGGCTGGCTCTGCAGCAGCGAGGCCATGAGCAGGGTCTGCAGCACCTGCCCCTCGGGCTCGCCCGGCAGGCCCAGGCTGGGCAGCGGCGCCTCCCCTTGCCCCGGGCAGCCCAGCAGCTGCGGCTGGCTCAGGGCCAGGGAGAAGGGCAAGGAGCCGAGGAAGCCGCCCTGGAGGAGGCCAGGGGGCAGGGAGCCGAGGAAGGGCAGCACCTGCTCCTGGCCCAGGAAGGGAAAGGGCTCCGGGGCCGGGGGTGGCAGGCCCCGCTGGCCCCCCGGGCTGCCCTCCCCGGCGCCGCTGCTGGGGCCGGAGCCCGAGGCTGCTTTGGTGGTGGCTGGCGAGACGGTGGCACCTGCAAGGGAGAAAGGCTGGGTCAGAGGGGACCGGTGGGTGCTGCCCCCCAGCACGTGCCGCAGCTCTCCCACCACCCAACCCCGCCCTGCCTGGGTTCCCACCAGCCAACCCCATCCCTTGCCCGGCTCTCACCCCCCCCCCTCCCGCCGTGGGTCCCTACCTGCAGCGGTGCTGGGGGCGGGCGCTTTCGGCTGGGGGGGGCTCCCTGAGGCCAGGTCGGAGGAGGCGGAGGCCAGCTGGCTGAAGAGGCTGAGGAGCTGGCTGTTGAAGTCCTGGAAGGAGGGCAGGAGGCCGGGGGAGCTGTCGCCTAGGGGCAGTGGGGGCAGGCCGGGGGGCTGGGCACCCAGCAGGCTCAGCAGGGACGACAGCGGCTGGCTGGGAGCCAGGGGGCTGCCCTTGGCCTCTCCGGGCGGTGGGGCGCCCCCCGGGGGCGGCCGGGGGGGCTGCTCTCTGGGCCAGGCCCGGTGGGCGGGGGCCTCCTCCGGGCCAGCCGGGCCCTGCTGCGAGTCCTTCAGCAGGCGCAGCACGGTGGGCGCGCGGCGCTGGCGCCGGGGCTTGGGCAGTGCCCGCCCGCCCACCACGGACAGCAGCACGTTGGAGCCCAGCACGCGCCCGGGTAAAGTGCTAGAGGGGGGCTCGTCGGCGCGCCGCTGGCTGGCCAGCTGGGCCTTGGCGGCCGCGCTCAGCAGGCTGCTGGCGGGGAAGGAGGGGGCGCCCGGCTGCTGAAGCAGCTGGCTCAGGGGCAGGCCCAGGAAGCCAGGCGGCCCCTTGCCCTCGGGCATGGCGCCTAAGGGCACTGGTGGGTTATTGCTGCTTTGGTTGGCTAAGGCATTGCTGGGGGGCGCCTCGTCCTTGCAGGGCTGGAGGGCCCCTGCAGGGGGCCGGGGGCCCAGCGGGGGCCCCCCGGGCTCCGAGGAGGCGGAGGAGGGGCGGGAGCACTGGGGGGACAGCTCGGCGTTGCCCCCTGGCAACGAGACGGAGGAAAGCGCGGTGGAGGCTGCCAGCCTGCCGAGGGAGGCGCCTGCGGGCAGCGGGCAGGCACGGCTGCTCCAGGCGGGGGCCCCCTCGGGGGGCGGCGTGGCGGGGACCGGAGGCTTCCCCTGCGGGCTGGGGGCAGCAGGTGGCCCCATCTCGTCCGGTGGGGGGAAGGGCCGGGGGGCCGCGTCCAGGGGCTCCAGCCCAAAGCTCGGCAGGGGGAAGGCCGGGCGCCCCGGGTAGGCGCCGTTGGAGGAGCTGGCGCAGGGCATCCTGCCCGGGAAGACGTCCCCAAAGAGGGCGCTGTGGTGACGTGGGAAGGACGAGGCCTGGCTGGGCCGGGTGCTGCTGGGCCGGTCTCCGGGGCAGGCCGGGCAGGGATCCGCTGGGGCCTTCTCCACGGGCTGGGGCTTGCCGGGACCCTCAGCCTCCAGGCCGGGCGCTCTGCCGAAAGGCGCTGGCTGCTGGCGGCTGGCGATGCCCAAGTGGTACGTCTGGCTCAGCCCGGCCCCTGCAACAAACCGCAGGGGGGCTCAGCACCAGGGGAGGGGCAGGAGTGAAGGATGGGCCTTGGGGGAGCCCACACAGGCCGGGGGGGGGGGGGAATGGGCTCTGGGGGGGGGGGGGAGGGGCACAGACAGGCCAAGGGGAGGGGGGGCACAGACGAGCCGAGGGGGAGGATGGGCCAGGGGGGGGGAGAGGAGGGGCTCTGGGGGGGAACAGACTGGCTGAGGGGGAGGGAGGGTTGGCCCGGGGGGGGGGAGGGGCTCTGCGGGGGCACAGATGGGCCGGGGGGGGAGGGGCCCGGGGGCTGCCTGTTACCTGGGCCCAGGCGCGGCAGGCCCAGGGGCGCGGTGCTCTCCATGCTGCGGTACAGGGTGGCCATGGCGACGGTTTTCCGGCGGTGGTTGCACAGCTTGGTCATGTCCTGGTCGTCCCGGGCCCCGGCCCCCCCCCCGCGGCACCACCACGGCCACCGGGTTGAAGTTGAAAACCTGCCGGGGGGAGAAGAGGATGTCACAGCCGCACCCTGGGGACTGAGGGGCACCGGCAGAGCTGGGGGGGGGAACCCAGGGCTGGGCTAGCAGGGGGCTGCAGGTCAGGAGTGAGGGGCACCGGCAGAGTGGGGGGGGACAGAGGGGAGGAAGCCCAGGACTGGGCTAGCAGGGGGCTGCGGGTCGGGAGTGAGGGGCACCGGCAGAGCTGGGGGTGGGGCACTTCCCCATCCCCTGCCCACTCTGACCCTCAGTCCTGACCAACAGCAATTGCCAAGGAGGACAAGGAAGCCGAGCCCAGGGCAGCATGTCCTGGCAGTGCCCCTCCCAGGCCCCTTCGCATGGGGCGAATCCCCCAGGACTGGAGTTGGGTCCCCCCAGGCTGCAGCCCCCAGCCAGTGGGAAGCAGGAGGGTGAGACCCCCAGGGGCATCATTCCCCCAGGCCCTCCCGCCTGGACTCCTGGGCCCCCAGCCTGCCTTGGCCTCAGGCCCCCTGGCCCCCAGCCCCCTTGCCCCCCACCCGGACTCCAAGCCCCCTGGCCCCCAGTCTTCCTTGGCCCCAGGCCCCCTGGCCCTGGGTCCCTCCGGTACCTTGTGCACGTTGAGCGGACACTCCAGGCCACACTTGCAGGTGCCGTCTGTCAGGAGGTAGGCGCGGGTCTGCTCCAGCGAGGTGAGGTTCGTGCCACTAGGACTGAGAAAGGACGGGGTGGGGTCAGGGCAGGCTGTCGGGCCCGGCCCGGGGGGGGCTGCAGTGCCACCATCGAGGGGGAAGCCCTACCTGATATAGCGCACGGCACCCTCCTCCACCTTCCGCTGCCAGCCCACGGGCACGGCCACCGGGCACCCACCTGGATCTCCGCCAGCGGGCTCATCACCACCATTCATTGTGCCCCGGCCTCGCTCGGAAACCTGCCGAGGCACTGGGTTAGCAGGGGACAGACAGACAAGCCCCGCCAAGCAGCAAGGGGAGGGGTTATAGGACCAAGTGGGAGGGGCTAAGTGGGAATGGTTATGGGACCCAGTGGGAGGGGTTATGAGATGGGGTGGGGCTGGATCCAGCTGCCCAAAGACTCCTGGGAGCAGGAACCAGACAGTCTGAGCAAGCAAAGGGGTCGCCCTGCTCCCCTCAGGGGACAGCCAGGGAGTGACTCACAGGGATGCCTAGGGGGCTGTGGGTTGGGAGTGAGGGGCACCGGCCGAGCTGTGGGGAGCCCAGGGGTGGGCTTCCGGGGAGCCCAGGGCTGGGCTAGCAGGCGGCTGCGGGTCACGAGTGAGGGGCACCGGCAGAGCTGGGGGGAGCTCAGGGCTGGGCTAGCAGGGGCTGTGGGTCGGGAATGACGGGCACCGGCAGAGCTGGGGGTGGGGAGCCCAGGGCTGGGCTAGCAGGCGGCTGCGGGTTGGGAGTGAGGGGCACCGGCAGAGCTGGGGGGAGCTCAGGGCTGGGCTAGCAGGGGCTGCGGGTCGGGAGTGAGGGGCACCGGCAGAGCTGGGGGTGGGGAGCCCAGGGCTGGGCTAGCAGGGGCTGCGGGTTGGGAGTGAGGGGCACCGGCAGAGCTGGGGGTGGGGAGCCCAGGGCTGGGCTAGCAGGCGGCTGCGGGTCACGAGTGAGGGGCACCGGCAGAGCTGGGGGGAGCTCAGGGCTGGGCTAGCAGGGGCTGTGGGTCGGGAATGACGGGCACCGGCAGAGCTGGGGGTGGGGAGCCCAGGGCTGGGCTAGCAGGGGGCTGCGGGTTGGGAGTGAGAGGCATCAGAAGCCTGCATGTTCTCATCCCCATGCTCCCCCAGACCTGTAATCCCCCCCCCCCGGTTAATCCCCGGCCACGCCTGACCTACTAACCACTGCCCGGGCCCTGCAGCGAGAAGGCAAACAGCTGCTGGCTCCTTTAATCCCCACCGGGCCCCGGCGCGGGGGCCAGGCCCGGCTCCTACCTGCTCATGGCTGCGAACATGCTGGCGTTAAGTGCGCGCACGCTGCCCTCCTGCGCTCATGGCCAGGCACCCTCGCCCGGGAAGCGCCAGCGGCTCCGTCCTCCGCAGCTGCGAGTTCGCCGCAGCCGATACTAGCCCACGCCTGGAAGAGGGGAAGGAGGGTCCCGCCTCAGCAGGGTGAACAGCCCCCATGGCCCCCGGGGCAGGGCCTAGGGCCCGGCACAGAGACCTGGTTCCTCCCTGCCGGGGTCTGAGCTCAGGCCCGTGCCTGGCGGGCTCGGCTCCTGGGCACAGGGACCCTCACTGCTACCCCCGGGCTACAGACGGGGTCACAGACACAGAAGGGAGAAGGGGGTTAGTCGGACGGCACACAGTGAGTCAGAGCTGCGGAGAGAACCCAGGAGTCCTGGCTCCAGCCCCCTGCTCTAACCACTAGACCCCCGATCCCGGAGCTAGGGCGAGACCCAGGATCCTGGCTCCCGTCCCTCCCCTGGGCGAGCTAAAGAGGCGCCCAGGTCAAGGCAGGGGCCGGGTCTTCTCCCGCAATGGGAGGGGGTCGCTCGAGTGGCCTCGGGGAGCCGTCCTGGAGCTGCGGGGTCCAAGCGCCCCGGCGAGCCCAGCACCTGCCTCCCGAGGGCTACAGCTCAGCAGCGTTTCCGCTGCGAAATGCACCACAAGCCTCCGGAACTGGCCCCCACCGCGAGCCGGTCAGGTCCATCCGAGCCGGGCAGCCGCAGGAGAGGCGGGGTTTACCCCAGGCTCCCGGGGCTGCGCTGGCGCCGGATTCTCTCGCTAGCTCTGGGGCTCAAAATGCAAACCGAGGGGCTGGGAGACCGTGAGCTCAGAGGTGGGAAGCCGGGACGCTCATGCGGCCTGCGGCTCTCTCTGCCCAAATGCCGAGGCCAGGGGCCTGGGATGGAAGGACGGCTCCGCCTTTGGGATTCGGCACAGCCTGATAGACATGGCATGTACCTAACCTAACAGCGCCCCAGAGATGATGCCCCCCATGCCAAGGGACGCTGCCAGGATCGGGGCCCTGGAAGTCCAGATTTCTGACACTGATGCCCAGGATAAAAACACAGGGAGACTCAATTAATAGCATTTCCAGCCCCACCCCCCAGGGGTCTTTGGGGAGTGTTAAAACAGCTGCCACATCCCACCCCAGAGGTGGCTGCATTTCAGTGTCAGGCCCAGCGACTCCTATGTGGGACAGCAGGGGCTGGGGAGGAGGGTTCAGGGAAGCAGCTGGTTGCGGGGTCCCAGGAGTCCTGCAGGGACAGCGTCTATTAGCGCCCAACAAGGCCCAGGGAGGGGCACTATACACCAGCGGCACCTCTGGACCCAGGAGTGGGAGAAAACGGCTCAAGCTGCTAAATAAGCCGAGCCCCAAGGGTCCAGAGCTGCTGTCCCCTCCCTGAACCAGCTGCGGGACTCCAGCCTCCGGCAGGCCAGGAGCGACGGGGTCCCAGCACGCCCTGGGGCCCAGCCCAGCAGCCCTTAGCGCCACGCTGCAGGCCCCCAGCTCAGACCAAGGGCCGGCAGCGCCAAGCCCACAGTCCCTGCCAGGGGGCTGCCAGCTGCGACTGACACTAGAGAGAGTCACCCCCCAGCCCCAGGGATCGGGCCAGGATGGCATCGATCCCCCGCGCCAGGCGCTGTACGCGCACAGATGCGACCCGGTCCCCAAGGAGTTTCTGGTCTACCTAGGTGGCAGGAGGGAGTCCCACGGCCCAGGCTCGCGGGCAACAGAGCCCAGGACCCCCTGCGCTGGGATCCACTCCCCCATGGGGCTGCCGGGCCCCTGGCTATGGGTCGCGGGGCCCCCTCCCCATCTCACGGGCACCAGCCACCGTCCAGGGGGCGGGACAAAGCCAGGACCGGCAGCCGGGGGCGCAGGGACCTCCCGGGCGGCGGGGGCCGGGCTGGCCCCGCCCCGTGCCCGTGCAGCGCCGGGCACAAGGGAGCCCCGCGGGACCCGCCGGGCTGGGCTCGCTGCCCCCGGACCCCCAGCGGCGGGACGGGGCGGGACCCCCCCGGTTGGGGCCCTGCAGGGGGGCTGCCCCCCCCCCGGCCCGTGCAGGGAGCGGCCCCGCCCCGCCCCGCGGGGAGCAGCCGGAGCCCCGCGGCGGGGGGAGCCCGGGCCCTACCTCGGCTCATGGCGGGGCGGGGGGGTCTCGCGGCGGCCCCTCGCGCCCTCCCCCCTCCGGAGCGGAGCCAGTGCCAGGAAGAGGAGGGGGCAGAGCAGGGAGCTTCCTCCCTGGCATGCGCAGTGGGGGCCAGGGGCAGCCCTGGGGATTCCGTTCCCAGCATGCCCCGCGCCCCAGGGCGGAGGGGTTGCTCTCCCAGCATGCACCGGGCTCCGGGGAAAACCCGGGGTGGGCTCCTCGGGGCCACCCCCCCTCCCCGGCTGTTCCATGGCCCCGGGCAGGGATTGGGAGGGGAGGGAACACGGGGGGGTACCAAGAAACTGGGGGTGGGGGGACATCGCTGGGGCAGCCCCCCAGACACTGGGGTGGGGAGCCCGGGGGGGGCACCACTGGGGCAGCCCCCCAACACTGGGGTGGGGAGCCCGGGGGGGCATCACTGGGGCAGCCCTCCAGACACTGGGGTGGGGAGCCCGGGGGGGGGCACCACTGGGGCAGCCCCCCAACACTGGGGTGGGGAGCCCGGGGGGGCATCACT
Source organism: Emys orbicularis (assembly GCF_028017835.1). Lineage (NCBI taxonomy): Eukaryota > Metazoa > Chordata > Testudines > Emydidae > Emys > Emys orbicularis. Next base: position 21,589,616 of record NC_088701.1, read on the forward strand.
GGGGCAGCCCCCCAGACACTGGGGTGGGGAGCCCGGGGGGCATCGCTGGGGCAGCCCCCCAGACACTGGGGTGGGGAGCCCGGGGGGGGCACCACTGGGGCAGCCCCCCAGACACTGGGGGTGGGGGGACATCGCTGGGGCAGCCCCCCAACACTGGGGTGGGGAGCCCGGGGGGGCATCACTGGGGCAGCCCCCCAGACACTGGGGTGGGGAGCCCGGGGGGGGCATCACTGGGGCAGCCCCCCAGACACTGGGGTGGGGAGCCCGGGGGGGGCTCCACTGGGGCAGCCCCCCAGACACTGGGGTGGGGAGCCCGGGGGGGGCATCACTGGGGCAGCCCCCTCCCCAGATGGCAGGGTCACCAATGGGGCTCTGCAAGCCATGGCACCTGGGGAAGGGCCCTGGCTCCAGAGCTGTGGCCCAGGGGGCGCCTGGCACACAGAGGTTGGGTTTCTCGGGGGGACGGACCCACCCAGCTGTAGCTCACGGGGGTTCAGGGGGAACCTCCTCCGCGGGCAGTTCCTGGGGTGGCAGGGTGGGCCCTGGCACGGCCATTGGTGTAACAGGTGGGCCGGGGCCACCTGCCCGGTGCTGCCCAGCAGCAAGGTGGCTGCCGAGCCAAGGGCTGGGGCCGGTGACTCTGGGGAGCAGTCCCAGCGCTGCCCCCCACCCCCGTCTGGGGGGCTGAGGGAACGTGGGAGCCCAGCAGCTCCACCTCCCCGGTATCGAACTGTCCAATGTCTGACCCCGTCCCACCAACCTCCTGCCCCCAGTGCTGGGATGCAGGCCGGGGGACCCTGGCATTCGGGGAGAGGTGCTGGGGCAGAGTGGGGTGCTCCCCTTGGAGGGAGCTGAGCCCCACGGTCATGGGAGCGAAGGGGGAAGCCAAGGCCCTGCCCATAGGTGGCCACTAGAGACCCCAGAGGCAGGGCATGCACCCCCATGGCCAGGCCGCCTCCCTCAGGCCCTTGGGGTTCATGTAGAGCCTCTCCTTCCTGGGGGGGGGGTTGGGGGCTCAGCCCTCCTAGCTCCCCCAGGGTGTGCTCAGACTGCCCCCAGTCTGGGGCTCCCCTGGTGTGTGTGTGTGGGGGGGGGGGGCTGGGAGGCCTTAGCCCTGGAGGGGTCCCTGACATTGGCTGGGGGTCTTTGACCCCCTCCCTGGGATGTTCCTGCTGGAGTCCTTGCCCCAGGGCTCCCTTGAGGTCCCACAGGTTTGGGGGTCCTTGCCCTGGGGGGTCTCTGGCCTGGAGGATCCTTGTCTGTCCCTCCCCAGGGGCTGCAGGCCCTTGTCTTGGGGGATCTTTGGCGTGGGGGGAGCCTCAGTGGGGCTCTCTGGCCTGGGGGGGGAGTTACCCCAGGGGATCCCTGGTCTGGGGGAGGCCTACGCCGGGAGGGGGAGGCCCTAGGATGGGGGGGACCTGGACCCGGGAGTGGGCGTTACCGTGGGGGGTCCCTGGTCTGGGGGAGCTGGCCCGGAGGGGGTTGTGGGGGGGGGTCCCTGGGATGGGGGGCTCTTGGGGGGGGCTGTCCCAGGAGGGGGTGTTACCCTGGGGGGTCCCTGGTCTGGGGGAGCTGGCCCGGAGGGGGTTGTGGGGGGGGTCCCTGGGATGGGGGGCTCTTGGGGGGGGCTGTCCCAGGAGGGGGTGTTACCCTGGGGGGTCCCTGGTCTGGGGGAGCTGACCCGGAGGGGGTTGTGGGGGGGGTCCCTGGGATGGGGGGCTCTTGGGGGGGGCTGTCCCAGGAGGAGGTGTTACCCTGGGGGGGTCCCTGGTCTGGGGGAGCTGGCCCGGAGGGGGTTGTGGGGGGGGTCCCTGGGATGGGGGGCTCTTGGGGGGGCTGTCCCAGGAGGGGGTGTTACCCTGGGGGGTCCCTGGTCTGGGGGAGCTGGCCCGGAGGGGGTTGTGGGGGGGGTCCCTGGGATGGGGGGCTCTTGGGGGGGCTGTCCCAGGAGGGGGTGTTACCCTGGGGGGTCCCTGGTCTGGGGGAGCTGGCCCGGAGGGGGTTGTGGGGGGTTACCCTGGGATGGGGGGGTTCTTGGAGGGGCTGTCCCATGAGGGGGCATTACCCTGGGGGGTCCCTGGGATGGGGGCTTTGGGGGGGCTGGCCCTTTAAGGGGCTGGCGGGTGTGGCGTGGCGTGACGTCACGCCGGCTCTCGGAGCGGCTCGCCGCGCGCCCGGGCCCCCGTTGCCAGACGTTGCATCACCCGCCGCGTGACTCACCCTTTAAGACTCGTGACCCAGCGGGAGCCACTTCCGGGTGCGACGCGGCGGGCGCTCTCGGCGTCACCGCCAGGGGGCGGGGCCCGCCAGGCCGATTGGCCGGCGGCGAGGGGCACGTCATCAAGGGGGCACCGCCGATTGGCCAGAGCTGGTGCAAGGGTTGCGTCATGCGGGCTCCTTAAAGGGCGCGCGGCGGCCGAAGCGGCGGTTCCAGACCGGCAGCAGCAGGGAGAAGATGCGGGCGAGGATGAGCCGGAGGCAGCGCGGGAGCCGGGGCCAGGGGGAGCAGGGGCCGCGAAGGAAGGTGCGGGGGGGTAGAGCCCCCGGGGCCTTATCACCAGCCCATTGGCCAGCGCTAAACTGGCAGCCCGGACTCCTGGGTTCTATGGGGGGGGGGGCCGAGAGCCCGGACTCCTGGGTTCTATGGGGGGGGGGGCGAGAGCCCGGACTCCTGGGTTCTGGGGGGGGGGGGGGAGAGAGCCCGGACTCCTGGGTTCTGGGGGGGGGGGGGGCGAGAGCCCGGACTCCTGGGTTCTATGGGGGGGGGGGGCGAGAGCCCGGACTCCTGGGTTCTGGGGGGGGGGGGGGGAGAGCCCGGACTCCTGGGTTCTGGGGGGGGGAGGGAGAGCCCGGACTCCTGGGTTCTGGGGGGGGGGGGGGAGAGCCCGGACTCCTGGGTTCTATGGGGGGGGGCCGAGAGCCCGGACTCCTGGGTTCTATGGGGGGGGGGGCCGAGAGCCCGGACTCCTGGGTTCTATGGGGGGGGGGTAGCCGAGAGCCCGGACTCCTGGGTTCTATGGGGGGGGGGTAGCCGAGAGCCCGGACTCCTGGGTTCTATGGGGGGGGGTAGCCGAGAGCCCGGACTCCTGGGTTCTATATATGGGGGGGCCTAGAGCCCGGACTCCTGGGTTCTATATATGGGGGGGCCGAGAGCCCGGAGTCCTGGGTTCTATATGGGGGGGGGGACTGGAAGCCCAGACTCCTGGGTTCTATATATGGGGGGGGCCTAGAGCCCAGACTCCTGGGTTCTATATATGGGGGGGGCCTAGAGCCCAGACTCCTGGGTTCTATATATGGGGGGGGCCGAGAGCCCAGACTCCTGGGTTCTATATATGGGGGGGGCCGAGAGCCCAGACTCCTGGGTTCTATATATGGGGGGGGCCGAGAGCCCAGACTCCTGGGTTCTATATATGGGGGGGCTTGGGTTCTATATATGGGGGGGCTGAGAGCCTGGACTCCTGGGTTCTATATATGGGGGGGCCGAGAGCCCAGACTCCTGGGTTCTATATGGGGGGGGGGGCGGGGATTGGGAGCCCAGACTCCTGGGTTCTATCCAGCTCGGGGAGAGGAGTAGTACCAGGAGACTAGGTGTCTGGGCTACTCTGGTTCTGTCCCAATGAGGGGAGGGAGGAACCTGCCTGAGCCAGGACTCCTGGGTTCTATTCCTAGCTCTGACCTTGCGTGAGATCAGCCCTTCCCTCCCTGACCCCTGCAGTCAGTGTCCTTACCGGGGCGGGGCAGGCCATAACCAAACTGCCCCTGCCCCACGCAGGGTGAAATGCAGGGAGGGGCTAGCTTCTGGCATCTAGGGAACTGATACAACTGCCAGACTCCCGCTGTGAATTCCCCCCACCCCGCAGTGGCACTTAGAGGCTGGGGCGAGGGGCAGATTAGACTTGCCCAGGATGAGGAGACCAGTTCCTCCTGCTCTAGGAGATCCATGGCCGTTTGCAGCCTTGCAGGGTAACACAACTTCCTTCCCTAATGCTACTGAGAGGCCAGGTTCCCCTGCATGGACGTCT